>NC_092092.1:6474652-6786542 GCF_045679555.1 Salvelinus alpinus
AGGAGAAAGAGGAGGAGAGGGGAGAGAGGAGAGGGGAGAGAGGAGAAAGAGGAGGAGAGGGGAGAGAGGAGAGGGGAGAGAGGAGAAAGAGGAGGAGAGGGGAGAGAGGAGAGGGGAGAAAGAGGAGGAGAGGGGAGAGAGGAGAGGGGAGAGAGGAGAAAGAGGAGGAGAGGGGAGAGAGGAGAGGGGAGAGAGGAGAAAGAGGAGGAGAGGGGAGAGAGGAGAGGGGAGAGGAGAGGGGAGAGAGGAGAAAGAGGAGGAGAGGGGAGAGAGGAGAGGGGAGAGAGGAGAGGGGAGAGAGGAGAAAGAGGAGGAGAGGGGAGAAAGAGGAGGAGAGGGGAGAGAGGAGAGAGGAGAGGGGAGAGGGGAGAGAGGAGAGAGGAGAGAGGAGAGAGGAGAGAGGAGAGGGGAGAGAGGAGAGGGGAGAGAGGAGAGGGGCGAGGGGAGAGAGGAGAGGGGAGAGAGGAGAGGGGAGAGGAGAGGGGAGAGAGGAGAGAGGAGAGGGGAGAGAGGAGGAGAGAAAGAGGAGGAGAGGGGAGAGAGGAGGAGAGGGGAGAGAGGAGAGGGGAGAGAGCGGTAGGTGTTTAGAACATGGGTAGCCAAGGGACTCCCAAATACACAGCTTCTGAAGACTTCAGCTTTTTCCCCTAAAAGTAGAGGAAGTATTTGCCCCACTTTTCAGAGTAGAGTTTAAGACAGCATGGGGCCCCTTCTCATAGAGACAGCACGGGGCCCCTTCTCATAGAGACAGCACGGGGCCCCTTCTCATAGAGACAGCACGGGGCCCCTTCTCATAGAGACAGCACGGGGCCCCTTCTCATAGAGACAGCACGGGGCCCCTTCTCATAGAGACAGCCAGGGGCCCCTTCTCATAGAGACAGCACGGGGCCCCTTCTCATAGAGACAGCACGGGGCCCCTTCTCATAGAGACAGCACAGGGGCCCTTCTCATAGAGACAGCACAGGGCCCCTTCTCATAGAGACAGCACAGGGGCCCCTTCTCAAAGAGACAGCACAGGGGCCCTTCTCATAGAGACAGCACGGGGCCCCTTCTCATAGAGACAGCACGGGGCCCCTTCTCATAGAGACAGCACGGGGCCCCTTCTCATAGAGACAGCACGGGGCCCCTTCTCATAGAGACAGCACAGGGCCCCTTCTCATAGAGACAGCACAGGGCCCCTTCTCATAGAGACAGCACAGGGCCCCTTCTCATAGAGACAGCACAGGGGCCCCTTCTCAAAGAGACAGCACGGGGCCCCTTCTCATAGAGACAGCACGGGGCCCCTTCTCAAAGAGACAGCACGGGGGCCCTTCTCATAGAGACAGCACGGGGCCCCTTCTCATAGAGACAGCACGGGGCCCCTTCTCATAGAGACAGCACGGGGCCCCTTCTCATAGAGACAGCACGGGGCCCCTTCTCATAGAGACAGCACGGGGCCCCTTCTCATAGAGACAGCACGGGGCCCCTTCTCATAGAGACAGCCAGGGGCCCCTTCTCATAGAGACAGCACGGGGCCCCTTCTCATAGAGACAGCACAGGGGCCCTTCTCATAGAGACAGCACAGGGCCCCTTCTCATAGAGACAGCACAGGGGCCCCTTCTCATAGAGACAGCACAGGGGCCCCTTCTCAAAGAGACAGCACAGGGGCCCTTCTCATAGAGACAGCACGGGGCCCCTTCTCATAGAGACAGCACGGGGCCCCTTCTCATAGAGACAGCACGGGGCCCCTTCTCATAGAGACAGCACGGGGCCCCTTCTCATAGAGACAGCACAGGGCCCCTTCTCATAGAGACAGCACAGGGGCCCTTCTCATAGAGACAGCATGGGGCCCCTTCTCAAAGAGACAGCACGGGGCCCCTTCTCATAGAGACAGCATGGGGCCCCTTCTCAAAGAGACAGCACGGGGCCCCTTCTCATAGAGACAGCACGGGGCCCCTTCTCATAGAGACAGCACGGGGCCCCTTCTCACAGCCCTCTCTAACTCTTGAAACAAGTAGCCGACCTGCCCCCAGCTCTGCTGGTCTCCCTCACCCTGCAGAGAGCAGTGGTGGAGGATAGGTCTCCATAGTTTACAGGCCCCTCTGTTTGCGCCTCTGGAGAGCTCCAGTTACATGCCACACCCAGTGACCTCTGATTGGAACATTTGACCACCCATCACCACCTATGACCCTGCATCTCCTCAGGGCATCTGAACGAGGAGCTCTCTGTTAAAATCCTTTGCCCTGAACACCAACGTCTTCATGTTTCTATTCCATGGATAAGAGTTTCCATCGTATTAGCCATAAGGAGTAACATAAAAAGATGATGTCCTACACTGAGTAACCTCTCTCCCCCTCGCTTCCCTCTGTCTCTCCCCCTCGCTTCCCTCTGTCTCTCCCCCTCGCTTCCCTCTGTCTCTCCCCCTCGCTTCCCTCTGTCTCTCCCCCTCGCTTCCCTCTGTCTCTCCCCCTCGCTTCCCTCTGTCTCTCCCCCTCGCTTCCCTCTGTCTCTCCCCCTCGCTTCCCTCTGTCTCTCCCCCTCGCTTCCCTCTGTCTCTCCCCCTCGCTTCCCTCTGTCTCTCCCCGTTTCTCCCCCTCACTTCCCTCGGTCTCTCCCCCTCGCTTCCCTCTGTCTCTCCCCCTCGCTTCCCTCTGTCTCTCCCCCTCGCTTCCCTCTGTCTCTCCCCCTCGCTTCCCTCTGTCTCTCCCCCTCGCTTCCCTCTGTCTCTCCCCCTCGCTTCCCTCTGTCTCTCCCCCTCGCTTCCCTCTGTCTCTCCCCCTCGCTTCCCTCTGTCTCTCCCCGTTTCTCCCCCTCGCTTCCCTCTGTCTCTCCCCCTCGCTTCCCTCTGTCTCTCCCCCTCGCTTCCCTCTGTCTCTCCCCCTCGCTTCCCTCTGTCTCTCCCCCTCGCTTCCCTCTGTCTCTCCCCCTCGCTTCCCTCTGTCTCTCCCCGTTTCTCCCCCTCGCTTCCCTCTGTCTCTCCCCCTCGCTTCCCTCTGTCTCTCCCCCTCGCTTCCCTCTGTCTCTCCCCCTCGCTTCCCTCTGTCTCTCCCCCTCGCTTCCCTCTGTCTCTCCCCGTTTCTCCCCCTCGCTTCCCTCTGTCTCTCCCCCTCGCTTCCCTCTGTCTCTCCCCCTCGCTTCCCTCTGTCTCTCCCCCTCGCTTCCCTCTGTCTCTCCCCCTCGCTTCCCTCTGTCTCTCCCCCTCGCTTCCCTCTGTCTCTCCCCGTTTCTCCCCCTCGCTTCCCTCTGTCTCTCCCCCTCGCTTCCCTCTGTCTCTCCCCCTCGCTTCCCTCTGTCTCTCCCCCTCGCTTCCCTCTGTCTCTCCCCCTCGCTTCCCTCTGTCTCTCCCCCTCGCTTCCCTCTGTCTCTCCCCCTCGCTTCCCTCTGTCTCTCCCCCTCGCTTCCCTCTGTCTCTCCCCGTTTCTCCCCCTCGCTTCCCTCTGTCTCTCCCCCTCGCTTCCCTCTGTCTCTCCCCCTCGCTTCCCTCTGTCTCTCCCCCTCGCTTCCCTCTGTCTCTCCCCCTCGCTTCCCTCTGTCTCTCCCCCTCGCTTCCCTCTGTCTCTCCCCCTCGCTTCCCTCTGTCTCTCCCCGTTTCTCCCCCTCGCTTCCCTCTGTCTCTCCCCCTCGCTTCCCTCTGTCTCTCCCCCTCGCTTCCCTCTGTCTCTCCCCCTCGCTTCCCTCTGTCTCTCCCCCTCGCTTCCCTCTGTCTCTCCCCCTCGCTTCCCTCTGTCTCTCCCCCTCGCTTCCCTCTGTCTCTCCCCCTCGCTTCCCTCTGTCTCCCCCCGGTATTTTCTCTCTCCTCTAGATGACTCATGAAAACCTCCTCTCTATCCCTCTGTCTCCACCCTCTTTTCCCTCTGTCCCCCCCCCCGGTATTTCCTCTCTCCTTAAGATGACTCATCAGCTCCTCTTCCACTACTCTCCCCTCAAAAAGAAAAACAGGGAGTAGATTATTTACACAAGGTAATAATTCAACATTTGCTCTTCTTAGTCTCTTCCGGAAGAAAAACCCATTCACAAAAGTCCTCTTCATCCCCCTTTGATGTTAGCCAATTGGACGGGATGAGTGCCCTAATATCCCCATCAAGTGATTCCACAGAAAGAACAAGCCGCCGTTAATCAATGGCTAGATTGGATTGGTCTTGTTGACACGCTTGCCGGTCGGTAACGACTAATGGTAGTGGTCCATTAGTCCTCCGGGTGTCTGAGTGCCACACAGAGGTAATTCAACTCTAATGACCACCCTGACACCCACTCCCCCCTCCTTCTGGCCTAGCGAGACACCCACTCCCCTCTCCTTCTGGCCTAGCGAGCCACCCACTCCCCTCTCCTTCTGGCCTAGCACACCACCCACTCCCCTCTCCTTCTCGCCTAGCGAGCCACCCACTCCCCTCTCCTTCTGGCCTAGCGAGCCACCCACTCCCCTCTCCTTCTGGCCTAGCGAGCCACCCACTCCCCTCTCCTTCTGGCCTAGCGAGCCACCCACTCCCCTCTCCTTCGGGCCTAGCGAGCCACCCACTCCCCTCTCCTTCGGGCCTAGCGAGCCACCCACTCCCCTCTCCTTCTGGCCTAGCGAGCCACCCACTCCCCTCTCCTTCTGGCCTAGCAAGCCACCCACTCCCCTCTCCTTCTGGCCTAGCGAGCCACCCACTCCCCTCTCCTTCTGGCCTAGCGAGCCACCCACTCCCCTCTCCTTCTGGCCTAGCGAGCCACCCACTCCCCTCTCCTTCGGGCCTAGCGAGCCACCCACTCCCCTCTCCTTCTGGCCTAGCGAGCCACCCACTCCCCTCTCCTTCTGGCCTAGCGAGCCACCCACTCCGCTCTCCTTCTTGCCTAGCGAGCCACCCACTCCCCTCTCCTTCTGGCCTAGCGAGCCACCCACTCCCCTCTCCTTCTGGCCTAGCGAGGCACCCACTCCCCTCTCCTTCTGGCCTAGCGAGCCACCCACTCCCCTCTCCTTCTGGCCTAGCACGCCACCCACTCCCCTCTCCTTCTGGCCTAGCGAGCCACCCACTCCCCTCTCCTTCTGGCCTAGCGAGCCACCCACTCCCCTCTCCTTCTGGCCTAGCGAGCCACCCACTCCCCTCTCCTTCTGGCCTAGCGAGCCACCCACTCCCCTCTCCTTCTGGCCTAGCGAGCCACCCACTCCCCTCTCCTTCTGGCCTAGCGAGCCACCCACTCCCCTCTCCTTCTGGCCTAGCGAGCCACCCACTCCCCTCTCCTTCTGGCCTAGCGAGCCACCCACTCCCCTCTCCTTCTGGCCTAGCACGCCACCCCAACACCCACTCCCCTCTCCTTCTGGCCTAGCGAGCCACCCACTCCCCTCTCCTTCTGGCCTAGCGAGCCACCCACTCCCCTCTCCTTCTGGCCTAGCGAGCCACCCACTCCCCTCTCCTTCGGGCCTAGCACGCCACCCACTCCCCTCTCCTTCTGGCCTAGCGAGCCACCCACTCCCCTCTCCTTCTGGCCTAGCGAGCCACCCACTCCCCTCTCCTTCTGGCCTAGCGAGGCACCCACTCCCCTCTCCTTCTGGCCTAGCGAGGCACCCACTCCCCTCTCCTTCTGGCCTAGCACGCCACCCACTCCCCTCTCCTTCTGGCCTAGCACGCCACCCACTCCCCTCTCCTTCTGGCCTAGCGAGCCACCCACTCCCCTCTCCTTCTGGCCTAGCGAGGCACCCACTCCCCTCTCCTTCTGGCCTAGCGAGGCACCCACTCCCCTCTCCTTCTGGCCTAGCGAGGCACCCACTCCCCTCTCCTTCTCGCCTAGTGCGCTACCCACTCCCCTCTCCTTCTGGCCTAGCGAGCCACCCACTCCCCTCTCCTTCTGGCCTAGCGAGCCACCCACTCCCCTCTCCTTCTGGCCTAGCGAGGCACCCACTCCCCTCTCCTTCTGGCCTAGCACGCCACCCACTCCCCTCTCCTTCTGGCCTAGCACGCCACCCACTCCCCTCTCCTTCTGGCCTAGCGAGCCACCCACTCACCTCTCCTTCTGGCCTAGCGAGCCACCCACTCCCCTCTCCTTCTGGCCTAGCACGCCACCCCAACACCCACTCCCCTCTCCTTCTGGCCTAGCGAGCCACCCACTCCCCTCTCCTTCTGGCCTAGCGAGACACCCACTCCCCTCTCCTTCGGGCCTAGCACGCCACCCACTCCCCTCTCCTTCGGGCCTAGCACGCCACCCACTCCCCTCTCCTTCTGGCCTAGCATGCCACCCACTCCCTTCTCCTTCTGGCCTAGCGAGCCACCCACTCCCCTCTCCTTCTGGCCTAGCGAGGCACCCACTCCCCTCTCCTTCTGGCCTACCGAGGCACCCACTCCCCTCTCCTTCTGGCCTAGCACGCCACCCACTCCCCTCTCCTTCTGGCCTAGCACGCCACCCACTCCCCTCTCCTTCTGGCCTAGCGAGCCACCCACTCCCCTCTCCTTCTGGCCTAGCGAGGCACCCACTCCCCTCTCCTTCTCGCCTAGTGCGCTACCCACTCCCCTCTCCTTCTGGCCTAGCGAGCCACCCACTCCCCTCTCCTTCTGGCCTAGCGAGGCACCCACTCCCCTCTCCTTCTCGCCTAGTGCGCTACCCACTCCCCTCTCCTTCTGGCCTAGCGAGCCACCCACTCCCCTCTCCTTCTGGCCTAGCGAGGCACCCACTCCCCTCTCCTTCTGGCCTAGCACGCCACCCCAACACCCACTCCCCTCTCCTTCTCGCCTAGTGCGCTACCCACTCCCCTCTCCTTCTGGCCTAGCACGCCACCCACTCCCCTCTCCTTCTGGCCTAGCGAGCCACCCACTCCCATCTCCTTCTGGCCTAGCACGCCACCCACTCCCCTCTCCTTCTGGCCTAGCGAGCCACCCACTCCCCTCTCCTTCTGGCCTAGCGAGCCACCCACTCCCCTCTCCTTCTGGCCTAGCGAGCCACCCACTCCCCTCTCCTTCTGGCCTAGCGAGCCACCCACTCCCCTCTCCTTCTGGCCTAGCACGCCACCCCAACACCCACTCCCCTCTCCTTCTGGCCTAGCGAGCCACCCACTCCCCTCTCCTTCTGGCCTAGCACGCCACCCACTCCCCTCTCCTTCTGGCCTAGCACGCCACCCACTCCCCTCTCCTTCTAGCCTAGCACGCCACCCACTCCCCTCTCCTTCTGGCCTAGCGAGCCACCCACTCCCATCTCCTTCTGGCCTAGCGAGGCACCCACTCCCCTCTCCTTCTGGCCTAGCGAGCCACCCACTCCCCTCTCCTTCTGGCCTAGCGAGCCACCCACTCCCCTCTCCTTCTGGCCTAGCGAGCCACCCACTCCCCTCTCCTTCTGGCCTAGCACGCCAACCCACTCCCCTCTCCTTCTGGCCTAGCGAGCCACCCACTCCCCTCTCCTTCTGGCCTAGCACGCCACCCAATCCCCTCTCCTTCTGGCCTAGCGAGCCACCCACTCCCCTCTCCTTCTGGCCTAGCGAGCCACCCACTCCCCTCTCCTTCTGGCCTAGCGAGCCACCCACTCCCCTCTCCTTCTGGCCTAGCGAGCCACCCACTCCCCTCTCTTTCTGGCCTAGCACGCCACCCGAACACCCACTCCCCTCTCCTTCTGGCCTAGCGAGCCACCCACTCCCCTCTCCTTCTGGCCTAGCGAGGCACCCACTCCCCTCTCCTTCTGGCCTAGCACGCCACCCCAACACCCACTCCCCTCTCCTTCTGGCCTAGCGCGCCACCCACTCCCCTCTCCTTCTGGCCTAGCGCGCCACCCACTCCCCTCTACTACTGGCCTAGCGAGCCACCCACTCCCCTCTCCTACTGGCCTAGCGAGCCACCCACTCCCCTCTCCTTCTGGCCTAGCGGGCCACCCACTCCCCTCTCCTTCTGGCCTAGCGAGCCACCCACTCCCCTCTCCTTCTGGCCTAGCGAGCCACCCACTCCCCTCTCCTTCTGGCCTAGCACACCACCCACCCCGCTCTCCTTCTTGCCTAGCACGCCACCCACTCCCCTCTCCTTCTCGCCTAGCGAACCACCCACTCCCCTCTCCTTCTGGCCTAGCGGGCCACCCACTCCCCTCTCCTTCTGGCCTAGCGAGCCACCCACTCCCCTCTCCTTCTGGCCTAGCGAGCCACCCACTCCCCTCTCCTTCTCGCCTAGCGAGCCACCCACTCCCCTCTCCTTCTGGCCTATCCCAACACCCACTCCCCTCTCCTTCTCGCCTAGCGAGCCACCCACTCCCCTCTCCTTCTGGCCTAGCACGCCACCCACTCCCCTCTCCTTCTGGCCTAGCACGCCACCCACTCCCCTCTCCTTCTGGCCTAGCACGCCACCCACTCCCCTCTCCTTCTGGCCTAGCGAGCCACCCACTCCCATCTCCTTCTGGCCTAGCGAGGCACCCACTCCCCTCTCCTTCTGGCCTAGCGAGCCACCCACTCCCCTCTCCTTCTGGCCTAGCGAGCCACCCACTCCCCTCTCCTTCTGGCCTAGCGAGCCACCCACTCCTCTCCTTCTGGCCTAGCACGCCACCCCAACACCCACTCCCCTCTCCTTCTGGCCTAGCGAGCCACCCACTCCCCTCTCCTTCTGGCCTAGCACGCCACCCACTCCCCTCTCCTTCTGGCCTAGCACGCCACCCACTCCCCTCTCCCTCTGGCCTAGCACGCCACCCACTCCCCTCTCCTTCTGGCCTAGCACGCCACCCACTCCCCTCTCCTTCTGGCCTAGCGAGCCACCCACTCCCATCTCCTTCTGGCCTAGCACGCCACCCCAACACCCACTCCCCTCTCCTTCTGGCCTAGCGAGCCACCCACTCCCCTCTCCTTCTGGCCTAGCGAGGCACCCACTCCCCTCTCCTTCTGGCCTAGCACGCCACCCCAACACCCACTCCCCTCTCCTTCTGGCCTAGCGCGCCACCCACTCCCCTCTCCTTCTGGCCTAGCGCGCCACCCACTCCCCTCTCCTACTGGCCTAGCGAGCCACCCACTCCCCTCTCCTACTGGCCTAGCGAGCCACCCACTCCCCTCTCCTTCTGGCCTAGCGGGCCACCCACTCCCCTCTCCTTCTGGCCTAGCGAGCCACCCACTCCCCTCTCCTTCTGGCCTAGCGAGCCACCCACTCCCCTCTCCTTCTGGCCTAGCACACCACCCACTCCGCTCTCCTTCTTGCCTAGCACGCCACCCACTCCCCTCTCCTTCTCGCCTAGCGAACCACCCACTCCCCTCTCCTTCTGGCCTAGCGGGCCACCCACTCCCCTCTCCTTCTGGCCTAGCGAGCCACCCACTCCCCTCTCCTTCTGGCCTAGCGAGCCACCCACTCACCTCTCCTTCTGGCCTAGCGCGCCACCCACTCCCCTCTCCTTCTGGCCTATCCCAACACCCACTCCCCTCTCCTTCTGGCCTAGCGAGCCACCCACTCCCCTCTCCTTCTGGCCTAGCGAGCCACCCACTCACCTCTCCTTCTTGCCTAGCACGCCACCCACTCCCCTCTCCTTCTGGCCTATCCCAACACCCACTCCCCTCTCCTTCTGGCCTAGCGAGCCACCCACTCCCCTCTCCTTCTGGCCTAGCGAGCCACCCACTCACCTCTCCTTCTGGCCTAGCGCGCCACCCACTCCCCTCTCCTTCTGGCCTATCCCAACACCCACTCCCCTCTCCTTCTGGCCTAGCGAGCCACCCACTCCCCTCTCCTTCTGGCCTAGCGAGCCACCCACTCCCCTCTCCTTCTCGCCTAGCAAGCCACCCACTCCCCTCTCCTTCTGGCCTATCCCAACACCCACTCCCCTCTCCTTCTCGCCTAGCGAGCCACCCACTCCCCTCTCCTTCTGGCCTAGCGAGCCACCCACTCACCTCTCCTTCTGGCCTAGCGCGCCACCCACTCCCCTCTCCTTCTGGCCTAGCGAGCCACCCCAACACCCACTCCCCTCTCCTTCTGGCCTAGCACGCCACCCACTCCCCTCTCCTTCTGGCCTAGCGAGCCACCCACTCCCCTCTCCTTCTGGCCTAGCGAGCCACCCACTCCCCTCTCCTTCTGGCCTAGCGAGCCACCCACTCCCCTCTCCTTCTGGCCTAGCGAGCCACCCACTCCCCTCTCCTTCTGGCCTAGCGAGCCACCCACTCCCCTCTCCTTCTGGCCTAGCGCGCCACCCACTCCCCTCTCCTTCTGGCCTAGCGCGCCACCCACTCCCCTCTCCTTCTCGCTTAGCGAGACACCCACTCCCCTCTCCTTCTGGCCTAGCGAGCCACCCACTCCCCTCTCCTTCTGGCCTAGCGAGCCACTCACTCCCCTTCTCCTATAGCGAGCCACCCACTCCCCTCTCCTTCTGGCCTAGCACGCCACCCACTCCCCTCTCCTTCTGGCCTAGCGAGCCACCCACTCCCCTCTCCTTCTCGCTTAGCGAGCCACCCACTCCCCTCTCCTTCTGGCCTAGCACGCCACCCACTCCCCTCTCCTTCTCGCTTAGCGAGCCACCCACTCCCCTCTCCTTCTGGCCTAGCGAGCCACCCACTCCCCTCTCCTTCTGGCCTAGCGAGCCACCCACTCCCCTCTCCTTCTGGCCTAGCGAGCCACCCACTCCCCTCTCCTTCTGGCCTAGCGAGCCACCCACTCCCCTCTCCTTCTGGCCTAGCGAGCCACCCACTCCCCTCTCCTTCTTGCTTAGCGAGACACCCACTCCCCTCTCCTTCTCGCCTAGCGAGCCACCCACTCCCCTCTCCTTCTCGCCTAGCGAGCCACCCCGGCTTTTTAATTGCCTCGTTTGTGTTTAAACAGCTTACAAATCACAAGGTCACTAGGAAAGGAAGGACAACATGATCAAACGTTCCGTCGCCAATCAGTGGAGGAGAAACGGCAAATCGCTAATCCTCCCTCTCTCTCTCTCCTTTCCTCTCTCCCTCTCCTCCTCTTCTCTCCCCTCCTCTCTTCTCTCCTCTCCTCTCTTCTCTCCTCTCCTCTCTCAGGGAGTAGGGGACACTGTAAAGGATCAGGTAATTATCTCAGCTCCAAATACAGGGATAGGCACATCTGAAGAGGGCCAAGCAGCTCCATCTAGTAACACAACACACACACACACACACACACACACACACACACACACACACACACACACACACACACACACACACACACACACACACACACACACACACACACACACACACACACACACACACACACACGGGGGACAAATACTGTCAAAAGACTTGGATAAGCCCAGTTTCAACAGCTTGGCATCTGAAGTAGAGAGCAGAGACTGGTTCTAGAATGATTAGATTCCTCTCTGAGCCAGTGTTTGTTGTATTGGTAGTCTGCAGACAGCTTTCTCCTTTATATTCTGTGTATCTGGTAGAGTACTAGGCCACTAGCTATCTTTCTCATTCCTGCTTTATGTTTAAAGCCTCTTTTTTAATGGTTGCTCACAATGTAAAACGTTTGGATTTCTGTTTGTAAATGAAAAGCGCTGTACAAATAAAATATATATTATCAGTAGTACAGAGGTGGCAGGGCTGATGCACAGTAATGGTTTCCATAGGGCATACAGGGGAGAGCGAGGTCATAGGGCATACAGGGGAGAGCGAGGTCATAGGTCATACAGGGGAGAGCGAGGTCATAGGGCATACAGGGGAGAGCGAGGTCATACAGGGGAGAGCGAGATCATAGGTCATACAGGGGAGAGCGAGGTCATAGGTCATACAGGGGAGAGCGAGGTCATAGGTCATACAGGGGAGAGCGAGATCATAGGTCATACAGGGGAGAGCGAGGTCATAGGGCATACAGGGGAGAGCGAGGTCATAGGTCATACAGGGGAGAGCGAGGTCATAGGTCATACAGGGGAGAGCGAGGTCATAGGTCATACAGGGGAGAGCGAGGTCATAGGGCATACAGGGGAGAGCGAGGTCATACAGGGGAGAGCGAGATCATAGGTCATACAGGGGAGAGCGAGGTCATAGGTCATACAGGGGAGAGCGAGGTCATACAGGGGAGAGCGAGATCATAGGTCATACAGGGGAGAGCGAGGTCATAGGTCATACAGGGGAGAGCGAGGTCATACAGGGGAGAGCGAGGTCATACAGGGGAGAGCGAGGTCATACAGGGGAGAGCGAGGTCATAGGGCATACAGGGGAGAGCGAGGTCATACAGGGGAGAGTGAGATCATAGGTCATACAGGGGAGAGCGAGGTCATACAGGGGAGAGCGAGATCATAGGTCATACAGGGGAGAGCGAGGTCATACAGGGGAGAGCGAGGTCATACAGGGGAGAGCGAGATCATAGGGCATACAGGGGAGAGCGAGGTCATACAGGGGAGAGCGAGGTCATAGGTCATACAGGGGAGAGCGAGATCATAGGTCATACAGGGGAGAGCGAGATCATACAGGGGAGAGCGAGATCATAGGTCATACAGGGGAGAGCGAGGTCATAGGTCATACAGGGGAGAGCGAGGTCATAGGGCATACAGGGGAGAGCGAGGTCATAGGTCATACAGGGGAGAGCGAGGTCATAGGTCATACAGGGGAGAGCGAGGTCATAGGTCATACAGGGGAGAGCGAGGTCATAGGGCATACAGGGGAGAGCGAGGTCATAGGTCATACAGGGGAGAGCGAGGTCATAGGTCATACAGGGGAGAGCGAGGTCATAGGGCATACAGGGGAGAGCGAGGTCATACAGGGGAGAGCGAGATCATAGGTCATACAGGGGAGAGCGAGGTCATAGGTCATACAGGGGAGAGCGAGGTCATACAGGGGAGAGCGAGATCATAGGTCATACAGGGGAGAGCGAGGTCATAGGTCATACAGGGGAGAGCGAGGTCATACAGGGGAGAGCGAGGTCATACAGGGGAGAGCGAGGTCATAGGGCATACAGGGGAGAGCGAGGTCATACAGGGGAGAGCGAGATCATAGGTCATACAGGGGAGAGCGAGGTCATACAGGGGAGAGCGAGGTCATACAGGGGAGAGCGAGATCATAGGTCATACAGGGGAGAGCGAGGTCATAGGGCATACAGGGGAGAGCGAGGTCATACAGGGGAGAGCGAGGTCATAGGTCATACAGGGGAGAGCGAGATCATAGGTCATACAGGGGAGAGCGAGATCATACAGGGGAGAGCGAGATCATAGGTCATACAGGGGAGAGCGAGGTCATAGGTCATACAGGGGAGAGCGAGGTCATAGGTCATACAGGGGAGAGCGAGATCATAGGTCATACAGGGGAGAGCGAGATCATAGGTCATACAGGGGAGAGCGAGATCATAGGTCATACAGGGGAGAGCGAGATCATAGGTCATACAGGGGAGAGCGAGATCATAGGTCATACAGGGGAGAGCGAGGTCATACAGGGGAGAGCGAGATCATAGGTCATACAGGGGACAATGAGGTCATAGGTCATGCAAGGGAGAAAACAGCTTGGGGATGTGATGAAAGGAGGGGTTAGTCCCCAAATGGTGCCCTATTCCCTATAGCATGGGTATTCAACTCTGACCCTACAGGGTCCGGAGCCTGCTGCTTCCCTACGGCGTCCGGACCCTGCTGCTTCCCTACGGCTTCCGGAGCCTGCTGCTTCTCTACGGGGTCCGGAGCCAAGTTGGTGATGGGAGGAGAGGGTGATAGCGTGCGATGGGAGGAGAGGATGGCGGGAGGAGGCAAGGAGAGGGTGACGGGAGGAGACAAGGAGAGGGTGACGGGAGGAGACAAGGAGAGGGTGACGGGAGGAGGCAAGGAGAGGGTGACGGGAGGAGGCAAGGAGAGGGTGACGGGAGGAGGAAAGGAGAGGGTGACGGGAGGAGGCAAGGAGAGGGTGACGGGAGGAGGCAAGGAGAGGGTGACGGGAGGAGGCAAGGAGAGGGTGACGGGAGGAGGCAAGGAGAGGGTGACGGGAGGAGGCAAGGAGAGGGTGACGGGAGGAGGCAAGGAGAGGGTGACGGGAGGAGGAAAGGAGAGGGTGACGGGAGGAGGAAAGGAGAGGGTGACGGGAGGAGGAAAGGAGAGGGTGACGGGAGGAGGAAAGGAGAGGGTGACGGGAGGAGGAAAGGAGAGGGTGACGGGAGGAGGAAAGGAGAGGGTGACAGGAGGAGGAAAGGAGAGGGTGATGGGAGGAGGAAAGGAGAGGGTGATGTGGAATATTATTGTTTTTCCCCACAATTAAATGATTTGTCAAAGCCTTCACAAAGGTTACTCAGTTTATCTGTTTCAAATCGATAGTTTGGTCTCAGGGTGAAGGCTTGTCCTGACACCCAGACAGCATCATTAACTATTCTGCTAGCTATCCCTGCTGCCTTCGCTGGGATAGCTATCCCTGCTGCCTTCGCTGGGATAGCTATCCCTGCTGCCTTCGCTGGGATAGCTATCCCTGCTGCCTTCTCTGGGATAGCTATCCCTGCTGCCTTCTCTGGGATAGCTATCCCTGCTGCCTTCGCTGGGATAGCTATCCCTGCTGCCTTCGCTGGGATAGCTATCCCTGCTGCCTTCGCTGGGATAGCTATCCCTGCTGCCTTCGCTGGGATAGCTATCCCTGCTGCCTTCGCTGGGATACAGGGGACAACGAGGTCATAGGTCATGCAAGGGAGAAAACAGCTTGGGGATGTGATGAAAGGAGGGGTTAGTCCCCAAATGGTGCCCTATTCCCTATAGCATGGGTATTCAACTCTGACCCTACAGGGTCCGGAGCCTGCTGCTTCCCTACGGCGTCCGGACCCTGCTGCTTCCCTACGGCTTCCGGACCCTGCTGCTTCCCTACGGGGTCCGGAGCCTGCTGCTTCCCTACGGGGTCCGGACCCTGCTGCTTCCCTACGGCTTCCGGACCCTGCTGCTTCCCTACGGCTTCCGGACCCTGCTGCTTCCCTACGGCTTCCGGACCCTGCTGCTTCCCTACGGCTTCCGGACCCTGCTGCTTCCCTACGGGGTCCGGAGCCTGCAGCTTCCCTACGGCGTCCGGTGATTGTCTCTTATGTCTGTTGTAACCTGAGAAAGTGTGAGAAAGCATCACAGTGAATATAATCTCATAAACAGGATAGAACATTAGGATGGAATACTAGTTGCTGTTTAAAGTACCAATCTTATAATGATGTATGATTTAAAGTACGCTTTGTTTCTGACTGTCATCTGACAGACACAAACTCCAAAAATTGCAACGAGGGGGTGAATGTTTATCCTAATAATATTATTATCAACAAGGGCTTTGTCCCAAATAGTACTCTATTCCTTTAACACTGGACCAGGGCCTGTCATGCCAAATAGTGCTCTATTCCTTTAACATTGGACCAGGGCATGTCATGCCAAATAGTGCTCTATTCCTTTTAACATTGGACCAGGGCCTGTCATGCCAAATAGTGCTCTATTCCTTTAACACTGGACCAGGGCCTGTCATGCCAAATAGTGCTCTATTCCTTTTAACATTGGACCAGGGCCTGTCATGCCAAATAGTGCTCTATTCCTTTTAACATTGGACCAGGGCATGCCATGCCAAATAGTACTCTATTCCTTTAACACGTTTTCTTCGCCATTTCTAAAACGTAGTAACGTTTAAGACATGGATTTAATGTTGTCATGTTAACAAGGTACCCAAAAGTAGTTGGAATTCATGTTTTCATTTTATTAGATAAAACAGAACTTGTTTAAACAGCAAAAGTGTAGTGGAAATCAGCCTTGTTTAAATAGTGTTGATGAAAAGAATGTCATTTAGGCTGTAACGATCTCCAAAACTCTAATCATTAGGTCATCACACCGTTGATATAGCAACAGACGCAAACAGTTTCTGGAATCCCATTGTGACGCAGAGGGGGACATTATTTGGCATGACAGGCCCTGGTCCAGTGTTAAAAGGAATAGAGCACTATTTGGCATGACAGGCCCTGGTCCAGTGTTAAAGGAATAGAGCACTATTTGGCATGACAGGCCCTTAGGGAGTAGGATGCCGTTTTGGACAGAACCCTGAGCCCAGGTATCTCCATCCCTCCATTCAATCCTACTGAATTTAAATGATTCATGTCTGACAGAGTACAGATGGAGTCAACCAGCCAGCCAGCCAACCAGCCAGCCAACCAGCCAGCCAAGCCAGCCAGCCAGCCAACCAGCCAGCCAACCTCCAGACATAAGCCTTGTACACAACAGCAATAGACTCGGATGCTAATTAACGCACTAAGTAATTACATGGTAATAATGGCTGAATAATTGCATTAAAATGTATAAACAACAAATATTCACGGCAGGCAGAGTTGTAATAATATCCAGTCCATCCAGGCAGCGGGCCCGTTAGCTAGCGTTAGTACGACTGGTGTTGTTCTTCATTAAGCAGCACTTGAGGATTACTGAGAACATTTGGTCATGGGGGATGAGTTAACGTCGTCACTGACGCTACCCGCCACCCGTTTAGACTGCATTCTGTAGAGGGGGAGAGTAGTGTTGTTGTCACTGGGTGGGGAGTGTGTGTGTGTGGGGTGGGGAGTGTGTGTGTGTGGGGGGGGGGGGAGTGTGTGTGTGTGGGGGGGGGGAGGAGTGTGTGTGTGTGTGTGGGGGAGGGGGGGGAGTGTGTGTGTGCGGGGGGGACTATGTGTGTATGGTGTGTATTTATGTGTGTGTGTGTGTGTGTATATATATATTTAAATACACATGTTTCTATGTTGGTGGGTAAGAAATGTGACGTCGTCTCCAGGGAGGACTGAGAAGCAGCCTGAACACAAAGCCTTTGGGACCTCTCCTCCTTCCGCCATCTTGGAAGGTACTGACGGCATCCTGGGGATTCATAATGCTGTGTGTGTTTAATACAGCTCTCCTGCTGGGGCAGAGTACACTTTAAACACACAGGGAGAGTTTTACACCAGTCAGGGCTCCACCCCCCCCCCCTCCATACAGCTCTCCTGCTGGGGCAGAGTACACTTTAAACACACAGGGAGAGTTACTATACTACATATATATTATATATTATTATATTATACTATGCTACTATACTACACCCCCCCTCCATACAGCACTACTATCCTACACCCCCTCTCCATACAGCACTACTATACTACACCCCCCCTCCATACAGCACTACTATACTACACCCCCTCCATACAGCACTACTATACTACACCCCCCCTCCATACAGCACTACTATACTACACCCCCTCCATACAGCTCTCCTGCTGGGGCAGAGTACACTTTAAACACACAGGGAGTTTTACACCAGTCAGGGCTCCACCCCCCCCTCCACACAGCACTACTATACTACACCCCCCTCCATACAGCACTACTATACTACACCCCCCAATACAGCACTACTATACTACACCCCCCCTCCATACAGCACTACTATACTACACCCCCCTCCATACAGCACTACTATACTACACCCCCCCTCCATACAGCACTACTATACTACACCCCCCCCTCCATACAGCACTACTATACTACACCCCCCAATACAGCACTACTATATTACACCCCCTTTCCATACAACACTACTATACTACACCCCCCAATACAGCACTACTATATTACACCCCCTTTCCATACAACACTACTATACTACACCCCCTCCATACAGCACTACTATACTACACCCCCCTCCATACAGCACTACTATACTACACCCCCCTCCATACAGCACTACTATACTACACCCCCCTCTATACAGCACTACTACACTACACCCCCCCCCCCCTCCATACAGCACTACTATACTACACCCCCCCTCCATACAACACTACTATACTACCCCCCTCCATACAGCACTACTATACTACACCCCCCCCCTCCATACAACACTACTATACTACACCCCCTCCATACAACACTACTATACTACACCCCCTCCATACAACACTACTATACTACCCCCTCTCCATACAGCACTACTATACTACACCCCCTCTCCATACAGCACTACTATACTACACCCCCCCTCCATACAGCACTACTATACTACACCCCCCCTCCATACAGCACTACTATACTACACCCCCCCTCCATACAGCACTACTATACTACACCCCCCCTCCATACAGCACTACTATACTACACCCCCCTCCATACAGCACTACTATACTACACCCCCCTCCATACAGCACTACTATACTACACCCCCCCCCCTCCCCTCCATACAGCACTACTATACTACACCCCTCCATACAACACTACTATACTACACCCCCCTCCACACAGCACTACTATACTACAACCCCTCCATACAGCACTACTATACTACACCCCCCCCCCCTCCATACAGCACTACTATACTACACCCCCCCTCCATACAGCACTACTATACTACAGGGAGAGTTACTATACTACATATATATTATATATTATTATATTATACTATGCTACTATACTACACCCCCCCTCCATACAGCACTACTATCCTACACCCCCCCTCCATACAGCTCTCCTGCTGGGGCAGAGTACACTTTAAACACACAGGGAGTTTTACACCAGTCAGGGCGTCACCCCCCCCTCCACACAGCACTACTATACTACACCCCCCCCCCCTCCATACAGCACTACTATACTACACCCCCCTCCATACAACACTACTATACTACACCCCCTCCATACAACACTACTATACTACACCCCCCTCCATACAGCACTACTATACTACACCCCTCCTCCATACAGCACTACTATAATACACCCCCTCCATACAGCACTACTATACTACACCCCCCCCTCCATACAGCACTACTATACTACACCCCCTCCATACAGCACTACTATACTACATCCCCCCTCCATACAGCACTACTATACTACACCCCCTCCATACAGCACTACTATACTACATCCCCCCTCCATACAGCACTACTATACTACACCCCCCTCCATACAGCACTACTATACTACACCCCCCTCCATACAGCACTACTATACTACACCCCCTACATACAGCACTACTATACTACACCCCCCTCCATACAGCACTACTATACTACACCCCCCTCCATACAGCACTACTATACTACACCCCCCTCCATACAGCACTACTATACTACACCCCCCCTCCATACAGCACTACTATACTACACCCCCCAATACAGCACTACTATACTACACCCCCCAATACAGCACTACTATACTACACCCCCTCTACACAGCACTACTATACTACACCCCCCCTCCATACAGCACTACAATACTACACCCCCCCTCCATACAGCACTACTATACTACACCCCCCAATACAGCACTACTATACTACACCCCCTCTACACAGCACTACTATACTACACCCCCCTCCATACAGCACTACTATACTACACCCCCCTCCATACAGCACTACTATACTACACCCCCCCTCCATACAACACTACTATACTACACCCCCTCCATACAACACTACTATACTACACCCCCCTCCATACAGCACCACAATACTACACACCCCCTCCATACAGCACCACTATACTACACACCCCCTCCATACATCACCACTATACTACACCCCCCTCCATACAGCACTACTATACTACACCCCCTCCATACAACACTACTATACTACACCCCCTCTCCATACAGCACTACTATACTACACCCCCTCCATACAGCACTGCTATACTACACCCCCCCCCCATACAACACTACTATACTACACCCCCCCCATACAACACTACTATACTACACCCCCCCTCCATACAGCACTACTATACTACACCCCCCTCCATACAGCACTACTATACTACACCCCCCTCCATACAGCACTACTATACTACACCCCCCCTCCATACAGCACTACTATACTACACCCCCCAATACAGCACTACTATACTACACCCCCCAATACAGCACTACTATACTACACCCCCTCTACACAGCACTACTATACTACACCCCCCCTCCATACAGCACTACAATACTACACCCCCCCTCCATACAGCACTACTATACTACACCCCCCAATACAGCACTACTATACTACACCCCCTCTACACAGCACTACTATACTACACCCCCCTCCATACAGCACTACTATACTACACCCCCCCTCCATACAGCACTACTATACTACACCCCCCCTCCATACAACACTACTATACTACACCCCCTCCATACAACACTACTATACTACACCCCCCTCCATACAGCACCACAATACTACACACCCCCTCCATACAGCACCACTATACTACACACCCCCTCCATACATCACCACTATACTACACCCCCCTCCATACAGCACTACTATACTACACCCCCTCCATACAACACTACTATACTACACCCCCTCTCCATACAGCACTACTATACTACACCCCCTCCATACAGCACTGCTATACTACACCCCCCCCCCCATACAACACTACTATACTACACCCCCCCCATACAACACTACTATACTACACCCCCCCTCCATACAGCACTACTATACTACACCCCCCTCCATACAGCACTACTATACTACACCCCCCTCCATACAGCACTACTATACTACACCCCCTCCATACAGCACTACTATACTACACCCCCACACCTTTAACTGGGTAGGGAGACGTACACCACCACAATATACGTGAGGATGATATCGGGTTGCATCCCAAATGGCCCCCTAATCCCCATATAGTGTAATGGTGAAAAGTAGTGCACTATATAAAAGGGCACCATGTTCCCTTTATACTGCACTACTTTTGAACAGATCCCTATGGGTCCTAGTGAAAAGTCGTGCGCTATATAAAGGGAATAGGGTGCTATTTGGGACGCAGACATAGAGGATGAAAAAGAAACGTAGCTGTGAGGAAGAGCATGTTATACACGTGCTATTGAGACACCCACATGGTAATTACACACCAGAACGCCTAAAACGCTAAAACGTGGGTTTATTATTATTCCACCTCTCATGACTTCAGTGGTGTTGGTGTTTAGTTTGTTGTTCTGGCGCCACCTGCTGGTGGCATCACTACTATAGCTTCTGGCACCACCGGGGGGGGGGGGGGGGGGGGCAATCACTACTATAGCAGAACAGGGCTTGTTTTATTTTTTTGGTGGAGGGGGGGTTCAGTATCTCAGCCTAAATATTGCAGATACATTGATGGAAGCTACAATCTAATTGTCTGCATCACTTCCATTCCCCATATATTTTTTTGCATATGCACACACACACACATATATATACATACATACATACATACATATTTCCAGTTTGGACACACCTACACATTCAAGGGTTTTTCTTTATTTTTACTAGTTTCTACATCAAAACTGTAAAATAACACATGGAATCATGTAGTAACCAAATCAGAATACAGTTGAAGTCAGAAGTTTACATACACTTAGGTTGGAGTCATTAAAACTCGTTTTTCAACCACTCCACAAATTTCTTGTTATCAAACTATAGTTTTGGCAAGTCGGTTAGGACATCTACTTTGCATAACACAAGTACTTTTTCCAACAATTGTTTACAGACAGAATATTTCCCTGTATCACAATTCCAGTGGGTCAGAAGTTTACACACTAAGTTGACTGTGCCTTTAAATGGCTTGGAAAATTCCAGAAAATTATGTCATGGCTTTAGAAGCTTCTGATCATTTGAGTCAATTGCAGGTGTACCTGTGGATGTATTTCAAGGCCTACCTTCAAACTCAGTGCCTCTTTGCTTGACATCATGGGAAAATCAAAAGAAATGAGCCAATACCTCAGAAAAAGAATTGTAGACCTCCACAAGTCTGGTTCATCCTTGGGAGCAATTTCCAAACTCCTGAAGGTACCATGTTCATCTGTGCAAACAATAGTACGCAAGTATAAACACCATGGGACCATGCAGCCGTCATACCGCTAAGGAAGGAGACGCGTTCTGTCTCCTAGAGATGAACGTACAATGGTGCGAAAAGTGCAAATCAATCCCAGAACAACAGCAAAGGACCTTGAAGATGCTGGAGGAAACAGCTACAAACGTATCTATATCCACAGTAAAACGAGTCCTATATCGACATAACCTGAAAAGCCACTCAGCAAGGAAAAAGCCACTGCTCCAAAAAAACACCATAAAAAAGCCAGACTACAGTTTACAACTACACATGGGGACAAAGATCATACTTTTTGGAGAAATGTCCTCTGGTCTGATGAAACAAAAATAGAACTGTTTGGCCATAATGACCATCATTATGTTAGGAGGAAAAGGGGGGAGGCTTGCAAGCCGAAGAACACCATCCCAACCGTGAAGCACGGGGGTGGCAGCATCATGTTGTGGGGTGCTTTGCTGCAGGAGGGACTGGTGCACTTCAGAAAATAGATGGCATCATGAGGTAGGAAAATTATGTGGATATATTGAAGCAACATCAGACATCAGTCAGGAAGTTAAAGCTTGGTCGCAAATGGGTCTTCCAAATGGACAATGACCCCAAGCATACTTCCAAAGTTGTGGCAAAATGGCTTAAGGACAACAAAGACAAGGTATTGGAGTGGCCATCACAAAGCCCTGACCTCAATCCCATAGAATATTTGTGGGCAGAACTGAAAAAGCATGTGCGAGCAAGGAGGCCTACAAACCTGACTCAGTTACACCAGCTCTGTCAGGAGGAATGGGCCAAAATTCACCCAACTTATTGTGGGAAGCTTGTGGAAGGCTACCCAAAACGTTTAACCCAAGTTAAACAATTTAAAGGCAATGCTACCAAATACCAATTGAGTGTATGTAAACTTCTGACCCACTGGGAATGTGATGAAAGAAATAAAAACTGAAATAAATCATTCTCTCTACTATTATTCTGAAATTTCACATTCTTAAAATAAAGTGGTGATCCTAACTGACGTAAGACAGGGAATTTTTATTAGGATTAAATCTCAGGAATTGTGAAAAACTGAGTTTAAATGTATTTGGCTAAGGTGTATGTAAACTTCCGACTTCAGCTGTATATTTGAAATTCTTCAAAGTTGCCACCCTTTGCCTTTAGTATAGCTTTGCACACTCTAGGCATTCTCTCAACAACACGTGGAATTCCTGGTCTCTGGCAGTGTTTGGAACTGCTGATCTGTGGTCCAGAACGCAGAGTTCATCTCAGCCTATGCTGCCCTTCAGTCCAGTGACGTTTTGGCCCTGACGGAGACATGAATCACCCCAGAGAACACTGCTAATCCAGCTGCTCACTCTTAATTTCCCAATCCCAAGGCAGACATTACATTTGATCTCTTTACTAGAGACTGTTTTCCTATAAATCTCACTGCAACCCTGCTCTCTCCCTTTCTCCCTCCCTCCCTCCCTCGCTGCTAAAGCCACTTTCTATCACTACATTTCAAGCTTCGGCCTCCAACCCTAGCAAAGTCTGTTCCTCCTCACAGACGACTTCATTAACCACTTTGAAAAGACTGTTGACGACATCCGATCCTCATTCATGTAGCCTATTGATTCCACTGGTCCCACTCACCCAGAACTACCCTACGCCTTGACCTCCTTCTCCCGTCACTTAATAGATGAAATCCTGTGATGTTTGGCCTCCCCAACAACTTGCCGCTCGACTCCATCCCTCCTTCAGACCATCGATGGAGAACTTCTCCCATTCCCCACTTGCCTCATCCCTGACCTTTGACTTCAAAATGGCCTGAGTCGTTCTCCTCCTCAAGAAACCAACACTCGACTCCTCTGACGTCAAAAACAAGACCAGTATCCCTTCTTTCTTTTCAAAACACTTAAAAAAGTGCTGTCTCTGACCAACTCCTTCACTATCGCTCTCAGAACAATCTTCATGACACTAACCAGTCAGGCTTCAAGACAGGTCACTCAGAGACTGCTCTTCTGTGTAACGGCGGCTCTCCTCACTGCCAAAATTGACTCACTCACCTCTGTTCTCAATCCTCCTATCTATCCACTGCCTTCGACACTGTGAAACATCAGATTGTCCTCTCCACCCTCTCAGGACTGGGCATCTGTCTCACTACTGGTGTCCCCCAGGGTTCGCTTCTAGGCTCTCTCCTCTTCTCTCTATACACCAAGTCCCCTTGGCTCCATCATATCCTCACACGGTCTCTCCGATAACTGCTATATGGATGACACTCAACTACTCCCCTCCTTCTAAAACACATCTCTGTGTGCCTGGCATCTAAGCTTGGACGTCAGCCCACCACCTCAAGCTCAATCTCGACAAGACGGCGCTGCTCTTCCTCCCGTTGAAGGCCTGCCAAGACCTCTCCATCATGTTTGACAACTCCACAGTGTCTCCCTCCCAGAGTGGAAAGAACCTTGGCATGACCCTGGGACAACATCCTGTCGTTCTCTGCTATCATCATAGCAGTGACTCGCTCCTGCAGGTTCTACAACAGCCGTAGAGTACAGTGAAGCAGGTCCTAATCCAGGCACTCGTCACTTCCCGTCTGGACTACTGCAACTCTCTGTTGGCTGGGCTCCCCACTTGGGCCAACAAACCCCTGCTACTTATCCAAAATGCTGCAGCTCGCCTGGTTTTCAACCTTCCCAAGTTCTCCAATGTCACTCCACTCCTCCGCACAGTCCACTGGCTTCCAGTCAAAGCTCACATCCACTACAAGACCATGGTACTTGCCTAAGGAGAAGCAAGAGGAACTGCCCCTCATTACCTTCAGGCTATGCTCAAACCCTACACCTGATTCCGAGCACTATGTTCTGCCACCTCTGGTCTCTTGGTCCTCCCAACCCTACAGTCTAAGCTGTTCTCTGTTCTGGCACCCCAATGGTGGAACCATCTTGCCCCTGAAGCTAGGACAGCAGAGTCCCTGCCCAGCTTCCCCCTGAAGCTAGGACAGCAGAGTCCCTGCCCATACTCCCCCTGAAGCTAGGACAGCAGAGTCCCTGCCCATCTTCCCCCTGAAGCTAGGACAGCAGAGTCAGTGCCCATCTTCCCCCTGAAGCTAGGACAGCAGAGTCCCTGCCCATCTTCCCCCTGAAGCTAGGACAGCAGAGTCTGTGACCATCTTCCCCCTGAAGCTAGGACAGCAGAGTCTGTGCCAATCTTCCCCCTGAAGCTAGGACAGCAGAGTCTGTGCCAATCTTCCCCCTGAAGCTAGGACAGCAGAGTCTGTGCCAATCTTCCCCCTGAAGCTAGGACAGCAGAGTCTGTGCCCATCTTCCCCCTGAAGCTAGGACAGCAGAGTCTGTGCCCATCTTCCCCCTGAAGCTAGGACAGCAGAGTCTGTGCCCTTCTTCCCCCTGAAGCTAGGACAGCAGAGTCTGTGCCCATCTTCCCCCTGAAGCTAGGACAGCAGAGTCTGTGCCCATCTTCCCCCTGAAGCTAGGACAGCAGAGTCTGTGCCCATCTTCCCCCTGAAGCTAGGACAGCAGAGTCTGTGCCCATCATCTGAAACTCTACCTCTTCTATGAGTATCTTATCTTTGACGCTGGCTGCTGGTAAGCTTTCTTGACTTTGCCATTTAACAACAAAAAACACAAAAAAGTGTTGGAATTACCTTTCTAGGTAGTAGGTTGTTAGAGTTTACACTTCCTCTTCCTGTTAATGAAAAATAATCTATCAAATCTATCCAATTAAAAACATTGATTACTTCTTGTGATTATCATTCACCTGATAAGACGTGGAAAAACTATTTGCCAACGTATGATGGGGTCCCTGAGTCACCAGTTTGCCTGGGAGGGGGTCCCTGAGTCACCAGTTTGCCTGGGAGGGGGTCCCTGGGTCACCAGTTTGTCTGGGAGGGGGTCCCTGGGTCACCAGTTTGTCTGGGAGGGGGTCCCTGGGTCACCAGTTTGTCTGGGAGGGGGTCCCTGAGTCACCAGTTTGTCTGGGAGGGGGTCCCTGAGTCACCAGTTTGTCTGGGAGGGGGTCCCTGAGTCACCAGTTTGTCTGGGAGGGGGTCCCTGGGTCACCTGGGAGGGGGTCCCTGGGTCACCAGTTTGTCTGGGAGGGGGTCCCTGGGTCAACAGTTTGCCTGGGAGGGGGTCCCTGGGTCACCAGTTTGTCTGGGAGGGGGTCCCTGGGTCACCAGTTTGTCTGGGAGGGGGTCCCTGGGTCACCAGTTTGTCTGGGAGGGGGTCCCTGGACAGTAAAAGGTTGAAGACCACTGCACTAAAGTAATACTGGGGGAAAAAACAGCAAAGGAACACAAGCCTTCTGTTTGGGGCAAATCCAACACACCACTGAGTAACTGCATCCTTATTGTCCAGCATAGTGTTGGCTGCATCATGGTATGGGTATGCTTGACATTGGCAAAGAAACAGGATGAGCCAAGCACAGGAAAATCCCAGAGGAAATCCTGCTTCAGTCTGCTTTATACCAGTCACTGGGAGAGGATTTCGCCTTTCAGCAGGGCAATAACCTACAACACAAGGCCAAATCTACACTGGGGTTGCTTACCAAGAAGAAGGTGAATGTTCCTGAGTAACCAAGTTACAGGTAAGACTTAAACTGCGGTCTAGCCATGATCACCGATACCTTGACAGAACATAAAATGGGAAAATATTGCACGATGTAGGTGTGCAAAGCTCTGCCCAAAAAGACTCAACTGTAATAGCTGCCAAAAGGTGTTTCTAACATGTATTGATATCTCATTCCAAAATCATGGACTTTAATATGGAGTTGGTCCCCCCCTTTGCTGCTATAACAGCCTCCACTAGATGTTGGAACATTGGTTTCATTCAGCCACAAGAGCATTAGTGAGGATGGGCACTGATGTTGGGCGATTAGGCCTGGCAGTTGGCATTCCAATTCATCCCAAAGGTGTTCGATGGGGTTGAGGTCAGGGCTCTGTGCAGGCCAGTCAAGTTCTTCCACACCTATCTCGACAAACCATTTCTGTATGGACCTCGCTTTGTGCACGGGGGAATTGTCATGCTGAAACAAGAAAGGGCCTTCCCCAAACAGTTGCCGCAAAGTTGAAAGCACAGAATTGTCTAGAATGTCATTGTATGCTGTAGCATTTAGATTTCCCTTCACTGGCACTAAGGGGCCCGAACCATGAAAAACAACCCCAGACCATTATTCCTCCTCCACCAAACTTTACAGTTGGCACTATGCAGTCGGGTAGGTAGCGTTCTCCCGGGCATCCACCAAACTCAGGTTCATCCATCAGACTGCTAGATAATGAAGCGTGATTCATCACTCCAGATTACGTGTTTCCACAGCTCCAGAGTCCAATGGCGGCTCTTTACACCACTCCAGCTGACGCTTGGCATTGCGCATGGTGATCTTAGGCTTGTCTGCAGCTGCTCGGCCATGGAAACCCATTTCATGAAGCTCCCGACGAACAGTTCTCGTGCTGACGTTGCTTCCAGAGGCAGTTTGGAACTCGGCAGTGAGTGTTGCAGCCGAGGATAGACGATTTTTGTACACTGCGCGCTTCAGCACTTGGCGGTCCCGTTCTGTGAGCTTGTGTGCCCTACCACTTTGCGGCTGAGACGTTGTTGCTCCTAGACGTTTCCATTTCTCAATAACAGCACTTACAGTTGACCGGGGCAGCTCTAGCAGGGCAGAAATTTGATGAACTGACTTGTTGGAAACGTGGCTTCCTATGATGGTGCTACGTTGAAAGTCATTGAACTCTTCAGTAAGGCCATTCTACTGCCAATGTTTGTCTATGGAGATTGCTTGGCTGTGTGCTCGACTTTATACACCTCTCAGCAACGGATGTGGCTGAAATAGACAAATCCACTCATTTGAAGTGGTGTCCACATACTTTTGTAAATATAGTGTATATTTTAGTTATATTTTTCATAACAAATTTTTATTTTTCTTCCATTTTGGCATTAGGGTATTTTGAGTAGATTTGTAGTGTGTGTACATGTGTAGAGGGGGTTGTAGTGTGTGTAGAGGGGGTTGTAGCGTGTGTAATAGCGTGTGTAGAGGGGGTTGTAGCGTGTGTAGAGGGGGTTGTAGCGTGTGTAGAGGTGGTTGTAGCGTGTGTAGAGGTGGTTGTAGCGTGTGTAGAGGTGGTTGTAGCGTGTGTAGAGGAGGGTTGTAGCGTGTGTAGAGGGGGTTGTAGCGTGTGTAGAGGGGGTTGTAGCGTGTGTAGAGGGGGTTGTAGCGTGTGTAGAGGGGTTTGTAGCGTGTGTAGAGGGGGTTGTAGCGTGTGTAGAGGAGGGTTGTAGCGTGTGTAGAGGAGGGTTGTAGCGTGTGTAGAGGGGGTTGTAGCGTGTGTAGAGGAGGGTTGTAGCGTGTGTAGAGGGGGTTGTAGCGTGTGTAGAGGGGGTTGTAGCGTGTGTAGAGGGGGTTGTAGCGTGTGTAGAGGAGGGTTGTAGCGTGTGTAGAGGGGGTTGTAGCGTGTGTAGAGGGGGTTGTAGCGTGTGTAGAGGGGGTTGTAGCGTGTGTAGAGGGGGTTGTAGCGTGTGTAGAGGGGGTTGTAGCGTGTGTAGAGGGGGTTGTAGCGTGTGTAGAGGGGGTTGTAGCGTGTGTAGAGGGGGTTGTAGCGTGTGTAGAGGGGGTTGTAGCGTGTGTAGAGGGGGTTGTAGCGTGTGTAGAGGGGGTTGTAGCGTGTGTAGAGGGGGTTGTAGTGTGTGTAGATGAGTGCAGTCAGTGAAGTGTCAGGATGGATAGCACATGGAGCCTGGCACGCACGCTTGCATACACACACACACACACACACACACACACACACACACACACACACACAGTCGTTTGCTCTCTTCCCTGCCTGACACACCAGGTGGATCCATTGGGGGTTTCCAACACTCACAACTCGCTCTTGTCAGAAAAAGAGACAAGAGAAGCGGGAGGGAGGGAGGTAGAGCAACAGAGAGATGGAAGGAGGGGGGAATAGAAGCGGGAGGAATTGAGACTGAGGGAGGGAGGGATAGAGAGAGATAGATGGATGGATAGAGAAAGAAGGATAGAGACAGAGTGATGATGGATAGAGACAGGAAAGGGAAAAGTCAAGTGTATTTACAGAGCAGAATGTATCACACAGACACCTACCGTATGACCCATGATGTTTAGCATGTACTCACGAGGAGAGGAGGCAGGAAGCCATGATGTTTAACATGTACTCAGAGGAGAGGGGGCAAGAAGCCATGATGTTTAGCATGTACTCAGAGGAGAGAAGAGGAGGCAAGAAGCCATGATGTTTAGCATGTACTCACGAGGAGAGGAGGCAAGAAGCCATGATGTTTAGCATGTACTCACGAGGAGAGGAGGCAAGAAGCCATGATGTTTAGCATGTACTCACAAGGAGAGGAGGCAAGAAGCCATGATGTTTAGCATGTACTCACGAGGAGAGGAGGCAAGAAGCTATGATGTTTAGCATGTACTCAGTGGAGAGGAGAGGAGGCAGGAAGCCATGATGTTTAGCATGTACTCAGAGGAGAGGAGGGAAGAAGCCATGATGTTTAGCATGTACTCAGTGGAGAGGAGAGGAGGCAAGAAGCCATGATGTTTAGCATGTACTCAGAGGAGAGGAGGCAAGAAGCCATGATGTTTAGCATGTACTCACGAGGAGAGGGGGCAGGAAGCCATGATGTTTAGCATGTACTCAGAGGAGAGGAGGGGGCAAGAAGCCATGATGTTTAACATGTACTCAGGAGGAGAGGGCAAGAAGCCATGATGTTTAACATGTACTCAGGAGGAGAGGAGGCAGGAAGCCATGATGTTTAGCTTGTACTCACGAGGAGAGGGGGCAGGAAGCCATGTTTAGCATGTACACATAAGGAGAGGGGGCAGGAAGCCATGATGTTTAGCATTTACTCAGAGGAGGGGGGGCAAGAAGCCATGATGTTTAACATGTACTCAGTGGAGAGGAGAGGAGGCAGGAAGCCATGATGTTTAGCATGTACTCAGTGGAGAGGAGAGGAGGCAAGAAGCCATGATGTTTAGCATGTACTCAGTGGAAAGGATGCAGGAAGCCATGATGTTTAACATGTACTCAGGAGGAGAGGAGGCAGGAAGCCATGATGTTTAACATGTACTCAGGAGGAGAGGAGGCAGGAAGCCATGATGTTTAACATGTACTCAGGAGGAGAGGAGGCAGGAAGCCATGATGTTTAACATGTACTCAGGAGGAGAGGAGGCAGGAAGCCATGATGTTTAACATGTACTCAGGAGGAGAGGAGGCAGGAAGCCATGATGTTTAACATGTACTCAGGAGGAGAGGAGGGGGCAAGAAGCCATGATGTTTAACATGTACTCAGGAGGAGAGGAGGCAGGAAGCCATGATGTTTAACATGTACTCAGGAGGAGAGGAGGCAGGAAGCCATGATGTTTAACATGTACTCAGGAGGAGAGGAGGCAGGAAGCCATGATGTTTAACATGTACTCAGGAGGAGAGGAGGCAGGAAGCCATGATGTTTAACATGTACTCAGGAGGAGAGGAGGCAGGAAGCCATGATGTTTAGCTTGTACTCACGAGGAGAGGAGGCAGGAAGCCATGATGTTTAACATGTACTCAGGAGGAGAGGAGGCAGGAAGCCATGATGTTTAGCTTGTACTCACGAGGAGAGGAGGCAGGAAGCCATGATGTTTAACATGTACTCAGGAGGAGAGGAGGCAGGAAGCCATGATGTTTAACATGTACTCAGGATGAGAGGAGGCAGGAAGCCATGATGTTTAACATGTACTCAGGAGGAGAGGGGGCAGGAAGCCATGATGTTTAACATGTACTCAGGAGGAGAGGGGGCAAGAAGCCATGATGTTTAACATGTACTCAGGAGGAGAGGAGGCAGGAAGCCATGATGTTTAACATTTACTCAGGAGGAGAGGAGGCAAGAAGCCATGATGTTTAACATGTACTCAGGAGGAGAGGGGGCAGGAATCCATGATGTTTAGCATTTACTCAGAGGAGAGGAGGCAAGAAGCCATGATGTTTAGCTTGTACTCACGAGGAGAGGAGGCAGGAAGCCATGATGTTTAACATGTACTCAGGAGGAGAGGAGGCAGGAAGCCATGATGTTTAACATGTACTCAGGAGGAGAGGAGGCAGGAAGCCATGATGTTTAACATGTACTCAGGAGGAGAGGGGGCAGGAAGCCATGATGTTTAACATGTACTCACGAGGAGAGGGGGCAAGAAGCCATGATGTTTAACATGTACTCAGGAGGAGAGGAGGCAGGAAGCCATGATGTTTAACATTTACTCAGGAGGAGAGGAGGCAGGAAGCCATGATGTTTAACATGTACTCAGGAGGAGAGGGGGCAGGAAGCCATGATGTTTAGCATTTACTCAGAGGAGAGGAGGCAGGAAGCCATGATGTTTAGCTTGTACTCACGAGGAGAGGGGGCAGGGAGCACCTCTGTTGTTTTCTTCACAGTAAGCAGACTGAACTGCTCTGCCAGTGATATGAACCCCTGCTGTCAGCCCTGTCGTCAGTGATATGAACCCCTGCTGTCAGCCCTGTCGTCAGTGATATGAACCCCTGCTGTCAGCCCTGTCGTCAGTGATATGAACCCCTGCTGTCAGCCCTGTCGTCAGTGATATGAACCCCTGCTGTCAGCCCTGTCGTCAGTGATATGAACCCCTGCTGTCAGCCCTGTCGTCAGTGATATGAACCCCTGCTGTCAGCCCTGTCATCAGTGATATGAACCCCTGTATGGGTCCCAAATGGCACCCTATTCCCTATATAGTGCACTACTTTAGACTAGAGCCCACAGTGTAGTATATAAGGACTAAGGTTCCATTTGGGATCCAGATTTTTCTCCTCTCCCATCCATCATGCTAATAACAGCGAGCTACTAACACACCAGTAAACCTACTTCATAATTGACACAGAAGAGGCGGGTCACACTACATAAATGAACAGGCTACTCTGGTTTCCGGGGGAGCAGGCTACTCGGGTTTCCGGGGGAGCAGGCTACTCGGGTTTCCGGGGGAGCAGGCTACTCGGGTTTCCGGGGGAGCAGGCTACTCGGGTTTCCGGGGGAGTAGGCTACTCGGGGTTCCGGGTGAGCAGGCTACTCCGGTTTCCGGGTGAGCAGGCTACTCTGGTTTCCGGGTGAGCAGGCTACTCGGGTTTCCGGGTGAGCAGGCTACTCGGGTTTCCGGGTGAGCAGGCTACTCGGGTTTCCGGGTGAGCAGGCTCCTCTCACCCGGAAAGGGAAAGGGTGATACCTAGTCATTTGTACAACTGAATGCATTCAAATGAAATGTGTCTTTCGCATTTAACCCCTCTGAATTAGAGAGGTGCGGGAGGGGCGGCCCGGGTCTTCAGGGCCCGGGAAACAGTGGGTTAACTGCATGAACAGGCTACTTTGGTTCTGGATTCCATTGTGACGCCGCTAATCTGCATTTAGCACAGAGGAGAAAAAGAAAACCGAACGAGGGATGAGCGGAGCGCTGATTGAACTTAATTGAGGTGAGAAAACAAGCTCTGAAAGGAGTCATTACCATCAGCGCCAAGATGAGAAACTAAACTATTTATTATCATTGGATTGGACAGACGCAGGTGTCATGATAAACTAATGGTGAACAGGTTGTATGTGCAGTTCACACAGGAAGCTGTTGAATATTTACCTGGGGGCCCTTATTGAAGAAAAGGGCTTCATTCAGTCATCTAACAGGGTCATTTAATTGACTAATTTCAGGGTTAATATGACAATATTTAACAAGAGGCTGTTGAATTGCTCTGTGTAGAGGCTAGATTACATGGTTCCATTATGTTATCTCAGACTAAAAAAAGTGTAATTTGATGTTTATATAACATATGGTTTAATATTTACCTGAGAATATTTCCTAGACAACAATACAGCCCCTATGCCTTAGTAATAATAATACAAATTAATGCCACTCTAAAATGTATATTTATCATAACTATGAAAAGTAGATGCCATTTTCTCGTATTGTAATGTTTCGCAAATTTGAGTTGTGTTTTCTAATGTTGTCATGTTGAATCCTGGTAAAGAAAACGCTGCTCTTGCCACCTGCAGGAGAGAGAGGGTAGCGTAAATATTCTGTGTCATGTGACCATGAAGTTACATTTTCAGCCACACGGTGGCACTGTTGTACAGATAACATAACCCCCCAAAATATTGATCAGATTCTGAATACAAGTAACTACATTAAAACATTTATTGAAACTCAAAGGGTATTAAAACAAGTGCATGAAAAGACTACTGGCCAAACACTGTTCTCTTAATTCTATCAGATAAATAAAATATTCCATAAAGTAAATCCAAGATGAAACTACACTGCCCCATTTTTAAAGTAGAATCCGACTTCACAATCACCACCTTAAAAATATGACAATGTTAAGATGACAGCGGACCTACTGAAACCACAGAATATCATAGGTTAGCCCCTCAACCTCCTCCTCCTCTCAACCACCACCACCTCCTCCTCCTCTCAACCACCACCTCTCAACCAACACCTCATCCTCCTCCTCTCAACCACCTCCTCCTCCTCCTCTCAACCACCTCCTCCTCCTCCTCCTCTCAACCACCTCCTCCTCCTCCTCTCAACCACCTCCTCCTCAACCACCACCTCCTCCTCCTCTCAACCACCTCCTCCTCAACCACCTCCTCCTCAACCACCACCTCATCCTCCTCTCAACCACCACCTCCACCTCCTCCTCTCAACCACCACCACCACCTCCTCTCAACCACCACCACCACAACCACCTCCTCTCAACCACCACCACCACCTCCTCTTCTCAACCACCACCACCACCTCCTCTTCTCAACCACCACCACCACCTCCTCTTCTCAACCACCACCATCTCCTCTTCTCAACCACCACCACCACATCCTCCTCCTCTCAACCACCATCTCCTCCTCTCAACCACCACCGCCTCCTCCTCCTCCTCCTCTCAACCACCGCCTCCTCCTCCTCCTCCTCCTCTCAACCACCGCCGCCTCCTCCTCCTCCTCTCAACCACCGCCGCCTCCTCCTCCTCCTCTCAACCACCGCCGCCTCCTCCTCCTCTCAACCACCGCCGCCTCCTCCTCCCTCTCAACCACCGCCGCCTCCTCCTCCTCCCTCTCAACCACCGCCGCCTCCTCCTCCTCCCTCTCAACCACCGCCGCCTCCTCCTCCTCCTCCCTCTCAACCACCGCCTCCTCCCTCTCAACCAACGCCTCCTCCCTCTCAACCAACGCCTCCTCCCTCTCAACCAACGCCTCCTCCCTCTCAACCAACGCCTCCTCCCTCTCAACCAACGCCTCCTCCCTCTCAACCAACGCCTCCTCCCTCTCAACCAACGCCTCCTCCCTCTCAACCAACGCCTCCTCCCTCTCAACCAACGCCTCCTCCCTCTCAACCAACGCCTCCTCCCTCTCAACCAACGCCTCCTCCCTCTCAACCAACGCCTCCTCCCTCTCAACCAACGCCTCCTCCCTCTCAACCAACGCCTCCTCCCTCTCAACCAACGCCTCCTCCCTCTCAACCAACGCCTCCTCCCTCTCAACCAACGCCTCCTCCCTCTCAACCAACGCCTCCTCCCTCTCAACCAACGCCTCCTCCCTCTCAACCAACGCCTCCTCCCTCTCAACCAACGCCTCCTCCCTCTCAACCAACACCTCCTCCCTCTCAACCAACACCTCCTCCCTCTCAACCAACACCTCCTCCCTCTCAACCAACACCTCCTCCCTCTCAACCAACACCTCCTCCCTCTCAACCAACACCTCCTCCCTCTCAACCAACATCTCCTCCCCCTCAACCAACACCTCCTCCCTCTCAACCAACACCTCCTCCCTCTCAACCAACACCTCCTCCCTCTCAACCAACACCTCCTCCCTCTCAACCAACACCTCCTCCCTCTCAACCAACACCTCCTCCCTCTCAACTAACACCTCCTCCCTCTCAACCAACACCTCCTCCCTCTCAACCAACACCTCCTCCCTCTCAACCAACACCTCCTCCCTCTCAACCAACACCTCCTCCCTCTCAACCAACACCTCCTCCCTCTCAACCAACACCTCCTCCCTCTCAACCAACACCTCCTCCCTCTCAACCAACACCTCCTCCCTCTCAACCAACACCGCCTCCCTCTCAACAACCACCGCCTCCTCCTCTCAACAACCACCGCCTCCTCCTCCTCTCAACAACCACCGCCTCCTCCTCCTCTCAACAACCACCGCCGCCTCCTCCTCCTCCTCCTCTCAACAACCACCGCCTCCTTCTCCTCCTCTCAACCACCGCCTCCTCCAACAGGGACTAAGGTGAACAGGGACTAAGGTGAACAGGGACTAAGGTGAACAGGGACTAAGGTGAACAGGGACTAAGGTGAACAGGGACTAAGGTGAACAGGGATTAAGGTGAACAGGGACTACGGTGAACAGGGACTAAGGTGAACAGGGACTAAGGTGAACAGGGACTAAGGTGAACAGGGACTAAGGTGAACAGGGACTAAGGTGAACAGGGACTGAGTCTGGTGGCTAGTCAGTGAATCTGATAGATTATCTGTCCTGTAACTGCATAATGGGATGTGTCCCAGGTCGAGCCCTGTTGATCCTGGTCAAAAGTAAAGCACTGCAAAGAGAATATGGATGCCATAATGGAGATTAAATCACTCCATACAAAAAACAACATGTACTCAGAGGGAGTTTCCACCTCTTTCTTTCTGTGTAAATCCTACATTAGTTTGCACAGTCAAAAGGAAATAACGATGTACGACATTGGGATTGTCCTGGACTAGAGGACAAGGCAGTCAGGGATTTTTGGTTGCAACGTTTATATTCCTTTGACGATTAAACAGCATTAGCATTGACAGAGGTCAATGGAGACGGATCGTGTTTGGATGGGTAAGCATTATCCTGGCTGAACGGCATCAGAGTATGTCTCCACAAAGCGTCTCGCTGTTGAAAATTGATCCTAGGTGCTGAGTATAGAGACATCTTACTCCTACTCTTATGTTTAAAAATAAAAGCTATGCATGAAGTCTCTTTAGTCACCAGTCGACAGATATTTAGTTCACCTCATGAGCTGTCCTAACCAGTTTAGAGCTGCCAGCAGGAGTCCTGATAATAGAAAAACGAGTTAGTGGTTTCTGCGACACATGCAATTTCTTTGGAGTTAAAAGAATGTTTAGATATTTCTACTACGCTCAACCCATAAGTAATCTATACCTAAAAAAAGGTTAGCAGTGTGGTTAAGGTTAGGTTTAAAAACCAGAGGTGGCTGGTGAGAAGAGCTATAGGAATAAATGGAGCGGTATCAAACACAAACATATGGAAACCACATTGGACTCTGTTCCATTCATCCCATTATACAATGAGCCAGTCCTCCTATAGCTCATCACACCAGCCTCCTCTGATATGAAAAAAAAATGGTGATTTTAAGAAGAGAAATTGTAGAAATAGACAGTTTTATGAAAAAAGGTTTATGTTTGTCATGAGGCGAGAGTCGAGTGGAGACGAACGGATTCGGTTTAGTCTGTCGTCCTGATGAGCCCTTTCCAGGAAGATAGTTTACGCTTGTGGATAGAAACTTCAGTTAGAATTTGAAACTTTCCTGAAGTCGGGACTTGGTAGTGTTCAGAATCCGTGATAATTTTTTTTACAGAAATTTTACGGACATGAATGCCGTACATGTTCTGTGAAAATTATTACAATAAAATGTGCTTTAGTGTACCTAATATCAGGCCTGGGTGACGGCGATCTAGCTACTTTCTGCTCCTTAATGCGGAAAATGGGAGTGAAGGACACTGTGCCCAGTGTTGTCGGCTTGCAGCACAAACTCTCCCCCTTGAAGAGTGTAGACCATCACGGTCAGTGGTGGGAAAAACTACTCTATTGTCATACTTGAGTAAAAGATGCCTTAAATCGAAAAATGACTCAAGTGAAAGTCACCCAGTAAAATACTACTTGAGTAAAAGTACCTAGTTTTAAACGTACTTAAATATAGTGGTGAGAAAAGTACTCTATTGTCATACTTGAGTAAAAGTTGAAAGTAAATGCTGTACACATCACACTCCTTATATTAAGCCAACCAAATGGCACATTTCTTATTTATTTATGGATAGGCAGGGTCACACTCCAACGCTCAGACATCATTTACAAAACCAATATTTGTGTTTAGTGAGTCCGTCAGAGCAGAGGCAGTAGGGATGACAACACGTTACGTCCTGCCTGAGCAATCAAAATGTAACGAGTACTTTTGGGAATCAGGGAAAATGGGAGTAAAACATAATGATGTGGAGTAAAAGTTGCAAAAAATATAAAATAGTAAAGTACAGATACCCCCCAAAAATGACTTAAGTAGTAGATGGAGTTGGGGGACCAGGGGGAGAGGGCTCCAGTATGGAGTTGGGGGACCAGGGGGAGAGGGCTCCAGTATGGAGTTGGGGGACCAGGGGGAGATGGCTCCAGTATGGAGTTGGGGTACCAGGGGGAGAGGGCTCCAGTATGGAGTTGGGGTACCAGGGGGAGATGGCTCCAGTATGGAGTTGGGGTACCAGGGGGAGATGGCTCCAGTATGGAGTTGGGGTACCAGGGGGAGATGGCTCCAGTATGGAGTTGGGGTACCAGGGGGAGATGGCTCCAGTATGGAGTTGGGGTACCAGGGGGAGAGGGCTCCAGTATGGAGTTGGGGTACCAGGGGGAGATGGCTCCAGTATGGAGTTGGGGTACCAGGGGGAGAGGGCTCCAGGATGGAGTTGGGGTACCAGGGGGAGATGGCTCCAGGATGGAGTTGGGGTACCAGGGGGAGATGGCTCCAGTATGGAGTTGGGGTACCAGGGGGAGATGGCTCCAGTATGGAGTTGGGGTACCAGGGGGAGATGGCTCCAGTATGGAGTTGGGGTACCAGGGGGAGATGGCTCCAGTATGGAGTTGGGGTACCAGGGGAGATGGCTCCAGTATGGAGTTGGGGTACCAGGGGGAGATGGCTCCAGTATGGAGTTGGGGTACCAGGGGGAGATGGCTCCAGTATGGAGTTGGGGTACCAGGGGGAGATGGCTCCAGTATGGAGTTGGGGTACCAGGGGGAGAGGGCTCCAGTATGGAGTTGGGGTCCCAGGGGGAGATGGCTCCAGTATGGAGTTGGGGTACCAGGGGGAGATGGCTCCAGTATGGAGTTGGGGTACCAGGGGGAGATGGCTCCAGTATGGAGTTGGGGTACCAGGGGGAGAGGGCTCCAGTATGGAGTTGGGGTCCCAGGGGGAGATGGCTCCAGTATGGAGTTGGGGTACCAGGGGGAGATGGCTCCAGTATGGAGTTGGGGTACCAGGGGGAGATGGCTCCAGTATGGAGTTGGGGTCCCAGGGGGAGATGGCTCCAGTATGGAGTTGGGGTACCAGGGGGACATGGCTCCAGTATGGAGTTGGGGGACCAGGGGGAGATGGCTCCAGTATGGAGTTGGGGGACCAGGGGGAGATGGCTCCAGTATGGAGTTGGGGTACCAGGGGGAGATGGCTCCAGTATGGAGTTGGGGTACCAGGGGGAGATGGCTCCAGTATGGAGTTGGGGTACCAGGGGGAGATGGCTCCAGTATGGAGTTGGGGTCCCAGGGGGAGATGGCTCCAGTATGGAGTTGGGGGACCAGGGGGAGATGGCTCCAGTATGGAGTTGGGGGACCAGGGGGAGATGGCTCCAGTATGGAGTTGGGGTACCAGGGGGAGATGGCTCCAGTATGGAGTTGGGGGGCCAGACCCTGGTCTCTACACAATGAGAACAGTCTTTACAACAGATACTGTCTGCTGTGAATTATTAGTGTCTTTCATATGAATCCTAACCTTGTGACTCATTCCATACATCTGTGATTTGTCATTATTGCAGTAATTGAATAATAAAGTTGACTCGTTTTGAAGAAATGTAAAAGTCTTTACTTTGATATGAATAATTCCACGACACACCCCAAATGGGGCCTGGTCTAAAGTGATGCACTACACAGGGAGCCATGTGGGACAGAGCCTAAATGGTTATGTTCAAACTGACTTGTGGAGGAAGTCGTTGTTCAGCTGAGATGTCGAGCAAGGGGTTGCCCATCCCAAACCGAGCATTTCACTGTGGAGAGAAAAGCAGAAAATCATGGCTCAGAAATCCTTTTCTTCCCACTCCAGTTGTCCTCATCCCCATGCCTGGTGTGAAAAAAATAGTAAATAAAATATACCACGGCTAAGGGCTGTTCTGAGGCACTCCGCTTTGCGTCGTGCTTGGACACAGCCCTTAGCCGTGGTATATTGGCCATATATCACAAACCTCTGACATAATTAGAGCAGTAAAAATAAATGTTTTGTCATACCCACGGTTGTCAGCCAATCAGCATTCAGGGCTCGAACCACCCAGTTTATAATGCATTTTATTTGTGACAGTGTAATAGTCCCCGTGTTTCTGTGGCGGCTCGGTTACCGGCAGAGATCACTTGTGGTTGACCTATGCTCCTCACAGAGTGAAAGGGTCAAGTCTGTCATCTGAGACGTTTCTCTGTGAGCCAAAAGTGAGAGACACCAGGCATCCATCCACAGTAAACACTAGGCAGAGGCCCAAATAATGCATCTCGCGCTCAAATCATTCTATCAAACTAAAACCATATCTTCTGTGAACTGTCAACAGTCTGATCTCCAGATAAGAGGAGAAGAGGGTAGGAGTGCTGATATAGGATAATGTGTGCCTTTTATGATCAGAAATGAATAAGATTACATAGAGAGGGAGGACCTGATCCTTGAGCAGCACTTGTGGAGTTCAATTGTCACCTATAACAGCAGAAGGCCGTTATGTCACCATAATGTTATCCAGACACGCACACAAAGAACAACCCTGAAACGCATGCCAGTGAAACCTTCATAATAGAGTTGAACACCGTATGATAATGGACAGTGAGTGAACGTTACACGTATTTTTAAAACAATCACACACTTTGAAAGATTGTGTTATCTTTGACGTTTCATAGCTGGTTATGGTCTGCTCTTATTTATTTCCCCTTTATTTAACTAGGCAGGACAGTTAAGAACAAATTCTTATTTTCAATGACGGCCTACCGGGGAACAGTGGGTTAACTGCCTTGTTCAGGGGCAGAACAAACAGATTTGTACCTTGTCAGCTCGGGGATTCGATCTTGCAACCTTTCGGTTACTAGTCCAACGCTCTAACCACTAGGCTACCATGCCGCCCCTACACTCTAACCACTAGGCTACCTGCCGCCCCTACACACTAACCACTAGGCTACCTGCCGCCCCTACACTCTAACCACTAGGCTACCTGCCGTCCCTACACTCTAACCACTAGGCTACCTGCCGCCCCTACACTCTAACCACTAGGCTACCATGCCGCCCCTACACTCTAACCACTAGGCTACCATGCCGCCCCTACACTCTAACCACTAGGCTACCTGCCGTCCCTACACTCTAACCACTAGGCTACCATGCCGCCCCTACACTCTAACCACTAGGCTGCCTGCCGCCCCTACACTCTAACCACTAGGCTACCATGCCGCCCCTACACTCTAACCACTAGGCTACCTGCCGCCCCTACACTCTAACCACTAGGCTACCTGCCGCCCCTCCACTCTAACCACTAGGCTACCATGCCGCCCCTACACTCTAACCACTAGGCTACCTGCCGCCCCTACACTCTAACCACTAGGCTGCCATGCCGCCCCTACACTCTAACCACTAGGCTACCTGCCGCCCCTACACTCTAACCACTAGGCTACCATGCCGCCCCTACACTCTAACCACTAGGCTACCTGCCGCCCCTACACTCTAACCACTAGGCTACCCTGCCGCCCCTACACTCTAACCACTAGGCTACCTGCCGCCCCAACGCTCTAACCACTAGGCTACCATGCCGCCCCTACACTCTAACCACTAGGCTGCCATGCCACCCCTACACTCTAACCACTAGGCTACCCTGCCGCCCCTACACACTAACCACTAGGCTACCTGCCGCCCCTACACTCTAACCACTAGGCTGCCATGCCGCCCCTACACTCTAACCACTAGGCTACCCTGCCGCCTCTACACTCTAACCACTAGGCTACCTGCCGCCTCTACACTCTAACCACTAGGCTGCCTGCCGCCCCTACACTCTAACCACTAGGCTACCTGCCGTCCCTACACTCTAACCACTAGGCTACCTGCCTCCCCTACACTCTAACCACTAGGCTACCTGCCGCCCCTACACTCTAACCACTAGGCTACCTGCCGCCCCTACACTCTAACCACTAGGCTGCCATGCCACCCCTACACTCTAACCACTAGGCTACCCTGCCGCCCCTACACTCTAAACACTAGGCTGCCATGCCGCCCCTACACTCTAACCACTAGGCTACCTGCCGCCCCTACACTCTAACCACTAGGCTACCTGCCGCCCCTACGCTCTAACCACTAGGCTACCATGCCGCCCCTACGCTCTAACCACTAGGCTACCATGCCGCCCCTACACTCTAACCACTAGGCTACCTGCCGCCCCTACACTCTAACCACTAGGCTACCTGCCGCCCCTACACTCTAACCACTAGGCTACCTGCCGCCCCTACACTCTAACCACTAGGCTACCTGCCGCCCCTACACTCTAACCACTAGGCTACCTGCCGCCCCTACACTCTAACCACTAGGCTACCATGCCGCCCCTACGCTCTAACCACTAGGCTACCTGCCGCCCCTACGCTCTAACCACTAGGCTGCCTGCCGCCCCTACGCTCTAACCACTAGGCTACCTGCCGCCCCTACACTCTAACCACTAGGCTACCTGCCGCCCCTACACTCTAACCACTAGGCTACCATGCCGCCCCTATGACAAGACAAGACAACAACTGACCCTCAAGTCCCTCAGTGTCTCATCCCAAGTCATTCCCTAAAAACATGTCCATAGGGTACATAGGGTACATAGGGTACATAGGGTCCATAGGGTACATAGGGTACATAGGGTACATAGGGTATAGCCTATCACTGATGTTCCAGTCACTTTCCTTTGGGTTCTAACCACTCTCACTGGAATGACATGCCAAATGCCACAGAATATACAATAATGGGTATTTTCTTCACAGTAATTGAATGATCTTATCTTGCAGTAGTCATCGTGTTGATTCTGGCTGTAGCCAGACAAAGTGGTTAAGCTCCTACTCCATTTCAATCTGCAGTATATAAACTGTGGTAGCAGCATGTTTTGTTGTTTTTTTTTGCATATATTTTCACTTTAACTGGGATCTCCTTTACTACTGTTTCCAAAACTGATTGGCTCGAACTGCAGTGGGCTGGGCAATGACTTTTCTTTTCTCCGAGGTATGTGGTTGGCTGCACACAACTATTTTGTGGATCCTTACTAGCATGTTTACATATATAAACAAATACACGAGACCTCGTAGATATCGATCAAAAGACTCAGCCTTGCCTTAACTTGATACTTTGTTGCAAGTTCTGATTAATAGGCGATGTGCAATGTATCCAATTTTTGTGTTCAGGGATACCAAGTTTGGACCATCATGGCCACCATATAAACATTATGGTGCTCTCTGATACAATAACTGATGCAGCAGCATTGATGATGGGTGTAATCGCATAGATGTTCCATAAGAGTGCGTCTCAGAACAATATATTTCGCTAATCAATACTTAATGACACGCGTTAAGAGTTTCACATGGAAATTCTTACCATTCTTGCTAGCTGCCCACCCATCTCTGAGTTTGACAAAGCATCACTACCAAGACATAATTTAGCAGCGTTTCACATACACATCTGAGGACTGACTTTCGAGATATAACGTTAGCTTGTGACACACTTACCCGAGTGCTTTAATCTGTCACTCAGCCTTTCTCCACGTCGAGCTCCTCAACCGAACTCATCTTCTCTGCAGCCACTCGGACTCCAGACTGGACAGGAGGAAACAAACTACCGTTTTATTGGACTAAAATCTAATTGAGAACGCGTGCTGGCTTGATATATTGCCTGAATTAAAACATTTGTGACTCGCAATTCCAGAGTGAGACAGCTATGATTTTTGATTCATAATCAATCAAATGTAGGTAACTAATACTGCTTTCACCTGCACAGGTGTAACGGTTGCGTTTGAACATTTGTACATGTGCACCAATAATTAACATTTTCCTCACTTAAAATTCCAAGGGAAACACTGACCAAAAACGATGGTTTCTACCCTGTCAAAATAAACCACAGTACATTTATCCCACTGGTATTCAATTTAACATGCATATGGTTCCTGACCTGCTTCTACTTGGCTCATGTGGAACATCAGCACTTCATGATGTTGAAGATTACAATTTCAAAAATCATTTAAATTAATTTACATGGCAGAACACAATTGATCTCTGAATTGCGTAACGAATAAAAAACAAAGAATACATGCATGATAGTGTCGGTTGTTAGAAGTTGGCTGTCTGATTAACTTCATTATCGTTCTGTTCTTGCTCTGACAGGCCTGAGTTTGTGTGAATGGCGTTTTTCCCCGTCAAAAGTTATAATTAAACAATAAGGCACGAGGGGGTGTTGTATATTGTCCATATACCACAAACCCCCGAGGTGCCTTATTGCTATTATAAACTGGTTACCAACGTAATTAAAGTAGTAAAACGAAATGTTTTGTCATACACGTGGTATATGGTCTAATATACCATGGCTTTCAGCCAATCAGAATTCAGGGATCAATCCAACCAGTTTATAATGATTGATTGGTAGTGGTAGGAAGTTCAAGTTGTAAGACTGGAGCAGATGGTAGCAGCGTGACGTGGCCCCTAGACACTGATCTTGTGTCAGTTTTGCATTCTTCTCACTAAAGGTTAAGTTTAGTATTGGGAGAGTGGGATCTGATCCTACATCTGTACCGAAGGGAAACTTCACCTCGACGCATGGAGATGATTGGCAAACTGGAGGCATAGTTGGGTTCTTCTCTCAAATAAAAATGTTATTGGTCGCATACACATATTTAGCACACGTTCTTGCGGGTGTAGTAAAATGCTTGTGTTCTTAGCTCCAACAGTGCAATAGTATCAAACAATTCACACAAATCTAAACGTAAAATAATGGAATTAAGAGATATTAGGACGAGCAATGTCGGAGTGGCATTGATTAAAATACAGTAGAATACAGTATATACATATGAAATGAGTAAAACAGTATGTAAACATTAAAGTGACTAGCGATTCCATTATTAAAGTGACTAGCGATTCCATTATTAAAGTGACCAGTGTTCCATTATTAAAGTGACCAGTGTTCCATTATTAAAGTGACCAGTGTTCCATTATTAAAGTGACCAGTGTTCCATTATTAAAGTGACCAGTGTTCCATTATTAAAGTGACCAGTGTTCCAATATTAAAGTGACCAGTGTTCCATTATTAAAGTGACCAGTGTTCCATTATTAAAGTGACCAGTGTTCCATTATTAAAGTGACCAGTGATTCCATGTCTATGTACACAGGGCAGAAGCCTCTAAAGGTGCAGAGTCAATTAACTGTTGAGAGCGCCATGTGTTAAACCTTTCACTACCGGGTTGTAACAAGTACTGTGTTATAAACCTCTCACTGGTGTGAACAATACCAAGAAGCAGGACTTTTATATAATTTGAAGGCTCCCGAGTGGCGCAGCGGTCTAAGGCTAGAGGCGCCACTACAGACCCTGGTTCGATCCCGGACTGTATCACAACTTGCGGAGATCAGGAGTCACATAGGGTGGCACACAATTGGCCCAGCGTCATCCGGGTTAGGGGAGGGTTTGGCCGGGGTAGGCCGTCATTGTAAAATAAGAATTAGTTCTTAACTGACTTTCCTAGTTTAAAAAAAAGGTCAAATAAATAAACTTTATTTTTTAAATCTTAGAAACTGAATGAAACGTGATCCTTCCCTTTAGGCTGTACCCATCTTATATCACAAACATGTTTCTGAACAAAAGGATGATGCATTGAGTAGAGTTTACTACAAAACATAATTTCCTGTAAATGAAAAAACAACATTTATTGCAATCAATCTTTTTATTACAGGGCCCATCAGATGGTTTTGTAGGGTCTCAATATCGTACACATTCAAACTGCGCTGGGATTATTCAGACACAAAAGAAAACATTTCAAAACTTCAACCGTTTGTACCAGCTGTGTAAGGTTTAGTGTAGCTTGAAGATATGAGAGGAAGAGAAGGCTGATATCTCATCACCAGTTTCATGTGACATTAAACTTAAACACATTGGTGGTCTCCCGGATTAAACCTAGTCCTAGAGACAACCCCCCTCCCCCCAAAAAACAGATTTTTTTGTCCAGTACTAGACTTTAATCTGTTACCTCTTTATCCGCCAGGCTCTTTGTCCCCCAGGCTCTTTGTCCCCCAGGCTCTTTGTCCCCCAGACCCAGACTCTTTATCTTCAAAGCATTTGCTGTATCACTCATTAATCTTTCACCACATTAGGTCAAGACACAGTTTAAACATTACAGTATAGCTGGCCTCTAGTCAGGCTAAAACATGGAGACTAGCTTGCAATAGGTTTCACTGAGAAGTACAGAGTATAGAGCACCAGACCTAAGGCAGACCTAAGGCCTACATGTAATCTCAATGCAACAATGTGAGCAACAACAAAATAATCAAGCCAGAAACTAAAAGAGCTGAAAGCCAGTATCTTAAACAGATATTTGTGAAAGTTCTAAGTTAATAAGACCTTCTCTACCCAATGTGTCCGAAGAGCTAGTCATTATGTTTCCAATATTGCAGATATAATAAACCCCAAGACAGAAAAAGTTAATTGGTGGAACAAACTTAGCATGAGTTTCAGGCTGTTTAGTGCTATCACACCGACTCATTGTCATGGCACAATCAAGTAGATGTAAATACCACAAACAGATTCGGGACCAGGCTAGAAAAAACTCTTTGGCAGTACTGACAATAAAAAATAAAATAAAAATATTAGCTACAAAAAACATCACACCATTTAATAAAAATGTAGAACAAGGAACAGTGCTTATTTGTTAGTTTCTATAACATAGTGTAACACCACTGAATAGTCTATTATATGTGTGTGTAGAACAGAATATTATAATATATACTTGAACTCACTCCCATTGAGTTGGATCAGATGTGCTTTGTCCTAGCGAAGGTGAACACATTGCAGATAGTGAATTAAAGGACCAGTATACAGATATAAAAAAGGCCTTCCAAGGAAAAAATCTTAATAATATTCTAATTTTTCAACTTAGGAGGTCCTCTTCTCACCATTGTATGTTTAACTGAGACTAGTACTTAAACTTTACTGTATACGAAAAGAAAAAATATATACCTGGGATTTCTCATAAGATCTTAAAACACATTTTATTTCTTTTTTTATATATATATATTTTATTTTTTTACATACAATTAGAAGAAAAAAATTGCAAGTAAGAATCATTCTGAACCATGTTATAGTTGCATTGGATAGTCCCCTACTTTATATTTTAACAAAACTGTCACTGTTTACAGACAAGTATGGGATTGACATGGCCTGATAAATAGTGTATTCAGTATTAACTCCGGGTTGTTACCCTAATCAGGCAGGCTTATTAAAAGTGGTAGTATTCATTCATTGTAGCTTGGAATTAGTATGTATGTGTTTGTCAAATCTACTGCTCAGAGAGTCTGTCTGTTTTCTTCTGACCACCCTGGGCTTTGGGCAGAGGAACAGAATAATTGTGTGTCCCCAATGGCACCCTATTCCTCATAAAAGTATACCGCACCACCTTTAACCAGAGACGTACGGATCCTGGTCAAAAGTATTGCACTACATAGGGAATAGAGTGTCATTGGGGACCGCAATTTAACAAACAGTCTCTTCTTACTGGTACCAGGGGGTCTTACGGATCCAGTGCAGGGTGAACCCGGCATCCGTCCGGATCTTGATGGAGGCAGCCTCGGCCTCTCTGACCGTCTCCTTCACAGACTGCATCAGGTTCTGGGCATTGTGAACCAACATCTCTGTGGCCTGGGAGAGGAGGGAGAAAAATGGTCAAATTGATCAGTAAGCTGTTCTTGAGTAAAACTGGACTACACTAGTAACATTACTGCTAATTACTACTCTAGCAATTGCTTTTCAAAGTTTAGTTTTTTCCCCCGTTATTAAACAAGTGGAATAGGGACTGTTCCTTATTCCACTTGTATAATGACAGAAACCAGTCAACCTCATTACGATGTAATTACAAAGCAAAAAGGTAACTTTGGTTGATGAGTGTTATCCAGTGATGTCCAGTGTACTGACCTGCTCGGACTCCTCCTCGCTGATGTTGGTACGACCCAACATGGTGGCCTTGACTGTGGACAGGATCTTCAGCTGTGTGCTGATGGTCGGGATGCGCTCACACACCTGGAACACAGAGAAGTTGATCCAAGTTCAAGTTGATTTAAAGTGCATTTTACACAGGTCTCAACAAGATACATTATCAGTCAGAGACATGAAGATCAAACACAGAAAACAGTGTAATTTAATTCAAATGATCCATCCTAATTCAAATCACGAGGACATGCAGGAAATTCTAAATTCTAGCTTTAGTCCTACATGACTAACGTTGTCCTTTGTGTCGTCTCTGAACGTGCCAGAGCAGCCGTCTCTGAACGTGCCAGAGCAGCCGTCTCTGAACGTGCCAGAGCAGCCGTCTCTGAACGTGCCAGAGCAGCCGTCTCTGAACGTGCCAGAGCAGCCGTCTCTGAACGTGCCAGAGCAGCCGTCTCTGAACGTGCCAGAGCAGCCGTCTCTGAACGTGCCAGAGCAGCCGTCTCTGAACGTGCCAGAGCAGCCGTCTCTGAACGTGCCAGAGCAGCCGTCTCTGAACGTGCCAGAGCAGCCGTCTCTGAACGTGCCAGAGCAGCCGTCTCTGAACGTGCCAGAGCAGCCGTCTCTGAACGTGCCAGAGCAGCCGTCTCTGAACGTGCCAGAGCAGCCGTCTCTGAACGTGCCAGAGCAGCCGTCTCTGAACGTGCCAGAGCAGCCGTCTCTGAACGTGCCAGAGCAGCCGCTGCGGCACATGAAAACCCTGAAGAAAGCAGACTGAAAATGTTTCTAGCTGTTGTCAAATCCTTGCTTCCTCCATCCTTGCTTCCTCCCTCCTTACTTGCTCAATTCTTCTCAAACTGCATTGGAGGAGAAGATCCTTAGGTCCCTCCCTTGGACCTCCTCCTCCAATGAGCTTTGAGAGGAATTGAGGAAACAAGGAGGAATTTGGCAGAAGACTGGACCAGATAAAACCACATGTATTGCGTCGGAGACATCAGTTGTATTTTTTTGAAGAAGACATGAGCAGGGATCAGCCAGTCAACTGACCTGGAGGAGGTTGGTCCGGATGCGTTTGTCTGTGCACTGCTTGGCCACCTCCTTGGCCAACTTTGTGACCTCGTCTGAGGCTTTTGCGATGTCTTTGGCACACTGAATGAGGGCACGCTTGTTCCCACCGGCACCGCGCACCAGACGGGACATCTCAGCCATGAGCAGGGCCATTCTCTTGGCTGCACCGATGATGTCGTTACCCTGAAAGAGATCACAAACAAGCAGAGCATGAAATCGGACGTCTGACAACACAGTACGCACAACACAGTACGCACAACACAGTACGCACAACACAGTACGCACAACACAGTACGCACAACACAGTACGCACAACACAGTACGCACAACACAGTTCGCACAACACAGTTCGCACAACAGAATAATGGAAACTCTGAGCTGCTCTACTGTTGCTTTCTGGTCGCAGAGAAATTCCAATGTTCTGTCTTGCCAATAAACTTAACATCAAACCTGAACGTGTAAATGAATGTGCTTGTATCTCACCTTGCTGGACCACTTGCGGGCCTCCTCGTGGAGCTGTCTGGCGGCCATCATCATGGGCTCGCTCACCATCTCTCCCACCTCTTGCTCTGGGAAGTCCTCGTCCTTCTCCTCTGGGGGAGGGGGTCTGGGGGGAGGAACCTCACCCTCGGGGAGAGGTGGTTTTGGTGGGGCGGGCTCGTCGCTGACCTGGCATGTTGCATTCAGAGCGGTGAAACGTTAGGAATGTTGCAGACAGAAGTGCTAATTCTCTATTCTACATGGCAAATCATTTCTGTTCTAAAAAAATATCTATATATATATATTACTAAATATATCCTAGGACTGTAAAGCTTTTTGTGACAACTGCTGAAAAAAGTTTTATAAATGAATTTGATTGATTGACTTACGTGCAGCTGGTCCAGATCAGGAGGTGGTGGGGGGAAGTCTGGTTCCTGTGGCTGGAACGCATCTCTCACCTTGGCAACGGCCCCCAGGATCCTATGGCCTGAATCCAGGAAGCCCTTCTGCAGACCTGGACACCACAGAGGAAGAATCAGTTAGTTAGGCCTCATAAACAGACCTGGACACCACAGAGGAAGAATCAGATAGATCGTTAGGCCTTATAAATAGGAGACTAGACCTAAAGGCCCCAAAAGTTTCTGGTGTAGCGACAGTAAAACATTCACAGACCCTTAAACCATAACACCATTGACTAAACCTTAACTTTGGACTATCAAAGATTCAGAAATTGACAGAACGAGGCTTCATATTTTGTATTACGTCATGCTAGATAGCTATTACAGCAGAGTACACAGTATAACGATCAAACATATCCTAAATGTAGGGAAACTGCCTCGGAACGTACTTGGATCGGTGATGTTCCCAGCCACAGCCTTGGCGTCCATGACCATGGGAGATATGGTCCGGCTCAGCTCATCAGACGCAGCCTTCACGATCTCCCTGAATCTAGGATCCTCAGAGTTCTCCACCTACGGATACAATTCTATTCATGTTTCTCTTTCTAAATCACGTACTTTTGTTCTCTGTGATTCAGTATTGTAAACTGCCTAAAATGCACCATCGTGGCACATGTGTTTGTATGCTTCTGCCTCTGCATTCCTTGCTCTTTGTGGTTTTAGACTGGGTTTCTGTAAAGCTCTTTGTGACATCTGCTGATGTAAAAAAGGGCTCTATAAAATGAATGTGATTGATTGAAATGATCGATTGTATGCGTAAATAAAACATATCTATACCTCCCGTTTGGCCACCAGGAGGATGCGGTTGGCCCGTCGGGCGATGCTGGTGGCCCCTACCACTAACATCTGGGGCTGGTGGTTAGCCATGGCAGCGCGACATTTCTCCAGATCTTTCTTAATGGCCTCCTCAGAGGCATCCAACAGAGACTTGGTGTCTATAGCCTCGTCCACCAAACCTAGAGACCGAGGAGACATCATTCTTAGTGCTAATAAGGAAGTGAACACATTTACATTTTTCACACAACGCCCGCTTTATTGTGATAAATAATAAAATGATAGATGGTCTGACACTACCTGTCATTTTCTCCACGTTGTCAATCCACTGGTTGTTCATGGTCTCAAAGTGCTCCATCGCAGCCTGGTTGCCTGGGTTTCTCAGCATGATACGGGCAGCAGAGACCACCTAGAACAGAAAGTTCCCATCAGTTTGGGGACATCATTCCATCATCCTCCTGACCAATTGACACTGAGATACTCCCTCACCTGTGGTGTGATATCTCTTGTAGATTTGACAGCAGCTTGGATCCCCTCCACAGTGCTCTTGTTCGCTGTCCCCACAGCAGCAGCCTTTTCTGCCGTGGCAGCCAGCTTGTTGGCATGGTTCTCAAAGTTGGCCGCCCTCTCATCAAACACCTAATATAACAGTTACATATTACTGAATGATACAAACTTAAAAAGGGATACTTCGGGATTATCTACTTCCCCAGAGTAGCATGCTAGTAGATACCATAGACGTCCAGTCATTGCGCTAACGCTATTTAGCGTTGGCTCGCGAAACTACCTCAAACTTCTTTCATACTGGACACAGAGACATAAAAATGGTATCCACAAGATCCTCTGACTCTGGGGAAGTAGATAAACGGCCAAAATATTGCCAAAATATCCCGTTAATATAATATAGACCAATTACGTAGATGGTCCAAACTTGGTATTTATTTTTTTTTATCTTACATGATTACTTATAGTAACATTTCTCTCAGGAAATGTAGTCTAAATATTATTGATTGACAAGTACCACATAAATGATTGGAAACTAATCAATGAGTAATCCATGTTATTTTTTTGCTTAGTGTATGATGATGATATAAATCTGCCAAATGAGTCAGGATAGTCAAAGCCAGAGACCTATCTAGAGCCACCTTATATCCCAGGATGTAATCCCATTCTATTATGGAATATATAGCTCTATATACCTCTCTGCTCATAGGTAGAAGTTAACAAATGAGCCATGATGGAGGCATGGAGACAGACAGAGAGATAGACAGAAAGAGAGGGAGTGAGAAATCACCCACCTGGTCCCTGTTGGGGGCATTGGGTGGGGCGGTGGCGGCCACAGCCAGCAGTTTGATGGGAGTGGTCGTGTCGCTAAAGATGTCTGACACCTCCTGTGTCATCGCCTCCTGCATCGTTCCTTTGAGGTTCTGACAAGACCACACACACACGAGTTAGTTAGCAAGAGACCAGCTTTAGAAATATTACATGTTAACGATAAACTCTTATGTCTCTTCTAACAAGTGGCTTACATTGCATCTCAAATCAATGGAAATATTGGATTGAAACTGGTGCAGTTCTACAGCTATTGTTGAACAATTGATTTTAATGTGGCTTTCTCACTTCATGAATAACTCCTAAACACATTTTATTGGCCTACTTTAAGGTATCATAGTTATAGTGGATTGAGAGCATTAGACTGGAGCTGTTGTCTCCAGCCAGCAGGGGGAGTATTTCACCATGACTGTGTCAGAGTGAGCTCCAGTCAGCAGGGGGAGTATTTCACCATGACTGTCAGTGAGCTCCAGTCAGCAGGGGGAGTATTTCACCATGACTGTCAGTGAGCTCCAGCCAGCAGGGGGAGTATTTCACCATGACTGTGTCAGTGAGCTCTAGTCAGCAGGGGGAGTATTTCACCATGACTGTCAGTGAGCTCCAGCCAGCAGGGGGAGTATTTCACCATGACTGTGTCAGAGTGAGCTCCAGTCAGCAGGGGGAGTATTTCACCATGACTGTCAGTGAGCTCCAGCCAGCAGGGGGAGTATTTCACCATGACTGTATCAGAGTGAGCTCCAGTCAGCAGGGGGAGTATTTCACCATGACTGTCAGTGAGCTCTAGCCAGCAGGGGGAGTATTTCACCATGACTGTCAGTGAGCTCTAGTCAGCAGGGGGAGTATTTCACCATGACTGTCAGTGAGCTCTAGCCAGCAGGGGGAGTATTTCACCATGACTGTCAGTGAGCTCTAGCCAGCAGGGGGAGTATTTCACCATGACTGTCAGTGAGCTCTAGTCAGCAGGGGGAGTATGTCACCATGACTATCAGAGTGAGCTCTAGTCAGCAGGGGGAGTATTTCACCATGACTGTCAGTGAGCTCTAGCCAGCAGGGGGAGTATTTCACCATGACTGTCAGTGAGCTCTAGTCAGCAGGGGGAGTATTTCACCATGACTGTATCAGAGTGAGCTCTAGTCAGCAGGGGGAGTATTTCACCATGACTGTATCAGAGTGAGCTCTAGCCAGCAGGGGGAGTATTTCACCATGACTGTCAGTGAGCTCCAGTCAGCAGGGGGAGTATTTCACCATGACTGTCAGTGAGCTCCAGTCAGCAGGGGGAGTATTTCACCATGACTGTCAGTGAGCTCTAGCCAGCAGGGGGAGTATTTCACCATGACTGTCAGTGAGCTCTAGTCAGCAGGGGGAGTATGTCACCATGACTGTCAGAGTGAGCTCCAGTCAGCAGGGGGAGTATTTCACCATGCCTGTGTCAGAGTGAGCTCTAGTCAGCAGGGGGAGTATTTCACCATGACTGTCAGTGAGCTCTAGTCAGCAGGGGGAGTATTTCACCATGACTGTCAGTGAGCTCTAGCCAGCAGGGGGAGTATTTCACCATGACTGTCAGTGAGCTCTAGCCAGCAGGGGGAGTATTTCACCATGACTGTGTCAGAGTGAGCTCTAGTCAGCAGGGGGAGTATTTCACCATGACTGCATCAGAGTGAGCTCTAGCCAGCAGGGGGAGTATTTCACCATGACTGTATCAGAGTGAGCTCTAGCCAGCAGGGGGAGTATTTCACCATGACTGTGTCAGAGTGAGCTCTAGTCAGCAGGGGGAGTATTTCACCATGACTGTGTCAGAGTGATCTCTAGTCAGCAGGGGGAGTATTTCACCATGACTGTGTCAGAGTGAGCTCTAGTCAGCAGGGGGAGTATTTCACCATGACTGTCAGTGAGCTCTAGTCAGCAGGGGGAGTATTTCACCATGACTATCAGAGTGAGCTCCAGTCAGCAGGGGGAGTATTTCACCATGACTATCAGAGTGAGCTCTAGTCAGCAGGGGGAGTATTTCACCATGACTATCAGAGTGAGCTCTAGTCAGCAGGGGGAGTATTTCACCATGACTATCAGAGTGAGCTCTAGCCAGAGTCTGGATGACTATTACAATGTTTATTTAACCTTTATTTAACTAGGCAAGTCAGTTAATAAAAAAATAATTTAAATAAGAACAAATCATTTTTTAAAATCTAATATTCAAAACATACAATGTACTTGCAGTGAAGCCGCTCAATAACTACATCATACCAGTCATCCAACAGATTCCCATTCAGAGCAACACACAGAAGAATCCAGGGTCAATGCCCTGCTCAAGGGCATGTTGACCGATCTACCACCAGGCCAAAAAACATGAACCAGAACCCTCTAAGATCCCCCGCACAGTTCCCCAATAGCCCCCACAGTCCCCCCCCAGGAAGAAAAAATTAAATAAATGAATTCCATTCCCCCCCAAAAACCCCCCAATGCACCAACCAAGAAGAACTAAAGAGAAAAAGACAGAAGAAAACAGCAAACAATGCAAATAAATAAATAATAATAATACATTTAAAACAAAGGACATCAAGGACAACTGAAATCATAACACCAATGCCAACTGTATATGTTTGTGTGCATGTCTGGCACTATTACATGTATGTGTGTGTTCTTGTACGTGTTTATTTGAATGAGAGTGTGTGTATATGTATGTGTACAAACACCTGCACGGCATCAGCCTCAGGCAAACTGGCATTAGTTGTAAAAACACTGCCACTTAGTGTCATTCAAATGTACTTTTATTATGATTTATTTTGACTTTAAAAAAATATACTTTTATCTTTGACCATTTTATCTCACACAGCAAATACACTCCCACTTGTCTCCAATTCCACATACCAACCATCAACTTACCTCAGCCCATCCCATCTCTGTTGGCCACCCACTTCGGGTTTCTACGCAACACATATCTTTCAACTATACTGTGATGTTTAATGTACAATTTCAATCTAACTAATCGAATCCACAGATTGCGAGTTGAAGATAAATACTTTTACTAAGAGTATTAGTATATTAGTAATTGACTGACCCGGTCTCTCCAGATCTCCTAACAGTACTTTTTCTAGGGTCAGTTTTAGATCAATGCTATGCATTTTCAGCCATTCCTGAACCTGAGACCAGAAGCAGTCTACCTGAGGGCAATACCAAAATAAATGGTCTATTGATTCTGTATCCTCACAACAAAATCTGCAGAGCTTCGATGATTTTATGCCCCAAATATTCAACATTTTGTAGGTGGCAAGAATTCTATATAATAATTTTAGCTGAAAAGCATTAAGTCTTGCGTTGTTTTATATATCATACCATGGAATCGGTACACCAAAAAACTTTCTTTAAATAAGAACAAATTCTTATTTACAATGACGGCCTACCCCGGCCAAACCTGGACGACGCTGGGCCAATTGTGCGCCACCCTATGGGACTCCCAATCACGGCCGGTTGTGATAAAACCTGGACTAGTGTAGATAATGGCTTGAGAGCGACTGTAGGTGAGTGAATGTGAGCAGTCTTACTTTCAGGCCCTCCTGGAGCTGTTGAGCCACAGCACGCGCCTGTGGGGACTCTCCATCACCCCTGGCGGCCAGGTCGGCTAGCTGGGCCATCAGCTGTTCCACCTGCTCACACTTCCCTACCAGCTCCTGTCTGTAGGGACCTGGCAGAGCGTTAGCCAGACGACGGCCCTCCGCCACCAGCCCCCGGATAGCTGCCTGGCCTGGGGAGAGACAGTCAGACACTCGCAGGCTCAGAAACACACAGAGTAGACACACCAGCACACAGCAAACAAAGCTTTGGATCATTGGTGGGTCTCTACCGATTTGGGCCAGAGGGTTAGGAGTAGTAGGACCGCCCACACATCCTTCATTCTATATCGCTGTATGACATTCTATATCGCTGTATGACATTCTATATCATAAACTGGGTGGTTCGAGCCCTGAATGCTGATTGGCTGAAATGCATGGTATATCAGACCGTATACCACGGCTATGACAAAACATGTATTTTTACTGCTCTAATTACTTTGGTAACCAGTTTATAATAGCAATAGGGCACCTTATGTCATGCCTAACAGCCCGTAGCTGTATATTGGCCATATACCACACCCCCTCGGGCCTTATTGCTTAATTGTTGTATATGTTACTCTATATAGTTGTGATTATGTTTACTCTGAACATTCTCCAGGAGGCTATGTAATACAGCCCAGAGTCTAAGTGTTAACAGATGAGAGAATATCCAGGCTTCTGAGCCGACAAGCCAAGGAGATAATGAGGTTGGGAGAGAGCATAGGAATGTAGTACACAGAGAACAACACAGCAGACATGTACACAGAGTCTGGACTGATGTTCACTGTAGAGGGAGAAAGAGAGGGAGGAAGGGAGAGAGAGAGAGAGAGAGAGGCAGGAAGGAGGGCTAAGAGAGAGCGGGAGAAGGAGAGAGAGAGAGATGGAGGGGAAGAAAGCAAGGGGGAGGGAGTTAGAGAAAGAGATAAAAGGAAGGAATGAGAAAGAGACAAGGCCATTCAGACTCACCCACTCCCCCGTCATCGATTGTGGGGTTCTCCATCCAGCTCTGGGCCTGCTCTATCTTCCCCTCCAGGTGGACAGCAGCCTTGGCAGGCCTGCTGTTGGCTACAGCCTTGCTGGTCTTAGACTGCAGGTTCTGTAGGGCTGTGGCTATATGCTTCGCCAATGCCCTGGCCTCCGGAGTATCACCTTTACCCCTGTGATGGGAGACAATGATGACGTACTGGAAATGAAAAGTCCATAGTCTCTCTCTTAAGGATGATAGGTAGTTATTCTGGGGAAAGCTAAATGAAAAGTCCATTGTCTCTCTCTTAAGGATGATAGGTAGTTATTCTGGGGATAGCTAAATGAAAAGTCCATTGTCTCTCTCTTAAGGATGATAGGTAGTTATTCTGGGGATAGCTAAATGAAAAGTCCATTGTCTCTCTCTTAAGGATGATAGGTAGTTATTCTGGGGATAGCTAAATGAAAAGTCCATTGTCTCTCTCTTAAGGATGATAGGTAGTTATTCTGGGGAAAGCTAAATGAAAAGTCCATTGTCTCTCTCTTAAGGATGATAGGTAGTTATTCTGGGGATAGCTAAATGAAAAGTCCATAGTCTCTCTCTTAAGGATGATAGGTAGTTATTCTGGGGATAGCTAAATGAAAAGTCCATTGTCTCTCTCTTAAGGATGATAGGTAGTTATTCTGGGGATAGCTAAATGAAAAGTCCATTGTCTCGCTCTTAAGGATGATAGGTAGTTATTCTGGGGATATCTAAATGAAAAGTCCATTGTCTCTCTCTTAAGGATGATAGGTAGTTATTCTGGGGATAGCTAAATGAAAAGTCCATTGTCTCTCTCTTAAGGATGATAGGTAGTTATTCTGGGGATAGCTAAATGAAAAGTCCATTGTCTCTCTCTTAAGGATGATAGGTAGTTATTCTGGGGATAGCTAAATGAAAAGTCCATTGTCTCGCTCTTAAGGATGATAGGTAGTTATTCTGGGGATAGCTAAATGAAAAGTCCATTGTCTCGCTCTTAAGGATGATAGGTAGTTATTCTAGGGATAGCTAAATGAAAAGTCCATTGTCTCTCTCTTTAGGATGATAGGTAGTTATTCTAGGGAAAGCTAAATGAAATAGAATGGTGCATGTAGGTGCTGATTAAGATTTATGGACTACTGGTCAGCAAGAAAACGATGTGATAACATTCACTTAACCTCTAAGGCAGTGGCATTCAAGGTCGGGGTCGCGACCCCACTAGGGGGAATTGCAAATTTAACAAAAAAAAATAATAACAATAATAGGAACAAAAAAATTAAGAGTACAGATTATTGTATGGAACCAATATACAAACGTTTTTGAGAAAGGTAATTTGAAAAATTAAATTCTATTGAGTAAATGTAGTAATTCGTTTCTTTTTAAAAATTATCTAAAAATGTACTGATTTTAAGGTTGTGTCACTAGATTTGGGGGTCCCTGCTGAAAAGGTGCTCTAAGGAATTACATGGCCTACGGATAACAAACAGAAAGCACAATATTGGCCCAAGGACACAACCCTGCGGAACTCAATATTTAACCTTGTAGTGTTTTCAACATTCTTCATTACACATTAAGATATTGACTCAGAGACAGACGAAGCCCCCGCTCAGGTAATACCTCCGATCCTTTTTAAGCTGTATTGTCATACAGTTGTCTATACTGCCAGGGGATGTTGTCAGTTGTAATATTTGTACCCATTAGTTTGAACTCCACTCTTAGATCTGCTATTGTTAGCTCAGAAGAGAAGCCCACTGTGGTCTGCTCAACCAGTACTATTAGTTCAAATGTGAATTTCATAAACTTTAATACCCCCTCAGTTTTCATATCACATATAGGGCTTGGGCTGTTGCACAATAGCAACCAAAGCCCATGTAAGCCAGTTTATAACATTCCATCATTGGTTTCTGTGAGAGTCCCTCATATTGACATTGGCTGCCGCCACAGGAAAAGTAATTCACATTTCTACTCCTTCCTCTTTTACTAATAGAACACATGGTGCAGTTCTATGGCCATACTAACTACATCAATATCAACCATCAGACAGGTTCTTCAACCGCCTATTGAACATAGCTTGAAGTTTCTATGTGACTTTAAAAATCGTAAAGGACTTGGATTGATGCATCTGAATATTAGGAACTTTCTTCCTAAACTGGATTACATCAAGTTACGGGTTATGCAGACGAATCCGGACATTCTGGTATTGACTGAAACTTGGATCTCTGGGGGCATTCTGCACTCTAATAATATTGAGGATTATAATGTGTTCAGAGCTGACAGACAGGGTAGAGGTGGTGGGGTGGCCATTTTTTATAAAAATATTTATATATTTTTTCTCCTAACTGAAATCCATTTCCCAGCTACAATCTTTAAGCCTTTGTCTGGGGGGGGGGGTGTATTCATAACTGTTATAAAGGGTCTAACTAGTTTGTGGTCTTCTTTTACAAAATCAGAAGTTATTATCCTGGGTGACTTCAATTATGATTGGGAAATGCAGGCTTCAGACAATCTAAAATACATGGTGATGTATTGATCTAAACCCAACCGGTGACTAAGTCTAAACGGCCCAACCCTATAGATCCTTCAGAGTCAACTCTGATTAATTTCATTCTAACAAATACACCAGAGAGATATGTTTCTACTGTTATCTTCTCCTAAGACATTAGTGACCATTTCCAAGAGGTTTGTATTAGAGATGTGAGAAGACAAATCTAAGCCTTGTGACATCACAAAGAGGAACTTTAACTTCAGTGATCATGTTTTGTTTTTTTACATTATCTTTATTTTAGTGACCTTGATTGTATTTTAGCTGTCGTTGAACCCGATTCAGCTTTGAGCCTCTTTGTAGATGTCTTCTGTACTATTGTGGATAGTCATGCTCCCTTTATATAATGGAGGGTTAAAGGTAGATCTAATACCTGGTACACGCCGCAATTATCAGAAGTCATTCATAAAAGAGATGATGCTTGGTTCAAGGCCAGGAACACAGGCTTATGCCCGGACTGGCAAGCTTTTATTAAGCAGCTGAGGAATCACTGTGAGATATAAATCAGAAAGGCTAAATCTGATTACTATTTAAACGCTCTTTCAGATTGTAATGGGAACCCGGATAAATTCTGGAAAACTGTCAAATTCTTAAAAGGGTTCTACTTCCTCTGTACAACAACAAATTAATTCAGACACTGGCTGTATTACAGGAAATGAAAACTCCATAATTGATGCATTTAAATCACCATTTTATATCAGCAGGCCTATCAATTTCAAAGAACTTCCAAGGCTATTTACCATGATATTGGGCAGGATGCGGGTAGGGGAAACTTGATGAATGATCAGAGAATTGAGTCAAAAATATATTTTAAGATATTTACAGAAATAGAAGCCCTGGATGCTTTGCTAGGGTGGCGAGTACGGCCGATCCCCGGGGCCAAGCTCCCTGCCATCCAGGACCTCTATACAAGGCAGTGTGAGTGGAAGGCCCCAAAAATTGTCCATAAAGTAGGGTCCATACAGAAATGGTTTGTCGAGATCGGTGTGGAAAAACTTGACTGGCCTGCACAGAGCCCTGATCTCAACCCCATTTAACACATTTGGGATGAATTGGAAAGCCGACTGCAAGCCAGGCCTAATTGCCCAACATCAGACCTCACTAATGCTCTAATGCTCGTGGCTGAATGGAAGCAAGTCCCCGCAGCAATGTTCCAACATCTAGTGGGAAGACTTCCCAGAAGAGTGGAGGCTGTTATAGCAGCAAAGGGTGGACCAACTCCATAATAATGCTCATGATTTTGATGTTCGACGAGGTGTCCACATACTTTTGGTCATGTAGTGTAGCTACCTCAATTACCTGGTACCCCTGCACATTGACTCAGTACTGGTACTCCCTGTATATAGCCATGTTATTACCTGGTACCCCTGCACATTGACTCAGTACTGGTACTCCCTGTATATAGCCATGTTATTACCTGGTACCCCTGCACATTGACTCAGTACTGGTACTCCCTGTATATAGCCATGTTATTACCTGGTACCCCTGCACATTGACTCAGTACTGGTACTCCCTGTATATAGCCATGTTATTACCTGGTACCCCTGCACATTGACTCAGTACTGGTACTCCCTGTATATAGCCATGTTATTACCTGGTACCCCTGCACATTGACTCAGTACTGGTACTCCCTGTATATAGCCATGTTATTACCTGGTACCCCTGCACATTGACTCAGTACTGGTACTCCCTGTATATAGCCATGTTATTACCTGGTACCCCTGCACATTGACTCAGTACTGGTACTCCCTGTATATAGCCATGTTATTACCTGGTACCCCTGCACATTGACTCAGTACTGGTACTCCCTGTATATAGCCATGTTATTTTTACTTGTTATTCATTATTCAGTGTCTATTTATTCCACGTGTCACTTTTTCAATTTTTTACCTGTAACTCTGCATTGTTGGAATCATTTCACTGTTAGTCTACACCTGTTGTTTACGAACCACATGACAAATAATTGTATTTTCAAGGGTATATAAAATGGATTACTTACTGTCTCCGGAGTTCAGAGAGCTTGGCGGTGAGAGCAGCCATCTCTCCGATGGACCTCAGGACGTCATCTCTCTCCTTGGGGTCTTCACACATGTCAGCGATCTTCTTGGCCTCAGACAGGAGGGCTCTAATGTTTTCCTCTCCCTCAGGACCACCGTTAGGGTCTGCCAGCCAGTTCTGCAGGGGCACAGGGTTAGGGGTCAACATAACACAACAGGCTCAAGACCATGGAACACAACAGGCTCAAGACCATGGAACACAAATGCCTGTTGCTTAATGCTTTTGTGTGCTATCCTCTGGGATTTGTACTTTTTCCATTGTGCAATTTTTAACCCCCCCCAAAAAAATCTAGCAATCAAGAGTCTACCTGAGCAGCGTCAATCCTCTTGGCGATGACCTGTTTGGAGTTGGTCATGGCCTCCAGTTTCCGGCCTGCATTCTCCACTTTCCCCGCGAGAACATCCAGGCCCTGGGAGACCTGCTGGGCCTTCTGCTTGGCTGCAGGAGATGCCCCCTGACCCCTGGAGATAGACAGAGAGAAAGCCAACACAGAACATAAGACGGTTGTAAAATTCTTAAAACTTTCCCGAAGTTCAAAGGTTTTTCAGGAATCACAGCATATTCCCCCCCCACTACTTCCCCCCCCCCACCGAAGCACTACTCTCCCCCCCCCGAAGCACTACTCCCCCCCCCCCCCCCCCATCGAACCCATTGTGGGTTCGATTCCCGGGTCCACCCATACATAAAATGTTTGCACGCATGACTGTAAGCCACTTGGGTTAAAAACGTCAGCTAAATGGCATATATTATTATTTTCTATGTACCTGGCCCTCATCTCAGACACCTGGTCAGTGATCTGCCCCAGGGTTTTGGCAGTGCCCAGGATATCCCTCCGCTCCCTCCCAGCACACAGCTCTCCCACCTTCCCAGCCTCATCCAGGATCTGACGGATGGCCTGTTCTCCTGCGTCCCCTGATCACCAGGACACATTGAGCACAGAAGACAAATGTTACAAACACCTAGACAAAAAAGGACAACTGGGTCCTGTTCAATTGGCACCAAACAGAAGAAACCCGACTGAAAACACGGAGCGACTACTTTGACTCCAATAAAAACAATAGCAGTGGTGTATAAAGATGGCGGCCCTACACGTACTTAACATAAATTCCTAATTTTGCCTTGTTCTCCCTATTGTACATTACGCTCCGTTACATTATTTTATATAGTCATTAGCACAATATATATGATCCCAATTTTAGCTTCAAATTTTATTGTGCTGATTTATTGGCACATTGAACCATATCGTGCGCCGTAGTTTCAAAACTCAGTGGATGAAACAAAGACGTCATATCTGAATTCTTTTGCCATTGTTTTTGTTTTTCATAGATTGTCTTTTTCTACGGTGTCCCCAAATGCAGGTGTTTACAAACCTCTCCTCAGGGAACCCCAGCTGTTTCCTGTATTCAAACTATTCCAGAAATAACACACCTGATTCAGCTAGTCAACTAATCATCAAGCCCTTTACTTGAATCGGGTGAGCTAGTTCAGGGCTACACACAAATAGTGAAATGTCTAGGGGGGTCCCTGAGGAGAGGTTTGCAAGCACTGCCCTAATGAACCCTGGTATATTGAGCCATTGGGAGGACATGTTACCTGGTTGGGCGTCGGGGTCCCTCAGCCAGCTCTTGGCCTGGGTCATCTTAGAGTCGATGAGCGCCAGAGCTCTCTTCATGGCCTCTGTATCCTTTAGGGTCAACAACAGGGTCAGGGGAGACAACATGCATGAATAACTAATAACTTTTGGTCTAGAACTTCCCCCCAAAAAACATTTTTGAAAAAGACTGAAATTAGGCACATTTGGACTTTGTACTACAGCATATACAGGGATTGTCATATACAAATAATTGTGTCAGAAACTGAGGCAATGATTTGCCTAATGATGATTCCTTTTTAAGGTAACCCTTCTGTAGTTTAATATATATCTTCAGAGTAAGGTAATGGCATGTCTGTCAAGGAGCCAGATCTTGCAGCATGTGTTTGGAGTTTGAGCAATCTCATGCTATTATTTGCCTGCTTGGGGAATTCATTAATGTGATGATGACTGATGAACATGAGCTCAGCATTCACACAGATGAACACATGGATCATGACGTTAGATACGGCAAAGACATGACATCCCCCATGATCACAACCATTACAGCACACACACAACTCTGCAAAAAGCTGTCTCACACACACACCAGATATTATCTGTACCTCAGATGTACAGCATTGCTGTTATTCATTAACCTCTGGCAGTCAGCAACACACAACTGTAAAAATGCACATGCTGTTTTAAAATCAAATCACTTTCCACAGTCGTGTGAGTTCCAAATGGCACCCTATTACCTACTGTACATAGTGCACTACTTTTGATCAGTGCCCTATAGGTTCTTGTCAGAAGTAGTGTACTATATAGTCAATAGGGTGCCATTTGGAACCCGATGTCAATACGGGTGTTGTTTCACATCATAAAAAGCCCATCTACTGTGACTGTCCCATTGTGTCTCAATCTGGAAGGGATGGAAATACAACAAATATAAAAGAGACGGCTTGACAACGAGTCTATTCATCAGCCAAGAGTTGGGACAGAGCTGTTATACACAACATGTGGCAGAGTGAGACACACAGGGAGATGCTTTTCCAGGAGTTTGCATGATAGGCTATACAAGGACACTGTAGCCTTTGAATGACTTTACGCAGTTTATGACGTTTTACTCCATGAAGGACATCTATCCAGATACACAAGTGACGGTTCTACCTGCTACTAGTCATGTGAGTTTATAGCCTTCGTCCTTCGGGGACAAGAACAGATCTATTCCATTCTGCATGTCCACATCACTGAACTAATAAATGTAACTCAACAAAGGGAGGACTCTGCAGCAGCAAACAACCAGAAGCCTTGAGAACTATGCAAATGTTACAACATGTTGCAAAATATCTGGTTTGCATGTTACGTAACAATAATAATATTATTATACCTCCAAGATAAAACATTTTTGTCAAAGAAAAGGACGACAATGATAACCAGCCTATTGGTGGGATTTACCACAGTATTAAGACGGAAGATTGAGCAAAGTCAAAGTTGAACTTTGGAAATGACTGTGTGTTGGTGCCATCAGCCTGGAAGTGAACAGCAGTGTAAAGTCCAAAATGGAACCCTGTTCCCTATATAGTGCACTACTTTCAACCAGGACCCAGTCAGAAGTAGTGCACTGCACAGGAAATGCACAGGAAACCGCACAGGAAATGCACAGGAAACTGCACAGGAAATAGGGTGCCATTTGGGACACATCATACAAGGTTTACTTTATCAAGTGATGAAGCCAGGCTGAGAAGTGGGCAGGTGGTTTGATAGGTGGGGACATAAAGGAGTAACCAATGCTTTTAAAAACACAAGAAGACACACTCTGTAACAGTAAACTCACTCTATCCAGTGAAGGGTTTTTGCGTTGGGGATTATTAGGTTTGAGGATCACGTGAGGTGAGACGACATTAGAGTATATATGGAACCTAGTTAGATCTGTGAGCAAACAAACACTGTTTTTACACAACGACAATATCGGAGTACTGGAATCAGTCAATTACTATGACCACTTAACAATTTGAGTGCCTTTCTCCCATGAATAAAAATCTACTGCTCTACTACTGTAGAGATCATGATTCATTCCCACTGCCTCTGGGACCAGTTTCCCGGACACTGGATAAGCCCAGAATAAGCCTGGACTAAGAAAAGAAGCATGCTCAATGGAGAACATCCTTTGAAAGTACTTTTAAGAACAGGAATAGGCTTAACCTGTATTCTGGAAACTGGCCACCTGATCTTACTGGAAAGCAATATGACAGAGAAGAGAGATAAATCAATAGCACATGACTCAGCAGTACTCTGGATCAATAGAACACCTAAAGAACATCCTATTACCGGCATCTATAGCACAGGAGAAGAACATCCTATTACCGGCATCTATAGCACAGGAGAAGAACATCCTATTACCGGCATCTATAGCACAGGGGAAGAACATCCTATTACCAACATCTACAGCACAGGAGAAGAACATCCTATTACCGGCATCTATAGCACAGGAGAAGAACATCCTATTACCAACATCTACAGCACAGGAGAAGAACATCCTATTACCAACATCTACAGCACAGGGGAAGAACATCCTATTACCAACATCTATAGCACAGGGGAAGAACATCCTATTACCGGCATCTATAGCACAGGAGAAGAACATCCTATTACCGGCATCTATAGCACAGGAGAAGAACATCCTATTACCGGCATCTATAGCACAGGAGAAGAACATCCTATTACCGGCATCTATAGCACAGGAGAAGAACATCCTATTACCGGCATCTATAGCACAGGAGAAGAACATCCTATTACCGGCATCTATAGCACAGGGGAAGAACATCCTATTACCGGCATCTATAGCACAGGGGAAGAACATCCTATTACCGGCATCTATAGCACAGGAGAAGAACATCCTATTACCGGCATCTATAGCACAGGGGAAGAACATCCTATTACCGGCATCTATAGCACAGGGGAAGAACATCCTATTACCGGCATCTATAGCACAGGGGAAGAACATCCTATTACCAACATCTACAGCACAGGGGAAGAACATCCTATTACCAACATCTACAATACAGGAGAAGAACATCCTATTACCAACATCTACAATACAGGAGAAGAACATCCTATTACCAACATCTATAGCACAGGAGAAGAACATCCTATTACCGGCATCTATAGCACAGGGGAAGAACATCCTATTACCAACATCTATAGCACAGGAGAAGAACATCCTATTACCAACATCTACAATACAGGAGAAGAACATCCTATTACCGGCATCTATAGTACAGGAGAAGAACATCCTATTACCAACATCTACAGCACAGGGGAAGAACATCCTATTACCAACATCTACAATACAGGAGAAGAACATCCTATTACCGGCATCTATAATACAGGAGAAGAACATCCTATTACCGGCATCTATAATACAGGAGAAGAACATCCTATTACCAACATCTATAATACAGGAGAAGAACATCCTATTACCGGCATCTACAATACAGGAGAAGAACATCCTATTACCGGCATCTACAATACAGGAGAAGAACATCCTATTACCGGCATCTACAATACAGGAGAAGAACATCCTATTACCGGCATCTACAATACAGGAGAAGAACATCCTATTACCGGCATCTACAATACAGGAGAAGAACATCCTATTACCGGCATCTACAATACAGGAGAAGAACATCCTATTACCGGCATCTATAATACAGGAGAAGAACATCCTATTACCGGCATCTACAATACAGGAGAAGAACATCCTATTACCGACATCTACAATACAGGAGAAGAACATCCTATTACCGACATCTACAATACAGGAGAGGAACATCCTATTACCGACATCTACAATACAGGAGAAGAACATCCTATTACCAACATCTACAATACAGGAGAAGAACATCCTATTACCAACATCTACAATACAGGAGAAGAACATCCTATTACCAACATCTATAGCACAGGAGAAGAACATCCTATTACCAACATCTATAGCACAGGAGAAGAACATCCTATTACCAACATCTATAATACAGGAGAAGAACATCCTATTACCAACATCTATAATACAGGAGAAGAACATCCTATTACCAACATCTATAATACAGGAGAAGAACATCCTATTACCAACATCTATAATACAGGAGAAGAACATCCTATTACCAACATCTATAGCACAGGAGAAGAACATCCAATTACCAACATCTACAATACAGGAGAAGAACATCCTATTACCAACATCTATAGCACAGGGGAAGAACATCCTATTACGAACATCTACAATACAGGAGAAGAACATCCTATTACCAACATCTATAGCACAGGAGAAGAACATCCAATTACGAACATCTACAATACAGGAGAAGAACATCCTATTACCAACATCTACAATACAGGAGAAGAACATCCTATTACCAACATCTACAATACAGGAGAAGAACATCCTATTACCAACATCTACAATACAGGAGAAGAACATCCTATTACCAACATCTATAGCACAGGAGAAGAACATCCTATTACCAACATCTATAGTACAAGTGACCACCACTCAGATCAGCTGTTTAAGGTATGTTATGTCAAACTTGAAAGAACTAAATATTAAAAGAAAAACATTTGTTAAAGTAAAATAAATACATTCAGAACTTGCTGCACATTTTCCCCAAATATGTAATTCCATTATGTTAATAATATCACTCACCTAGCGCATCTAATATAGTAGCATTTCTAGAGTTACTACAGCAGTGATCTACTACACAAAAACACACATGGAACAAGACCATCATCAACACACAGACAGAGAGCTACCAGACATGCTGCTGCTGAATGCACAACCACACAGCAAGGTAGGTAGGGGTCGAAAGATGTAGGCTTACCTTCTACAGGGAGGGGGGGGGGGGGGGGTCAAAAGAAAGGAAGAACAAAGCATGTAGAAATGTTTAACCAGACATACCAACGGAAAAATAAGAGGAAACAGAAGTAAGAAGCCTAGTAAAGAAGAAGTACATCACAGAGGGGAGAGTGGGGTGACAGAGGAGAGTGGGGTGACAGAGGAGAGTGGGGGGACAGAGGAGAGTGGGGGGACAGAGGAGAGTGGGGGGACAGAGGAGAGTGGGGGGACAGAGGAGAGTGGGGGGACAGAGGAGAGTGGGGGGACAGAGGAGAGTGGGGGGACAGGGGACAGAGGAGAGTGGGGTGACAGGGGACAGAGGAGAGTGGGGTGACAGGGGACAGAGGAGAGTGGGGTGACAGGGGACAGAGGAGAGTGGGGTGACAGGGGACAGAGGAGAGTGGGGTGACAGGGGACAGAGGAGAGTGGGGTGACAGGGGACAGAGGAGAGTGGGGTGACAGGGGACAGAGGAGAGTGGGGTGACAGGGGACAGGCTGTTGTGCGCTCTTCTCCCGCAGCATTCTGGGAGTGTTTATGTGTATGTGAGCGCACGTGGGTGTTCAGCAGACCAAGCCATGGGCTGTGACTCGCAATACAGATCCAGAAACCCCCAAAAAACAGCGTTCTTTAGCTGTAGAAGTAGTGGTCTAATGAGCAGTGATTGGTCAAAACATTTACCCTCCTCCTTGTCTGTGACGAGCAGCTCTCGAGGGTCGAGGTGTGTGAGCGTGAGAGAGAGGGGCAAAGACAAGCTGCCCAGGTACAGATCCAATATCTCCCCCCCCCCCCCCCCAATCCTAACATTAGCCGTTAATGTTACAAAACGGACCCAAGATCGGCATCTAGGGGAAGCCTCTCCCTACACCGGCCAAAGACAACCCCGGGGGGTGTGGTTCTAGCTAGCTCCGTACCTTATTGGCCCAGGCGTCTTCGTCCCAGGAAGTGAGCTGCAGCACCCTGATGATCTCGTTGATCTCAGCGCTCATCTTCTCGAAGGTGAAGTTCCTGTTCTTCAGAGACTCCTCTACTCCTTGGCTGCCAGATGTCTTGGTGGTCACAAAGATCTTGATACCTGTAGTAAGAACACAACAGTGATCACCAGTAAAAAAGGGATTTGTTTCTTACAGACTTGTTAGATGTATAGATAACTGTGAAGATCCAGTATTATTCTGTTAGAGAAACGGTCCTGTGTCAGAATCTGACAAAGGTGCTGACTCTGGACTGACACCGGGGGTTCTAGTCCCATCTCAACCTTTCCTGTCCATCTACCCCTCTACAGTCAGAAATAATATAAATAAGAATGATCCTTAGAGAGAAGAGAACAGAAGCGGTAGAGGAGAAGGAAGTAGTCACCTGAGATTAGAACAGGTAGCAACTCTTTGACCGTGTTCATAGACTTGACTAGCATCACGCGGTGTTCTTGATGGGTCAGCTCCTGCTGCCTCTCGTCAATCATCTTGGCCATCTTCGTCATCCCTGGACAGGAACAACCACACAAAGGACCAGTTACGGAAGACCTTTCTCTCAAGTCATTTCCACTTCCTGACGACAGGCCATCCATGAAGAGAACATTCAATATTTCATCAAATCGTGACGTCAACACAGCATTTGGCACCGGGGCTACCATTAGAAACATGCATGCATTCATTGTAATCGCTTCGGATAAAAGTGTCAGGTAAATGTAAAATATTATTGGTTATTTAAGCAGTAAGGCATGAGGGGGTGTGGTATATGGACAATATACCACGGCTAAGGGCTGTTCTTAGGCACGACGCATCGCAGAGTGCATGGATACAGCCCTTAACCGTGGTATATTGGCCATATACCACAAAACCCCAGAGGTGCCTTATTGCTGTTTATAAACTGGTTACCAATGTAATTAGAGCAGTAAAAATAAATGTTTTGTCATTCCTGTGGTATACAATCTGATATACCACGACTGTCAGCCAATCAGCATTCAGGGCTGGAACCACCCAGTTTATATGCATTGTATTATTCAAGTCATCTCAGTAGCCAAGGTAACTACGTGGTTATGACTGTGATATATGTGGTCGTCTCACCTGTCTACCTTATGATGAATGCACTAATGGAAGTGGCTCTAGATAAGAGTGTCTGCTAAAAGACTGAGGTGTTAAATGAAGTTTAAAGGGTCTGACCAGGTCCCAGGTTCTTTGTGTACGTGATCAGATCCTCCATGGATTCCACCACCTCTGCCACGGTCAGGTACTCCAGGATACCTTTACACACACGGATGATTTTACGAACCTGCAATTGATCAAAAGAACACGAAACAGGATCGATAATCTATATTGATCTAGCTTCTTAGTGATATCTGTATCTTTCAGCGTTTTGTTGCGATACCTTTTGCCTCAATCTATACCGAACAAAAATATAAACATTCAACACGCAACGATTTCAATGATTTTACCGAGTTACATTTCATATAAAGGGACTCAGTCAGTTGAAATACATCCATTATACCCTAATCCATGTTACATGTATTGTTCAGTCTAAAAACATTTTCAGTTTGAGGTCTGAATTACCGCTGAAGGTGATTATTTTGTAGTGATTATGCTAATGTGTTATTACATAAACACCATAAGGAAATAACAAGGCTTGTAAAAAGAGGTCATCTGAGCTCAACTGGAGGAGACAAATAAAAGGATGAATAACCTCCACCATCGGTACTGTAGCTTGTCTAGTTAATGAGGCCTGATAATAATGCTGTGCCACTGACAGTCCTGCTCTGTCTACTCCTGACCAGCTGCATGTGTTGTGTACGTGTGTACGTGTGTGTTGTTACTGTGCTCCTCTCCCAATCCCAGTGGTGCCGTATAAACAATTTCCCTGGTTGTACCGTGTGCTGTTTTACTGTCCCTGAGCCCGGCCGCCTGTCTCTAAACCGTGTGCTGTTTTACTGTCCCTGAGCCCGGCCGCCTGTCTCTAAACCGTGTGCCGTTTTACTGTCCCTGAGCCCGGCCGCCTGTCTCTAAACCGTGTACCGTTTTACTGTCCCTGAGCCCGGCCGCCTGTCTCTAAACCGTGTACCGTTTTACTGTCCCTGAGCCCGGCCGCCTGTCTCTAAACCGTGTACCGTTTTACTGTCCCTGAGCCCGGCCGCCTGTCTCTAAACCGTGTACCGTTTTACTGTCCCTGAGCCCGGCCGCCTGTCTCTAAACCGTGTGCTGTTTTACTGTCCCTGAGCCCGGCCGCCTGTCTCTAAACCGTGTGCTGTTTTACTGTCCCTGAGCCCGGCCGCCTGTCTCTAAACCGTGTGCTGTTTTACTGTCCCTGAGCCCGGCCGCCTGTCTCTAAACCGTGTGCCGTTTTACTGTCCCTGAGCCCGGCCGCCTGTCTCTAAACCATGTACCGTTTTACTGTCCCTGAGCCCGGCCGCCTGTCTCTAAACCGTGTACCGTTTTACTGTCCCTGAGCCCGGCCGCCTGTCTCTAAACCGTGTACCGTTTTACTGTCCCTGAGCCCGGCCGCCTGTCTCTAAACCGTGTACCGTTTTACTGTCCCTGAGCCCGGCCGCCTGTCTCTAAACCATGTGCTGTTTTACTGTCCCTGAGCCCGGCCGCCTGTCTCTAAACCATGTGCTGTTTTACTGTCCCTGAGCCCGGCCGCCTGTCTCTAAACCATGTGCTGTTTTACTGTCCCTGAGCCCGGCCGCCTGTCTCTAAACCATGTACCGTTTTACTGTCCCTGAGCCCAGGGTGATGTATGGAGGCTGATGGATGGGGGGGTGATGGTACAGCTGCCTGGTTTAAGGAACTACCTCTAGCCTGCGGAGATGTGCGGTGTTGTAACACACATTTGTTTTGAGGGAGGAGGGTTATGCCTGTGTGTAACTAATGTCGTTTAAAAGACGTTCAGTTGAAGGGTGAGATGAAACTCCTTCCAGAAACTATGTTGCTGTGCTCTACTCTACTCTCCAGTTCTCTCCACTCTCCTGTACTCTCCAGTCTCCTGTACTCTCCAGTCTCCTGTACTCTCCAGTCTCCTGTACTCTCCAGTCTCCTGTACTCTCCAGTCTCCTGTACTCTCCAGTCTCCTGTACTCTCCAGTCTCCTGTACTCTCCAGTCTCCTGTACTCTCCAGTCTCCTGTACTCTCCAGTCTCCTGTACTCTCCAGTCTCCTGTACTCTCCAGTCTCTTGTACTCTCCAGTCTCCTGTACTCTCCAGTCTCCTGTACTCTCCAGTCTCCTGTACTCTCCAGTCTCCTGTACTCTCCAGTCTCCTGTACTCTCCAGTCTCCTGTACTCTCCAGTCTCCTGTACTCTCCAGTCTCCTGTACTCTCCAGTCTCCTGTACTCTCCAGTCTCCTGTACTCTCCAGTCTCCTGTACTCTCCAGTCTCCTGTACTCTCCAGTCTCCTGTACTCTCCAGTCTCCTGTACTCTCCAGTCTCCTGTACTCTCCAGTCTCCTGTACTCTCCAGTCTCCTGTACTCTCCAGTCTCCTGTACTCTCCAGTCTCCTGTACTCTCCAGTCTCCTGTACTCTCCAGTCTCCTGTACTCTCCAGTCTCCTGTACTCTCCAGTCTCCTGTACTCCACTACTGTTCTCTCCACGCTACTGTACGGTACGCTACTGTACGGTACGCTACTGTACGGTACGCTACTGTACGGTACGCTACGCTACTGTACGGTACGCTACTGTACGGTACGCCACTGTACACTACTGTACTCTCCGGTACCTCAGCCTCGTCGAAGGTGAGCAGCAGGTCAGAGGTGCCAGAGAGGATCCCACGGGAGCCGTCGATGAGGTAATCTCGAGCAGGGACGGAGTAAGGGTCTGCTTTCAACATGGACGCAGCCTGCACCAGCTTGGTGCATGCAGTCTCCACCCTGAGAGAGGGAAAGGGGAACAATGGAAAACAATACCGTTACATGGCTCATTAAGGCTGTATTACAACCGCCAGTGATTGGGAGTTCCCATAGAGCGGCGCACAATCGGCCCAGGGTCCGGGGTTTGGCCGGTGAAGGCCGTCATCGTAAATAAGAATTTGTTCTTAACTGACTTGCCTAATTAAATAAAGGTTAAATAAAATGTAAAAAATGAAAAAGGCGTTAGCTAACTGATGCTAATGATCAGGTCTCTTAGAGCCAGTTGGGCATCAAGCCTGGTATCAGCTCATTTCCTGTTGTTGAACGTGATCATGGATATAAGTGGCTATATTGTACATATGCAGTGTGTCGAGATGGAAAACTACTGCCCACCTAACAACAAAGAAAACATCCCTTTATTTCATGTTTGAAACAGACAGCAAAAGTGGACTTTCTCCCGTTGTAAATCACTATACTTCCTGCCATCACATACTGCAAGGCAAGCAGATGAAGCCCATGGCCAATAAGAGGGGCTTTTATTATTCTCTCACTATATCTACAAGATCTGATAATCTCTCACATCCCTGATCATCTCTCACTATATCTATAATACAACAACATCCCTGATCATCTCTCACTATATCTATAATACAACAACATCCCTGATCATCTCTCCCTATATCTACAAGATCTCTGATCATCTCTCACTATATCTACAACATCTCTGAATATCTCTCACTATATCTATAATACAACATCCCTGCACATTTTATTTATGTCACCTTTATTTAACCAGGTAGGCATGTTGAGAACAAGTTCTCGTTTACAATTGCGACCTGGCCAAGATAAAGCAAAGCAGTTCGACACATACAACAACACAGAGTTACACATGGAGTAAAACAAACATACAGTCAATAATGCAGTAGAAAAATAAGTCTATATACAATGTGAGCAAATTAGGTGAAATAAGGGAGGTAAAGGCAAAAAAAGGCCATGGTGGCGAAGTAAATACAATATAGCAAGTAAAACACTGTAATGGTAGATTTGCAGTGGAAGAATGTGCAAAGTAGAAATAATGGGGTGCAAATGAGCTAAATAAATAAATACAGTATGGGAAGAGGTTATTTACAGATGGGTTATGTACAGGTGCAGTAATCTATGAGCTGCTCTGACAGCTGGTGCTTAAAGCTAGTGAGGGAGGTAAGTGTTTCCAGTTTGAGATTTTTGTAGTTCCAGTCATTGGCAGCAGAGAATTGGAAGGAGAGGCGGCCAAAGGAGGAATTGGCTTTGGGGGTGACCAGAGAGATATACCTGCTGGAGCGCGTGCTACAGGTGGGTGCTGCTATGGTGACCAGCGAGCTGAGATAAGGGTGGACTTTAACTAGCAGGGTCTTGTAGATGACCGGGAGCCTGTGGGTTTGGCGACGAGTTTGAAGCGAGGGCCAGCCAACGAGAGCGTACAGGTCGCAGTGGTGGGTAGTATATGGGGCTTTGGTGACAAAACGGATGGCACTGTGATAGAATGCATCCAATTTATTGAGTAGGGTATTGGAGGCTATTTTGTAAATGACATCGCCGAAGTCGAGGATCGGTAGGATGGTCAGTTTTACGAGGGTGTTTGGCAGCATGAGTGAAGGATGCTTCGTTGCGAAATAGGAAGCCGATTCTAGATTTAACTTTGGATTGGAGATGTTTGATGTGAGTCTAGAAGGAGAGTTTACAGTCTAACCAGACACCTAGGTATTTGTAGTTGTCCACATAGTCAGACCCGTCCAGAGTAGTCATGCTGGACGGGAGGGCAGGTGCAGGCAGCGATCGGTTGAAGAGCATGCATTTAGTTTTACTTGTATTTAATAGCAATTGGAGGCCACGGAAGGAGAGTTGTATGGCATTGAAGCTCGTCTGGAGGGTTGTTAGTGTCCAAAGAAGGGCCAGAAGTATACAGAATGGTGTCGTCTGCGTAGAGGTGGATCAGAGACTCACCAGCAGCAAGAGCGACATCATTGAAAAATACAGAGAAGAGAGTCGGCCCAGGAATTTAACCCTGTGGCACCCCCATAGAGACTGCCAGAGGCCCGGACAACAGGCCGTCCGATTTGACATACTGAACTCAGAGAAGTAGTTGTTGAACCAGAGGAGGCAATCATTTGAGAAACCAAGGCTATCGAGTCTGCCGATGAGGATGTGGTGATTGACAGAGTCGAAAGCCTTGGCCAGGTCAATGAATACGGCTGCGCAGCATTGTTTCTTATCGATGGCGGTTATCATTTAGGACCTTGAGCGTGGCTGAGGTGCACCCATGACCAGCTCTGAAACCAGATTGCATAGCGGAGAAGGTACGGTGAGATTCGAAATGGTCGGTAATCTGTTTGTTAACTTGGCTTTCGAAGACCTTAGAAAGGCAGGGTAGGATAGATATAGGTCTGTAGCAGTTTGGGTCAAGAGTGTCCCCCCCTTTGAAGAGGGGGATGACCGCAGCTGCTTTCCAATCTTTGGGAATCTCAGATGACACAAAAGAGAGGTTGAACAGGCTAGTAATAGGGGTTGCCAGGTGGAAAGCATGGCCAGCCGTAGAAAAATGCTTTTTGAAATTCTCAATTATAGTGGATTTATCGGTGGTGACAGTGTTTCCTATCCTCAGTGCAGTTGGAAGCTGGGAGGAGGTGCTCTTATTCTCCATGGACATTAGTGTCCCAGAACTTTTTGGAGTTTGTGTTGCAGGAAGCAAATTTCTGCTTGAAAAAGCTAGCCTTGGCTTTTCTAACTGCCTGTTTATATTGGTTTCTAACTTCCCTGAAAAGTGGCATATCACAGGGGCTGTTCGATGCGAATACAGAACGCCACAGGATGTTTTTGTGTTGTGTATCATCTCTCACTATATCTATATTACAACATTCCTGATCATCTCTCACTATATCTATAACATCTCTGAGCAGGTTTGATGAAAATGGCCTCAGTGGTGTACTTCTACTGAAGAGAAGATAAGAAACCTGAAGATTGTGAATTTAAGAAACCTACTAGTCAGCGAAACACAGGCAGGCTCGATATCATAGTTCAATCCTAATACATGCTGTGTAGGGCGTGTCCTGCTGTGTAGGGCGTGTCTGCTGTGTAGGGCGTGTCTGCTGTGTAGGGCGTGTGTGCTGTGTAGGGCGTGTGTGCTGTGTAGGGCGTGTGTGCTGTGTAGGGCGTGTGTGCTGTGTAGGGCGTGTGTGCTGTGTAGGGCGTGTGTGCTGTGTAGGGCGTGTGTGCTGTGTAGGGCGTGTGTGCTGTGTAGGGCGTGTGTGCTGTGTAGGGCGTGTGTGCTGTGTAGGGCGTGTGTGCTGTGTAGGGCGTGTGTGCTGTGTAAGGCATGTGTGCTGTGTATGTATGTGTGTAAATAAAATAAAACCTCCAGTACGTTACACAGAAACAGGCAACAAGCCAAATGACACGACACACGTTCCAATTCCCACAGAATCCTGACTTCCTACTAAAGCCTGCGGGACAAACACTCTTCTCGGTTTAAAAGAGGGAACTGGTAGAATCAGTTTTTGTCCACGGTGCTGGAAGACGAGGCTCTGGGTGTGCAGGCAGGACCAGACAAGCTCAGTTTGACTTTCCACGATGGCTAAGGCAGAACGGTCGCTGGTCTCTTGAAGCCTCTGGTAACTGGTAATGTATGTGCATATTAAACAGGTGTGTAGTGCTGTTAGCAACGCCAGCGTTGTGTGTTCAATTCCCACTGGGGTCACATAATATATGCACTCAACTGTAAGTCACTTTGAATAAAAGCATCTGCTGAATGTCATGTATTATGTCATGTATTATGTCATGTATAATGTCATGTATAATGTCATGTATAATGTCATGTATAATGTCATGTATAATGTCATGTATAATATTATATACATGTTAGTGCAGCCAGCAGTGTCCTTTAGCAGCGTGCAGTACACCAGACTACAGTCATGATATATTACAGGACCAGTCCAGGACCTATGCACACGCTAATTATAGTGAAGCACACACACACACACACACACACACACTATTATATATATAGTTAAAGAAGACACATTCCAGCATGTGTATCTGATGGATGAAGACAACGTGACTTCCAGGCGCCAAATGCGTTCAGGTCGCCTCCGTGACCTCCGTGACCTACGCCTGCCAATGGCTTTACATCCATGACCTTGTTGGGTGTCGCGTGACCTGGGTTCTACTGAGCGGAGATGACAAGGTTGAGTGTGTATCAGCTAAGAATGGATGACAGAGTCTCAGCCAAGCGGCTGGGTGGAGATTATTCATAGCTCCAGTGGAGTAGGAAGAGAAAATAAAATGGCCCTCTTCATTCATTCATTCAGGGAGTGACTTATTGTAACACTACTGTTAGTGATGAGAACATGTGATATAGATTGAATCCATATGTCCAAAGAAAATGACTGGAAATACAATTTAAATACTTCTCTCTTGGGGTTGAGGTTAACCAAGAGCAGCTGTCTACGAAGAAGACCAAATAGAAGCCTACCACTGTTCTTCCTGCTTCCTCCTTTAGTGAGGAGTCCCTCCCTGGACAAATAGAAACCTACCACTGTTCCTTCCTGCTTCCTCCTTTAGTGAGGAGTCCCTCCCTGGACAAATAGAAACCTACCACTGTTCCTTCCTGCTTCCTCCTTTAGTGAGGAGTCCCTCCCTGGACAAATAGAAACCTACCACTGTTCCTTCCTGCTTCCTCCTTTAGTGAGGAGTCCCTCCCTGGACAAATAGAAACCTACCACTGTTCCTTCCTGCTTCCTCCTTTAGTGAGGAGTCCCTCCCTGGACAAATAGAAGCCTAGGAGGCAGCGAGCCTCCCACAGCAGCAGCCAGCGCCCCAACACACACACACACACACAGAGAGAGAGAGAGAGACAGACTAGAGATACACAGAGACTAGAGAGAGAGAGAGACTAGAGGGAGAGAGACTAGAGGGAGACACAAATGACCTGAGGGCCCAGCAGGAAATGATTAGAGCGGGTGAATGTAAGCATTTCGCAAGACTGTGCCTCAAAACCAAGGACCTCAACATGACAGCAGGACATATGCCCAGGCCGTGAGCAGAGCAACAGGCCCAACCCCCACTATTACACACAGCCAAGCCCCATCCTGAGACCTAAGAGGTATGCATCAGATGCTCAGCATGCTCTGCTCAGACCTACTGTGATGGTCCGGGCCTTACAAACACAAAAACAACACTAGACACTGTGGAACACAAAGCTTTTACTATCTCATCATGGAATATACAAGGTCTGAGGTCATCTGCCTTTGTCATAAAGAGCAGGAACCCAGACTTCAAATAAATCAGAAAGACAGACATTGTCATCCTACAAGAAACATGATATAGAGGAGATGGACCCACTGGTTTCCCTCTAGGTTACAGAGAGCTGGGAGTCCCATCCACCAAACTACCAGGTGTGAAACAGGGAAGGGACTCAGGGGTCATGCTAATTTTGTTTAGAGCTGACCTAACTCTCTCCATTAAATTAATCAAAACAGGAATATGTTATATCTGGCTAGAAATAATGAGGAAATGATCTCAACAGAGAAGAATGTCCTCCTGTGTGCTACCTATATACCCCCCAATAGAATTCCCATACTTTAATGAAGACAGCTTCTCCATCCTGGAGGGGGAAATCCACCATTTCCAAGCCCAGGGACATGTACTAGTCTGTGGCGAACTAAATGCCAGAACCGGACAAGAACCTGACACCCTCAGCACACAGGGGGACAAACACCTGCCTGGAGATGACAGCATTCCCTCCCCCATATGCCCCCCTAGGTACAACTATGACAACATAACCAACAAAAACGGGTCACAACTCCTGCAGCTGCAGCTCTGTCGCACGCTGGGTATGTACAGTACATAGTCAATGGTAGGCTTTGAGGGAACTCCTGCAGTAGGTACACTTGTAACTCATCTTGACAGTAGTACTGTAGACTACTTTATCACTGACCTCAACCCAGAGTCTCTCAGAGCGTTCACAGTCAGTCCACTGACACCCCTATCAGATCACAGCAAAATCACAGTCTACTTGAACAGAGCAATACTCAACCATGAGGCATCAAAGCTGAAGGAACTGAATAATATTAAGAAATGCTATAGATGGAAGGAAAGTAGTGTGGAAATCTACCAAAAAACTATTAGGCTACAACAAATTCTATCCCTTCTAGACAATTTCCGGGACAAAATGTTTCACTGTAATAGTGAAGGTGTAAACTTGGCAGTAGAAAACCTTAACAGTATATTTGACCTCAGCATCCTTATCAAATATAAACATTTCAAGCCAAGAAAATTAACAACAATGACAAATGGTTTGATAATGAATGCAAAAATCTAAGAAAAAAACTGGAGAAACCTATCCAACCAAAAACAAAGAACCAGAAAAGCTGAGCCTAAACCTTCACTATGGTGAATCACTAAAACAATATAGAAACACACTACAGAAAAAGAAGGAACAGCACGTCAGAAATCAGCTCAATGTAATTGAAGAATCCATAGAATCTAACCACTTCTGGGAAAATTGGAAAACTCTGAAACAGACAACACGAAGAGTTATCGATCCAAAACAGAGATGTATGGATAAACCACTTCTCCAATCTTTTTGGCCCTATAACAAAGAACAAACCGCAAAAACATATCTTAGAATCAACTATTAAAGACTACCAGAACCCACTGGATTCTCCAATTACATCTAAAGAACTACAGAACAAAATACAAAACCCTCCAACCCAAAAAGGCCTGTGGTGTTGATGGTATCCTTAATGAAATGATAAAATAAACAGAAAACAAATTGCAATTGGCTATACTTAAACATCATCCTCAGCTCTGGCATCTTCCCCAATATTTGGAACCAAGGACTGATCACCCCAATCCACAAAAGTGGAGACAAATTTGACCCCAATAACTACCGTGGGATATGAGTCAACAGCAACCTTAATGATAATGCTAAGGATTTTCCTAACAGCAGACTCGTACATTTCCTCAGCGAAAACAATGTACTGAGCAAATGTCAAATTAGCTTTTTACCAAATTACCTTACGAAAGACCACATATTCACCCTGCACACCCGAATTGACAAACAAACCAAAACAAAGGGAAAGGCAAAGTCTACTCATGCTTTGTTGATTTAAAAAAAGCCTTCACTCATTTTGGCATGAGGGTCTGCTATACAAATTGATGTTGGGGGAAAAACATACACCATTATAAAATTCATGTAAACAAACAACAAGTGTGCGGTTAAAATTGGCAACAAAAAAAAAAAAATTCCACAGGGCCGTGGGTTGAGACAGGGATGCAACTAAAGCCCCACCCTCTTCAACACATATATATATATATATATATATATATATATATATATATATATATATATATATATATATATATATATATATATATATATATATATATATATAAATGAATTGACTAGGGCACTAGAACAGTCTGCAGCACCCGGCCTCACCCTACTAGAATCTGAAGTCAAATGTCTACTGATGTTTCTGTCACCAACCCAGGAGGGTCTACCACAGCACCTAGAGCTTCTGTACAGATTCTGTCAGACCTTGGCCCTGACAGTAAATCTCAGTAAGACGAAAATAAGTGTTCCAAAAAAAAGGTCCAGTTGCAGGACCACAAATACAAATTCCATCTAGACACCGATTCCCTAGAGCACACAAAACTATACATACCACAGCCTAAACATCAGTGCCACAGGTAACGTCCATAAAGCTGTGAATGATCTGAGAGACAAGGCAAGAAGGGCCTTCTATGCCATCAGAAGGAACATCGATACCAATTAGGATCTGGCAAAAACTACTTGAATCAGTTATAGAACACATTGCCTTTTATGAGGTCTGGGGTCGCTCACCAACCAAGAATTCACAAAAATGGGATAAACACCAAATTGAGACTCCGCATGCAGAATTCTGCAAAAATATATTTTGTGTACAACGTAAAACACTAAATAATGAATGCAGAGCAGAATTAGGCCGATACCCGCTAATGATCAAAATCCTGAAAAGAGCCATTACATTCTACAACCACCTAAAAGGAAGTGATTCCTAAACCTTCCATAACAAAGCCATCACCTACAGAGAAATGAACCTGAAGAAGAGTCTCCTAGGCAAGCTGGTCCTGTGGCTCTGTTCAAAACACAAACAGAGCCCACAGAGCAATTAGACCCAACCAAATCATGAGAAAACAAAAAGATAATTACTTGACACATCAGAAAGAATTAACAAAAAAAAAAATGAGCAAACTAGAATGCTATTTGGCCCTAAACAGAGAGTACCCAGTGGCAAAATACCTGACCACTGTGACTGACCCAAACTTAAGGAAAGCTTTGACTATGTACAGACTCCGTGAGCATAGCCTTGCTATTGAGAAAGGCCGATGTAGGCAGACCTGGCTCTCAAGAGAAGACAGGCTATGTGCACACTGCCCACAAAAGGAGGTGGAAACTGAGCTGCACTTCCTAACCTCCTGCCAAATGTATGACCATATTAGAGACACATATTTTCCTCAGATTACACAGATCCACAAAGAATTTGAAAACAAACCCAATCTTGATAAACCCCCATATCTACTGGGTGAAATACCAGTGTGCCGTCACAACAGCAAGATGTGTGACCTGTTGCCACAAGAAAAGGGCAAACAGTGAAGAACAAACACCATTGTAAATACAACCCATATTTATTTATTTTCCCTTTTGTACTTTAACCATTTGCACATATGACATTTGAAATGTCTTTATTCTTTTGGAACTTCTGTGAGTGTAATGTTTACTGTTAATTTTTATTGTTTATTTCACTTTTGTATATTATAACTACTTCCCTTGCTTTGGCAATAGTAACATATGTTTCCCATGCCAATAAAGCCCTTGAATTGAAGTTGAATTGACTAGAGAGAGAGCGAGCGAGACACTAGAGGGAGAGAAAGAGTACACAACACGAGGTTCAGACATCGTTGCACTGTACATGTCTAAATTGGATAACACTGTTAGACTGTTAAGGTAATAAAGTTTGTGGGCTGAGAGTTAAGGAGAAGACATATCTTTCATCTACATACTTGATGAAAGCTGGAGGCATGTCTCTCTTCATTATGTGGTCTTCTGTGGTCTGGACAGTGTCTTTCCCCACCTAGAACACAACAGGAGAACAGGAAGGGCATATTAACTCACACAAACACACTGTAGAGCCAGGTTCCTGGACACAAACGTATCCTACTCAGATTAAGTCATCACTTTTATATTAGCTAATGGAGATTCTCCATTGAGCATTTGGGTCTGAGAAACCGGCACATGAAATATGTAAATGTGTTTATTCTTTAATAACGTACACGTATTGCTACATATTGTTAATAATTTTAAATAGTTTTATTTAACCTTTAAAGGATGATATAAACCATTGCCTCAACACACAGAGGAGGGCAACACACACTAGAGGTCGGCCGATTAATTAGGGCTGATTTCAAGTTTTCATAACAAATCGGAAATCGGTATTTTTGGACGCCGATTACGTCGTTTTTTTTTTTACCACACCTTTAAATAACCAGGCAAGTCAGTTAAGAACACATTCTTATTTACAATGATGGCCTAGGAACGGTGGGTTAACTGCCTTGTTCAGGGGCAGAACGACAGATTTTTACCTTGTCAGCTCGGGGATTCAATCTTGCAACCTTACGGTTAACTAGTCCAACGCTCTAACCACCTGCCTCACGAGGAGACTGCCTGTTACGCGAATGCAGTAAGAAGCCAAGGTAAGTTGCTAGCTAGCATTAAACTTATCTTATAAAAAACTATCAATCATAATCACTAGTTTTTACTACACATGGTTGATGATATTACTAGTTTATCTAGCGTGTCCTGCGATGCATATAATCGATGCGGTGCCCATTGGTGAAAAAGGACTGTCGTTGCTGTAACGTGTACCTAACCATAAACATCAATGCCTTTCTTAAAATCAATACACAGAAGTATATATTTTTAAACCTGCATATCTAGCTAAAAGAAATCCAGGTTAGCAGGCAATATTAACCAGGTGAAATTGTGTCACTTCTCTTGCATTCATTGCACACATATTCAGGGTATATGCAACAGTTTGGGCCGCCTGGATCATTGTGAACTAATTTGCCAGAATTGTACGTAATTATGTGTTATGTTATGACATAACATTGAAGGTTGTGCAATGTAACAGGAATATTTAGACTGATGGATGCCACCCGTTAGATAAAATACGGAACGTTTCCTTATTTCACTGAAAGAATAAACGTTTTGTTTTCAAGATGATAGGTCATTAATATGGTAAAATCTGGAAACTAAGGCTCGTATTTCTGTGTGTTATTATGTTATAATTAAGTCTATGATTTGATAGAGCAGTCTGACTGAGCGATGGTAGGCAGCAGCAGGCTCGTAAGCATTCATTCAAACAGCACTTTCGTGTGTTTTGACAGCAGCTCTTCGCAATGCTTCAAGCATTGAGCTGTTTATGACTTCAAGCCTATCAACTAGAGATTAGGCTGGTGTAACCGATGTGAAATGGCTAGCTAGTTAGCGGGGTGTGCGATATTAGCGTTTCAAACGTCACTCGCTCTGAGACTTGGAGTAGTTGTTTCCCTCGTTCTGCATGGGTAACACTGCTTCGAGGGTGGCTGTTGTCGATGTGTTCCTGGTTCGAGCCCAGGGAGGAGCGAGGAGAGGGATGGAAGCTATACTGTTACACTGGCAATACTAAAGTGCCTATAAGAACATCCAATAGTCAAAGGTATATGAAATACAAATGGTAGAGAGAGAAATAGTCCTATAATAACTACAACCTAAAACTTCTTACCTGGGAATATTGAAGACTCATGTTAAAAGGAACCACCAGCTTTCATATGTTGTCATGTTCTGAGCAAGGAACTTAAACGTTAGCTTTCTTACATGGCACATATTGCACTTTTACTTTCTTCTCCAACACTTTGTTTTTGCATTATTTAAACCAAATTGAACATGTTTAATTATTTATTTGAGTCTAAAATGATTTTATTGATGTATTATATTAAGTTAAAATAAGTGTTCATTCAGTATGGTTGTAATTGTCATTACAAATAAATAAAAACCGGCCGATTAATCGGTATCGGCTTTTTTTGGTCCTCCAATAAATCGGTATCGCCGTTGAAAAATCATAAAATCGGTCGACCTCTAACACACACACACACACACACGTGTAAAAGATCTGATCTCACACACTCACAGCTACCATGACTCATATCCCCCAGTGTGACCTCAGACACATCCTTCACAACATGAAGCTGTGAGAAAACAAAACTATCCAGACTTCCCATTCATATCAACAGAAATGTCAATGACACAACAACAGCTGTAGTGTAGATCACTGAAGCACACAGCTTCTAGACTTTCCTAATGGTAATGTTTATCATGTGAAACCCAGGGAGGAAACAGGTCTGTCTCTGTCAGTTAGTCTCTCCGTGGGCCGACAGACATTTGAGCTCCGAGACTGACTGCGAGTGAGGCTAGTTAAGGTCTGATTCATATGGAGCTTGTTGGCTGACTGATCACTGACCTAACCCCTGTTATACACCGCTTCACTCTTATACACACACAACCTCTGCACGCACACACACCACACACACTGTTTTTCACAGCTCTTCACCCACACAATTATATTCAACTAGTGTGAACATGCCCACAACTACACGACTCCAACTTGATCAGCTTCTTCTGCTGTGTATAAAATAAAAAAGGATGTACAATTATATTTTTAAGGCATTTTGGGTATTATTTAAGAGTACTAAATATTTCTTTTTAACGATAGTCAAAACCTTTCAAAAATGTATAATTACAGTTCAGTTTCTTCATACGGCCACCTCACCACTAATGCCAGCCAGCCTATAGGAGGGCTATGACTAAGAACTCCTGAAGCTAGTTATTAGGAATGTGCCATTAGTGGGGAGGTTAAAGTTCAAGGATAACCAACTGTTCCACCAGCTCATTACAGTGAGTAACACAGTCCTCCATTCCAGAAGGCTGACGTCATGGAGTCGGAGGGGGGCAGAGTCAGAATCATATCCCCTGACCCCATTACTGTCTTCTCATTGGTCCGGCGTGAAAGTGGGAGTAGAGCGTCCACCTACACCGTTCGTAAATTCAACACAAAAAAAGGTGGAAGGAGAACTAAAAGTGGAGTGAGGATGAAAGACTGGGCCACAGCATGAAGTTGAAAACAAACTTCCTAACTGAGTTAATGGGAATGTGGAGACTACCATCGAGGTGTCAGCTCAAGGATGACTAAACTGGAAATGGCACTGCCAATCCAGAAAGCTGTCGTACTAAAGAAGCACAGGTCCTGCCGCATTTCATTGGTCCAGTGGGAGTTAGTGAGCGTTTGTAAATTAAACAAAAAAAGGTTGATGCCAGGCTAAAATTGGAGCAACTGCCAGCTCTCTCAGAGTGAGGTGGGAGCTAACATGTGCCAACCTGGCATTCTTGCCTTGAGAGGCTCTGAACAAAAGCCATAATTAACTGTCCAGCGTTCCAGGGTAGTTAGAGAGCTGTTCAACTAAAGGTTAGGGGAGCAGGAGAGTTCTTTTTAGATGTAGGACACACAAACATAACCGAGTGGACTTCAACTAAAGGGCCGGAAAGACAGGAAACTGGGCACCTACCACCCCACTACCATTTAGAGGGGAAACTGGGAATCTACCACCCCACTACCAGTTAGAGGGGGAAACTGGGCATCTACCACCCCACTACCAGCTACAAGTTTCCCCCCTGTTTTTTTTCCCACCCCACTTTTGAAAATCACCAACTAGAGAATTATTATTTGGTGGGCAATTGAGACATGGATTGTGTATATGTGCCATTCAGAGGGTGAACGAGCAGGACTAAGTATTTAAGTGCCTTTGAATGGGGTATGGTAGTATGTGCCAGATGCACCGGTTTGTGTCAAGAACTGCAACGCTGCTGGGTTTTCACACTCAACAGTTTCCCACATATATCAAGAATGGTCCACCACCCAAAGAACATCCAGCCAACTTGACACAACTGTGGGAAGCATTGGAGTCAACACGGGCCAGCATCCATGTGGAACGCTTTAGACACCCTGTAGAGTCCATGCCCCAAGGAACTGAGACTGCTCTGAGGGTAAAAGGCAGGAGTGCAACTCAATATTAGGCAGGTGTTCTTAATATTTGGTATACTCAGTGTATATAGTACAGCTCTGGATTTCACCCTGTCTCATCATCAAATGATTTAGACCAGGGGTTCCCAAATGTTTTATAGTCCCGTACCCCTTCAAACATTTAACCTCCAGCTGGGTACCCCCCTCTAGCACCAGGGTCAGCGCACTCAAATGTTGTTTTTTTACCCTCATTGTAAGGCTGTCACACACACACACAATACATTTATTAAACATAAGAATGAGAGTGAGTTTGTCATAACCCGGCTCGTGAGAAGTGACAAAGAGCTCTTATAGGACCAGGGCACAAATAATAATATAATAATCAATAATTTTGCTCTTTATTTAGCCATCTTACATATAAAACCTTATTTGTTCATCGAAAATGGTGAATAACTCACCACAGGTTAATGAGAAGGGTGTGCTTGAAAGGATGCACATAACTCTGCAATGTTGGGTTGTATTGGAGAGTCTGTCTTAAATAATTTCCCACACACAGTCTGACTGTATTTAGTTTTCATGCTAGTGAGGGCCGAGAATCCACTCTCACATAGGTACGTGGTTGCAAAGGGCATCAGTAACAGCGCAATTCTCCAAGGGTAGGATCCTCTAAGTGCAGCACAATCCAGAAATCTGGCAGTGGCTTGCTTAAATTCAATTTTCACAGAACCGGGTGCTGGAATTTCGATGAGGCTCTCTTGTTCAGATATCGGTAAGTGGACTGGAGGCAGGGCATGAAAGGGATAAATCCAGTTGTTTGTGTCATCCGTTTCGGGAAAGTACCTGCGTAATTGCGCACCCAACTCACTCGGTTGCGTCGCTATATCACATTTGACATTGTCCGTAAGCTTGAGTTCATTTGCACACAAAAAAATCATACAATCATGGAAAGACCTGTGTGTTGTCCTTGTTAATGCAGACAGAGAAGAGCTCCAACTTCTTAATCAAAGCCTCAATTTTGTCCCGCACATTGAATATAGTTGCAGAGACTCCCTGTAATCCTAGATTCAGATCATTCAGGCGAGAAAAAACATCACCCAGATAGGCCAGTCGTGTGAGAAACTCGTCATCATGCAAGTGGTCAGACAAGTGAAAATTATGGTCAATAAATTAAACTTTAAGCTCATCTCACAATTCAAAAAAACGTGTCAATACTTTGCCACTTGATAACCAGCACACTTCTGTATGCTGTAAAAGCGTTAGATGGCCAATGCCCATATCATTGCACAGTGCAGAAAATACACGAGAGTTCAGGGGCAGCTTGGCAGCAAGAGCCTCTTGGTGGATGCTGCAGTGTAACCAAGTGGCATTGGGAGCAATTGCTTACCACTCTACTATCGTGGCTTTTATGCCATCAGTACAGATACTTGACTCAAGTATGACAATTGGATACTTTATCCACCACTGAATATTTGCTATAAAAATGCCCATATCATGCAGCCCCAGCTGGCCCTATATGTTTGTTGTAATGACTGACCTGTTGAGGAAATGAGCTCAGCGTATTTTGCTAATCTCTCGTATCCAATCACTGTTTTCTTAAGACATTTCCTTACAGTGATATCCTGTTCAGGGTGAGGGCAAGTTCAGACAAGAAGACTTCTATGTACACCGTATAGACTTCTGAAAGAATGGGAAGGGGACTGTTGCCTAAATACACCGTAAAGACTTAGGAAATACACAGGAGCTGAAAAGAGGTATTTGAAAAGACCGAAGACAAAAAGTCTGTTGTTTTCTCTGAGAATGGTGTTCACTTTCAGGCACAGTAGGGGGTTTTGCACTAAGCTAAAATGGCTTCTTAGTAATAATATGATCCACTTTATCCTAATTTCCCCTTTCCCGCTTCCCGCTCTTCATGTGTTCTGTAGACCAATAACAGCCCTGATCCCAACAACTCTATAAAAATAGAAGGCATTTGCACTCATTCCAGCTGAAGGGCGTGGCGGCTGTATTCTGATCTCTAACCCCAACCAGAAACGGACTGATTAGGCAACACAGGCATGCAGGGCCGTCTATTTTCTTCATAGAACTTTACTAAAGGACAAGAAGAGCACAGGTGGATAGGTAATGGATAGGTAATGGATAGGTAATGGATAGGTAATGGATAGGTCATTCTTTATTTCAAAAATAGATGATTGTCTGCACACTGAAAAATATATATATATTTGGACTAGGTAATTCTTAATGTCAACTTGTTTATCCATTTGCTGGCTCAGACTGTCATTGTGGCAGTATGCTGTCACATACCACACAGCCTGATGTCAAGCTGGCCCTTCAGCCAGCCAGGGTCTGGGGTGGAAAAGCTGACACTCCTATTTCCAGCTGCCAACAGAACAGCACAGACCAGTGCAGCGTTGTGAAGGAGCTAGATAAAGTGGCCCAGACCAGCAGAAGAGGCGAGGCATTGTTCACATGCACCCAGGGACTCTCAAAGCCTGGAGGACTGGGGCACAGAGAAAGAGAAAGACAGCCTGGCTTTCAGATGTGGAGCTAGTTTGTGGAGCTAGTCCTTTCAGATGTGGAGCTAGTCCTTTCAGATGTGGAGCTAGTCCTTTCAGATGTGGAGCTAATCCTTTCAGATGTGGAGCTAGTCCTTTCAGATGTGGAGCTAGTCCTTTCAGATGTGGAGCTAGTTCTTTCAGATGTGGAGCTAGTTCTTTCAGATGTCGAGCTAGTTCTTTCAGATGTGGAGCTAGTTCTTTCAGATGTCGAGCTAGTTCTTTCAGATGTCGAGCTAGTTCTTTCAGATGTCGAGCTAGTTCTTTCAGATGTCGAGCTAGTTTGTGGAGCTAGTTCTTTCAGATGTGGACCTAGTTTGTGGAGCTAGTTCTTTCAGATGTGGAGCTAGTCCTTTCTATGGTTACATTCTATTAGACCCAAGTGTCCTCACCGCCATCTAAAAATCGTCTGCTCTGAAAGCGTTACAGAAAGGAAGTATGTGCCCATAACTCTGAACAGGACGACATTTGGATACTACATACTTTTCTATTACACAGGCAGTATAGCATGCGTGAAGCTAAGAGATATTTAGCATTGCAATGACTTTTGATGAAATTGTCATGGAATTTCTACACATGGGACACTTGGAAGTCAATCTTAAATGAATCATTGTTTATTAACAGCGCACTGGAGAGGTTCCAACCAACTTGATGCACCATAGTGAACGTCTGTCAGAAGCTCTGCCGGGACAGTCCCGTTAGTTCTCTTAAATATCGCAGACAAGTTATATGTGCATGATTTAGCTTATTCATCATTCATAATTAATTCATCATTAACGTTTGCTTCATTCATGTTACATACCAATACTGGTTTATGCACGTGACAGACCAATACAAGGCTTCTTCTCTTTAAGCTGAGACCTTGAAAACAGATATATTTCGTTCTCAAAACAAGGGTCTGGGCATACTGCCAAATTGCAAATACTGACAGAGAGGAGTGTTTCAGTCACATGCATGAAATTGGTTATTAGAAAAGCACAAACATAACATTTTTCCATCACAAAGTCTTGTCAGATCTTCCCAAATCTGCAGACCTCTCCATAGAACACATAGAAGACATAGTTATGGCTAACCCCTCCAACACGGCCTCACTGTGTAGTTGTGTTAAGAGGTGGTAAAACAGGACTAGATCAGGTGGTATCAAATGACATCAGAGGAGTAATGATGAGTGATGGTCAGCTAGCTAGCTGAGTATACATAGATTAGGGGTGTGAAAGCTAAGAAAAATCGCAAACCGAAAAGCAATGTTTTTTTACCCCACTAAAATGTATTTGCTGTGCTGTAGCCTAACTAGACGATAGGCTATAAAGGCCTGGAGAAATCTGTGTAATTTAAATAAAACCAGAGAGGAAGACGTGAATTAGCGAGGCATGCAAGACTGATTACCAAGACATATGCGCACCACATTTTTTTCTGCCTGCCCCCTCCTCTCTCTCTCTCTCTCTCTCTCTTCCTCGTGCTGGCTCGCCTGGGGGCATATGCATTACGGCGATTCTGTTGCAAAACGTCTCTTAAAATGGAAGGAAATGGGGAGGGACCAACCTGAATTTGCTCAGAGTCTTGAGAGTAATCTTTTGACAGTTTAGAGCTTCACCATACACCACAACTAAATGTGCCAAATGGCACCCTATTCCCTACATAGTACACTACTTTTGGCCAGCGTCTTATGGGCCCTGATCAAAAGTAGTGCACTATATAGGGTACCATTTGAGACACGCTTACACAACATAACTGAGGTGACTCGATGGAACACAAATATTCGCGTGGTTTCCTGACATCTGACTACACACCATTTCTCCTGGCTGTTGTGGTCTAGGGCCATCAGATGTATCACCGCTGAGGACAGAGGGAGGGCTCATCACCACCCAGCAGAGTTTTAGTTAAGTTAGTACACTGGTCGGAGGGACCGAGACTAACGAACAGCTGCTGGAGCATTGGACTGCTGCTGGAGGATTCAGATCCATAGCCATTATCCTTCCTGACTTGGCTAACTGCCCCCCCCCTTCCTTGGACAAATTACAGGAAACTGGAGAAGCAGATAACAAGACGCAGTTTATTTTGGAAGGCCTTAAACCACTTGACTTAGACATATATATTCCCCCATAATCACACATTAAAGAAGTAAATTTGAATTAATTGATGTAGTAATAAAATAATTTATTGAGACCAGTTACTTGATAATGATGCAATTTTCCATACTGAAATATAGTGAAGTGAGGAGGCACTTCTGACTACATCCATGTGTTAAACTGAGGTTTGTTGTGAAATTACAATATTGTCAACTGTCATCAACAAACAAGTTGACTATGAACTTCCCCTTGTGTTTTTTTTTCTCATTTATTTAACTAGACAGTTAAGAATACATTCTTACTTTACAATGACGACCTGCCCCCTGGCCAAACCCAGATGACGCTGGGCAAATTGTGCGCCGCCCCTATGGGACTCCCGATCACGGCCGGTTGTGATACAGCCCGGGATCGAACCAGGGTCTGTAGTGACGCACCTAGCACTGAGATGCAGTGCCTTAGACCGCTGCGCCACTCGAAAGCCATTGTGTTCCACGTCTTTCATTATCACTTCACTTGAATAATGGTTCATAAACACATCTGCTAGCTGCTTACATGTAGGCCTGAAATAAAGATGGAGGGAAACGAGAGAAGCTGATCTGAGTAATAGGCCTGTCTTAGTGTCTTTGCAGGACTCCTAAAAAAAAAAGACAAGTAGGAGCAGTGCATCCTTCCTTTTGCACAAGACTCAATGATATTGCAGTCTCCAAATATTCAGTTCCCGTCTGCCGTTGACATGCTTTCTCCCCATTTTAAAGACCATAAAAATGAACTGCAGAATTGACAAAGTACAGTAGGCCTCATTTCATAAGCTCTCTTTTAGTCATCTCAGAACTACGCCTGTTGAATAGTATGCCTGACTGAATAACACTTGTTATAGTGGGAGCCAAGGCTAAGGGATGGATTACAGCCATCAAGGCTGATTCCTTCTACACAAACATCAAGGTTGGTCCCTTTTCAATCTAATTAGATTGGCATTGAATAGATGAACACAACCAGAGACATCAAACTGACACCATAGAGATGATATATGGTCTGATTTACAGTCCGTCAGCTGAATAAACCATAGACACTAATGGCTGATAAAGTCTGTCCTCTGGCTGAGTTAATGCTGAGGAGAACATCTTGGCTCGTGATGAAGAATGCCCTTCTCATCCTCCATGTATCTGGGATAACGGGATTTCCATCCTTTCTAAACATTCACAAGATGACTGATCATTAAAAAGACTGAAGGCCCCAGCAGCAGTCAGACAGATCCAGGAGGTCTTCATTCAAACAGCTGAGAACACATTCCCTGGCTATCCCAGGAGATCAACAACAACCCACAGCAGATATTGTAAACACAATTCAACAAATCGAGGAATTAATGTAGCCTAATCCAATAATTGCCTGGTTTTACAGTTTAGTAAGGATTGCATGGTGGGATGTGAACGTTAGATTTAAATTGTAAACTCTGAGATGTAGCCTAGCCATTAGCCAGGGGTCTACAAGTCTGTGCAATGTGTTGTTTTGTGGGTAGCCGAGACAAAAGTGAATGGCTTTCTTTGGCCCAGCCTCTCCCTGGGAATGTCTGAGGTAAAGTCATTGGTTTCATTGAGTGGCCGAGGCCCCATGAGTTACAGCACCCTGTCTGAAAGAGGCTGAGACCCAGCCCTGGGTTTGGTTGCAGACCTGGGTTCAACTACTATTTCAAATCATTTCAAATATTTTATCTGTGCTTGATTGAGCTTGCCTGACTTAAAAATGTCCCAACAGAGTAGTCCAAAAACTATAAACCCCGCCCATCTGGCACTCCAACCAGGCTAGAGCAAACGCTGAAAGTATTTGAAAGATATCAAATAGTATTTGAACCCAGGTCTGCTTCACTGGATGGTTCTAGAAGAGCACTAATTCAGTAGACAGAACAGGCTTTACGATCTATACGCCTCCAACTCAGATACAACAAGAGGCCTTTTTTTTTTTTTAACCACGAAGTACACTGCAAAACACACTCACACAAGTCGATGCCGGAGCATTTCAATAACAGTAACAGTGTTGATACCGTTTCTAGGGAAACAGGAAATTATTACAGTGTGAGTTAAGCCTTCATTGTCGTGCCACAGTTGGAAATATGTGATCACTGTTCAGATAGCACAGCTGGGGAATTGATTTTCACTGATTTCACCCCCCAAAGGAGAAGGCTAACGTGAATATGATCACTCGCCTCGTCTGCCTGCTCGTACTAACCACAGAGAAGCCTGGTGGTGATCCCTACATACCATCTCTCCACAGAAACAAGCTTTGGCTACTTACATTACAACCACGAAGGGCCTGACCAAAACGGAAGTGCTGGTCTGAACTACTGAAACCAATTCAATAAAGGTAATAATAATAATAGCTTGTTACATAGCATTTCTCAGCACCTGCTAGAACATCTGCTCAACTGTGTACACGACCAATCAACTTGAATAAAACTGTGTGAACATGCATCCCAGTGTCAGTTTATAGAGCATCAGAAGAAGAAATAGATGTGTAAGAAAGAGTCACTTTCATGTTTATGATTGCTTAGTCACTTTTAGACTGTAAAACGTCTGGCCCTTTCACAGTGCTTCTTAATAATATGACTTTATCAGGAAGGCCATAGATCTCACTGCCTTTCTGCAAACATACCTTTTATCACAACTCCCAGAGGACAGGTGAACAGTGTAAAGGCCAATCAGAACCACGTGTTTTCAGCAGTTATTAAAATGGAGATTCTGACGAGGAAGTCATGAGAAAACGGATGCTTTTGTTTGTTGTACTGATATTTTCTCCCCATTGTTATATATTTGGTGGAAGATTTACAATAAATGACTCCCAGTAAAAGAAAGGAATGGTTCCAGAAGTAACTCTGGCTTGTTTAGCCCATGGGCCTACACCAGATGGACAGCCAGCCAGGCCACCCAGACAGGCCACCCAGCCAGGCCAGCCAGCAAGGCCAGGCCAGACAGGTCAGCCAGCCAGGCCACCCAGCCAGGCCAGGCCAGACAGGTCACCCAGACAGGCCAGGCCAGACAGGTCAGCCAGACAGGCCAACTAGCCAGACAGGCCAACTAGCCAGGCCAGCCAGACAGGTCAGCCAGCCAGGCCACCCAGCCAGGCCAGACAGGCCACCCAGCCAGACAGGCCAACTAGCCAGGCCAGCCAGAAAGGTCAGCCAGCCAGGCCACCCAGCCAGGCCAGCCAGACAGGTCACCCAGACAGGCCAACCAGCCAGGCCAGGCCAGACAGGTCAACTAGCCAGGCCAGGCCAGGGCCACCCAGCCAGGCCAGCCAGACAGGTCACCCAGCCAGGCCAGCCAGACAGGTCAGCCAGACAGGTCACCCAGCCAGGCCAGCCAGACAGGTCAGCCAGACCGGCCAACTAGCCAGGCCAGGCCAGGCCCAACTAGCCAGGCCAGGGCCAACACGTAAACAACAATGCTGCTACAATGAGTAAACATTAGCTGTGAGGAGAGGATCAGAAAAGCCAGTTCAAATGTCCAAATCTATCCCCCAGACAGCTACCAGGGACTCCTGGCGTTTTCTGGTTGTGTAGCACTCTACTATAACATCTTGTACTGAATAGGGAAGTGGCAGTGTCCCTGCATGGCCTGGAACATCCTTCTTATCGCAGGCCTGAGCTGCTGCGCTGTTTGGAAGATGGTTTTTTATTTTAAAGTAATTTCCTTTTATTGTAAACCACAAGTTCTGCAAAGGCACCGATAAAGAGACATTTTTCGCTTCTTCACTTAGGAAATCATCATCTCAGCTATGATCTTAGTAAACAAGAAAAGGGAAATGAAAATGGTAATTTGTTCATTGGTACTTTTCCAGTGTAGTATGGTCACGTCACGTTTAGACTGCAGACGAAAACACTAATACTTCATAAAATTGATATTAGGGAAGAAATTGCTTTTGGATTCTGTACTAATCTGCCATTTTTACAAGTCCATGCCTAGACTGTAGGCCTCGGTTGCCATGGGGTTCAGTCAGTCATCTCCTTTATGAAGAGGTTTTGTGGAGCACCACCGAGTACAACTGTGGTTTTCACTACCTCTGATTCTATTTACACTCTCCTCTAACCAGGCCACCTTTCAGACGGCTCCAGATGGGGTTCATTCAAGACAAAACTGTTCGGGGGGGGGGGGGGGGGGGGACTGTCATAATGAAGACTTAATTTATACTAAATGATAAAGAGTATGTCGTTTCTGTATCCGACTCCAGGCCTACATATCCGACTGCAGGCCTACAAAGCCGACTGCAGATCTACATATCCGACTGCAGATCTACATAGCCGACTGCAGGCCTACATATCCTACATATCCGACTGCAGATCTACATATCCGACTGCAGATCTACATATCCGACTGCAGATCTACATATCCGACTGCAGGCCTACATATCCGACTGCAGGCCTACATATCCGACTGCAGATCTACATATCCGACTGCAGGCCTACATAGCCGACTGCAGGCCTACATAGCCGACTGCAGGCCTACATATCCTACATATCCGACTGCAGATCTACATATCCTACATATCCGACTGCAGATCTACATATCCGACTGCAGATCTACATATCCGACTGCAGATCTACATAGTCGACTGCAGGTCTACATATCCGACTGCAGGCCTACATATCCTACATAGCCGACTGCAGGCCTACATAGCCGACTGCAGGCCTACATAGCCGACTGCAGGCCTACATAGCCGACTGCAGGCCTACATAGCCGACTGCAGGCCTACATAGCCGACTGCAGGCCTACATAGCCGACTGCAGGCCTACATATCCGACTGCAGGCCTACATATCCGACTGCAGGCCTACATATCCGACTGCAGGCCTACATATCCGACTGCAGGCCTACATATCCTACATATCCGACTGCAGATCTACATATCCGACTGCAGATCTACATATCCGACTGCAGATCTACATATCCGACTGCAGATCTACATATCCTACATATCCGACTGCAGATCTACATATCCGACTGCAGATCTACATATCCTACATATCCGACTGCAGGCCTACATATCCGACTGCAGATCTACATATCCGACTGCAGGCCTACATATCCGACTGCAGGCCTACATATCCGACTGCAGATCTACATATCCGACTGCAGGCCTACATATCCGACTGCAGGCCTACATATCCGACTGCAGGCCTACATATCCTACATATCCGACTGCAGGCCTACATATCCGACTGCAGGCCTACATATCTGACTGTAGGCCTACATATCTGACTGTAGGCTAGGTTGCCGTGGAGTTGTCAGTCATCTCCTTTATGTAGAGGAGCACCACACACACAGAGATTTTTTTTTTTTTAACTAGGCAAGTCAAATTCTTATTTACAATGACGGCCTAGGAACAGTGGGTTAACTGCCTTGTTCAGGGGAAGGAGGACAAATTTATACCTTGTCAGCTCGGCCCAACGCTCTAACAACTAGGCTACCTGCCTCCCCCCTCTAACCACTAGGCTACCTGCCGCCCCCCTCTAACCACTAGGCTACCTGCCGCCCCCCTCTAACCACTAGGCTACCTGCCGCCCCCCTCTAACCACTAGGCTACCTGCCGCCCCCCTCTCACCACTAGGCTACCTGCCGCCCCTTACTGTAGGCTATACAACAAAGATTGTATTGTCCTGCATAAGCTACATGGACTATATTCAGAAAATATAAATGATCTGTCAGTCATTAGCCGACAGATCAGGATTTCTTTAACTTCATTGTTGGTTAAGTGCTTGTAAGTAAGCATTTCACGGTCAGGTCTACACCTGTTGTGTTCAGCATTTCACGGTCAGGTCTACACCTATTGTATTCAGCATTTCACGGTCAGGTCTACACCTGTTGTATTCAGCATTTCACGGTCAGGTCTACACCTGTTGTATTCAGCATTTCACGGTCAGGTCTACACCTGTTGTATTCAGCATTTCACGGTCAGGTCTACACCTGTTGTATTCAGCATTTCACGGTCAGGTCTACACCTGTTGTATTCAGCATTTCACGGTCAGGTCTACACCTGTTGTATTCAGCATTTCACGGTCAGGTCTACACCTGTTGTATTCAGCATTTCACGGTCAGGTCTACACCTATTGTATTCAGCATTTCACGATCAGGTCTACACCTGTTGTATTCAGCATTTCACGATCAGGTCTACACCTGTTGTATTCAGCATTTCAAGGTCAGGTCTACACCTGTTGTATTCAGCATTTCATGATCAGGTCTACACCTGTTGTATTCAGCATTTCATGATCAGGTCTACACCTGTTGTATTCAGCATTTCAAGGTCAGGTCTACACCTGTTGTATTCAGCATTTCATGGTCAGGTCTACACCTGTTGTATTCAGCATTTCATGATCAGGTCTACACCTGTTGTATTCAGCATTTCATGATCAGGTCTACACCTGTTGTATTCAGCATTTCATGATCAGGTCTACACCTGTTGTATTCAGCATTTCATGATCAGGTCTACACCTGTTGTATTCGGCGCATGAGACAAATACCATTTGATTTGATGACATGCTTAATACAATGTCATACAATGGGGTTGTCCTTTTCAGTCCTGATCAACTCATCTGTCTTCCACTAATTCTCAATAAAAAGCTTGTGGAGGAAACATGTGGATCCACGCAATTGTATGTTGGCATTTTTTACTTCTTTTATTTTTATTTCACCTTTATTTAGCCAGGTAGGCCAGTTGAGAACAAGTTCTCATTTACAACTGCGACCTGGCCAAGATAAAGCAAAGCAGTGCGACACAAACAACAACACAGAGTTACACATGGAATAAACAAACGTACAGTCAATAACACAATAGGAAAAAATATATATACAGTGTGTGCAAATGAGGTAAGATAAGGGAGGTAAGGCAATAAATAGGCCGTAGTGGCGAAGTAATTACAATTTAGCAATTAAACACTGGAGTGATAGATGTGCAGAAGATGAGTGTGCAAGTAGAGATACTGGGGTGCAAAGGAGCAAAGAAAAAAATAAATAACAATATGGGGATGAGGTAGTTGGGTGGGTTATTTATAGATGGGCTATTTACAGGTGCAATGATCTGTGAGCTGCTCTGACAGTTGGTGCTTAAAGTTAGAGAGGGAGATATGAGGCTCCAGCTTCAGTGATTTTTGCAATTCGTCCCAGTCATTGGCAGCAGAGAACTGGAAGGGAAGGCAGCCAAAGCAGGAGTTGGCTTTGGGGGTGACCAGTGAAATATACCTGCTGGAGCGCGTGCTACGGGTGGGTGCTGCTATGGTGACCAGTGAAATATACCTGCTGGAGCGCGTGCTACGGGTGGGGGCTGCTATAGTGACCAGTGAGATATACCTGCTGGAGCGCGTGCTACGGGTGGGGGCTGCTATAGTGACCAGTGAGATATACCTGCTGGAGCGCGTGCTACGGGTGGGGGCTGCTATAGTGACCAGTGAAATATACCTGCTGGAGCGCGTGCTACGGGTGGGGGCTGCTATGGTGACCAGTGAGATATACCTGCTGGAGCGCGTGCTACGGGTGGGGGCTGCTATAGTGACCAGTGAGATATACCTGCTGGAGCGTGTGCTACGGGTGGGGGCTGCTATGGTGACCAGTGAAATATACCTGCTGGAGCGCGTGCTACGGGTGGGGGCTGCTATGGTGACCAGTGAGATATACCTGCTGGAGCGCGTGCTACGGGTGGGGGCTGCTATAGTGACCAGTGAGATATACCTGCTGGAGCGCGTGCTACGGGTGGGGGCTGCTATGGTGACCAGTGAGCTGAGAGAAGGCGGGGCTTTACCTAGCAGGAACTTATAGAGCTGGAGCCAGTGGGTTTGGTGACGGATATGAAGCGAGGGCCAGCCAACGAGAGCATACAGGTCGCAGTGGTGGCTAGTATATGGCACTGTGATAGACTACATCCAATTTGTTGAGTAGTGTGTTAGAGGCTATTTTGTAAATTACATCCGAAGTCAAGGATCGGTAGGATGGTCAGTTTTACGAGAGTATGTTTGGCAGCATGCGTTAAGGATGTTTTGTTGCGAAATAGGAAGTAAATTCTAGATGTAATAGTTTACAGTCTAACCAGACACCTAGGTATTTGTAATTGTCCATATTCTAAGTCAGAACCGTCCAGAACCGGCATTCACGAAAACAGCTGAAGTGATCATGAATTACTAGAGGACACTTGAATTGATGATGAATATACAAGTGTCGTTTAAATTGTTAGTTAGATACAAAGTAGATTTGTTTGAAATACTCCGGCATGAGAATATTATAGGCCTATACGTCGAGATATGGCAGTCAACCCTCGGCTCCAGGGGGTAGGGCATATTTTCAAGGGGAAAAGGGCGTCACTGCCCTATGGCCCAAGTGGAAAACTTCAACAAAACTTGATACATTGTAGTTACATCACTCGCGTTCTAAAAGCAGAATGTTGCCAACCGACAGAGCAGGGAAAATAACAAAGTAACCACAGCGGTAACTTCTTAGATAAAATGACAAGGAATCGTGGCGGGCTGGCACACTGTAGCCACTACACAGACAGCGTGCGACAGGTAACCTGCCCGAAGTCAGGGATATTCGGTTGGGACGTTTCACTTACCCGAACCAGGTTGCTGACAGCTGCCTGCACGGCAGCCACGGGAGCCGTGAGATCCGGGATAGCTTTCCCGTCCACCTCACCTTCTTCGTGCATTATCACCAGATGGGATATCTGCTGAGCCACCGGCTCTAGGATACTTTCTATCGTCTTTGTGTGAAAAACCGGCATGATGAAAACTTGAGTCCGCTCTCCTATCCAAGAGAAAGAAAAGTCTGGCCCCGTTTGGCTGTTTCAAAAGTTCCCTCTCTTGTTTGTGCCCCTGTAAAGTCTAAGGTTAATCCAACACTTTCCTTGCCCAGCACAGTTTCGCTCTCTGGGAACACTAACTACTCCCCTTGCAACCATCAATGTGAGAATCCCCAACCGCAGCTCTCGAAGAGTGAGCAACCTACCCGACAAAATGCTATGTCCGCCACCTGACCAATAAGAGAAATGGCATATATGTTACCGCAAACGCGATTGGCACAAGCTGATGTCACTCTTTCCCGATAGGCTCCGCCTGTTCCACATAGTCGAGTTTGCTAGAGATGCGAGTTCTCCCCAAATTACGTAAACATTCTCATGCCCTAAAAAGGGAAATATGACTCTGTTGAGAGGAGCGAATTCAAACCAGCAAGGACAGACGGTGTAAACTGTAGTGACGCATCAGGTTTGACAAGATGCTGGCAGAAGGGACTGAAATATAGCCTAGTTGCTTTTGGATATAGGCTATACCTCTGTCCATCTTATTTATAACGGTAGGATAAACAATGATATAATAGAATAGAATGGAATAGAATAGAATAGAATAGGGAAATGTTTTTGGCTTTGAAGAAATTATTTAAAAATGGATAGAATTCACAGATATTGATTTAATATATATTCCATTATATACATTTTTTACTACAGTTATGACACAACATATTACAAACTACAGCGCTCAAGTAATTCTTCAAAGTATACCGGACCAGAAGCCTACAACTAAATGTAATCTTTATGCCGAAGTCAGGGATCGGTAGGATAGGCACTGTATACAGAGGGTAACATGTTTGTTTGAAGACTGAAACTGGTGTGATTTTATGAGCCTAAGTTCAAGAGTTCAAGACTTATGGAGTCTACCCACTGCCAGGCCAGTGGCAATTGACCACACTGTACATCCACCTATTCACAGTTGATCCTGTGAGATCAGCCTCAGACATAATTATCATGTCGTTTTCACTTTCATACTTTAGTAGGCAACACACTCAAACCCCCTAGACTGGAGAAAAAATATTTTTATTAAAACACAGTGTAACAGAAATCAAGCATGGGCACATTTGTGTACTAACTCTGGTCAAAACGATTTATTCTAGTTCTGGTCTACTTGTGTGTAGCATAACACATTTCTCAAATTCCATCTCCTCCCTTTACAACCTGAAATAACAATACTGCTGTATAAAAAAAATAAAAAACATACAACCAAACCAGTGAAGGAATTCCCTCAGATTCCCAGGAGGCTGCAAGGCAGCATCCTACTTCCTAAAAAGGAAGTCTTGAAAAGAAAGAATCAAGGAAGTTGTTCTGTTTCAGACCTCATGTAAACATTCTATCTCGCTAGTGTTTTATCGTCTATAAGCAAAGATAATTCAATCAAAGATCCTCAAATATACAAGATTTAAATTTCAAATTTAAACCTTATTTCAGAAGTTTTAATATAATCATCTTCGATATTTAGTTAATCTCTCATTTAGGCATGGATGTCTGACATGTCTGTGAAGTACACAGACAGCATTCAGTAGTTAGTTCCATGTAGGGTAAAATATATGGAGTTGAAGAGTACACTGCATCCCTAGAACACTGCACTAACACCATATAATCACTACTCACTACAGGATTACTGCTATATAGCTAAATGCAGCCATTTCAGTTCCTCTCCAGGATTACTGCCGTATAACTAAATGCAGCCATTTCAGTTCCTCTCCAGGATTACTGCCGTATAACTAAATGCAGCCATTTCAGTTCCTCTCCAGGATTACTGCTATATAGCTAAATGCAGCCATTTCAGTTCCTCTCCAGGATTACTGCCATATAACCGACCCAAATCAGTAAATTTTTAAGGAAGCAGAATAGAGTTTGTAAATATGAGAAATCAGGTTTAGGCTCTGTAGCCTTCGAGGACTTCCCTTATTTCAGAATGCTTGAAAAGCTGATGATATACTTGTACTGTTTTGTCAAATACTAGCTATTTGATGTGCAAGCAACTGCAAATCACTATTTCTTTGCAGTATCTTTCCATGATACCACTCTTACTTAGATGGATCCATAATAATGTGATCATCCAAAAGGCCCATAGAGAATGGAGACGCTATAGAAAAGGCCTAGATGACAGTACACAAGGAGGCCCATAGAGAATGGAGACGCTATAGAAAAGGCCTAGATGGCAGTACACAAGGAGGCCCATAGAGAATGGAGACGCTATAGAAAAGGCCCAGATGACAGTACACAAGGAGGCCCATAGAGAATGGAGACGCTATAGAAAAGGCCTAGATGACAGTACACAAGGAGGCCCATCTCTCTCTAGGAAGGCACGCCTGCAGGTAAGATAACCAAAGAGAAGAAGAGTCCATTCTAGATATAAAAATCAAAGGAAAGCAGCAGGTTGTAGTTCTCTGAAGTATGGGGTTGTAGTTCTCTGAAGTCTGGGGTTGTAGTTCTCTGAAGTCTGGGTTTGCTCCAAGGACCCTCCCCTGTGAAGGCAGCAGGCTGTAGTTCTCTGTAGTCTGGGGTTGTAGTTCTCTGTAGTCTGGGGTTGTAGTTCTCTGAAGTCTGTGTTTGCTCCAAGGACCCTCCCCTGTGAAGGCAGCAGGCTGTAGTTCTCTGTAGTCTGGGGTTGTAGTTCTCTGAGGTATGGGGTTGTAGTTCTCTGAGGTGTGGGGTTGTAGTTCTCTGAGGTGTGGGGTTGTAGTTCTCTGAGGTATGGGGTTGTAGTTCTCTGAGGTGTGGGGTTGTAGTTCTCTGAGGTGTGGGGTTGCTCCCAGGACCCTCCCCTGTTAATAGTTTGGAATGCATGTGGGTTTGGCTGCTGGTCAAGATGGGTGGCTGTGTCCCAAATGGCACCCTATTCCCTATGTAGGGCACTACTTTTAAAAATGTAACTAGGCAAGTTAAGAACAAATTCTTATTTACAATAACAGCCTAGGAACAGTGGGTTAACTGCCTTGTTCAGGGGCAGAACAACAGATTTTTATCTTGTCAGCTTAGGGATTTGAGACATAGCCCCTGGCCTCCTTCTTCCACACAGACCTGATATAGAACTGTTGATATTTGTATTTAGTTCCTACTCAAACATTTCTGGTGGCATGAGTAAGTGTTAAGTGTTTACACATTTCATTGTTATAACTATTGTGAAGTAAACAGATGCATACTGTGCCCTATGATGCCGTGCTATCATTTGCTGTATTAGGAATTGTCCTGATATTGCTGAAAGCATTCTTTAGAATGCAGTGTTTAATTGCTCAATTGTAATTACTTCGCCACTATGGCCTATTTATTACCTTACCTCCCTTATCTTACCTCCCATATACAGACTTTTCTATAGTGTTATTGACTGTACGTTTGTTTATTCCATGTGTAACTCTGTGCTGTTTGTGTCGCACTGCTTTTGCTTAATCTTGGACAGGTCGCAGTTGTAAATGAGAACTTGTTCTCAACTGGTCTACCTGGATAAATAAAGGTGAAATAAAAAAAAATAATAAAATATGTTTTGAGAAAGGCTCTTTTGAAGCCTCAACAACACTACTCTGTCTGTACAAAGGCCTTGCAATTCCATGGATAGTTAACACCTGACACCATCTGGTGGTGAAATGTACTAAATACAATAGGTTGAAATAATTGAGGAAATTCGATTCTCACTATCATGCACCAATTAGAACCTGTACTACATTATTATACTGGAAAATGACTACGGGAGGACTTTCAAAATGTTGTTTTGTATCAAATGTAAATCTTACAAGCTTCTTAAGTTAAACCGTTGTGTCGTTTTAACTCAGCTAGCCACCCCATCTTCACTAAACTCTATCACCTATGTATACTTGGTACTGTACAGAGGTAGCGTGATATATATCTCTGTAGGTATCACTGCATGTCTTTAAAAATTGGATTTGGTTAATGTTTGTTACTCATCCAGTCTCAAGTTCTCTGGTGAAACCCGAAACCGGATGATGTCACCGTAGGTTACTGTAACCGTGGGGACCCCAGCTCTGAGTATGTAATTCCTGCCATGGCTGATGTGTTTTACACACCCCTCCTTTCCCACACTTTCCCCTCGATAACATATTCCCAAAGCGTTAAAACAAAAATAACACGGTGGGTCAGGGACAGCTGCCGTGGTGCTGCTAGTGGCTTCCTGTGAGGAGGGCTTCCACTAAATCCCTGCACTGAGTGTCAAGTTCTCCAGCACAGACACACACACAGAGCGCTGCGTGTCAAGTCTCACAACAGTTGTCATGACTTCCCTGCCAGGCTGAAGACAAGGTAAGCCCCCCTCTTCTCCCCACTCTGTAACTCACCACTCAGACCTTTAAATGGTCTGGAGAGACAAAGTGGGAGAGAGAGAGAGAGAGAGAGATCATTGTGCCTAGTAAGTATTAGAATATAGTCATGGACTAGGTATGAAATAAATATGTAAAAGAGTTTTAGCTAAATGACCCAAAACAATAGTAAAGCTAATGTAATTCATTGTGTGAAAAACCATGACAAAATTAAAATAAAGATTCTGAGTTACAAGCAGATAATATTTCTTGCCAATAGAGATGGAATTCGTCTTTCAACAGCTGCATTCCAACAACAAGAAGTCTCCTTTTATGGGTTGAATGGAATGAGTTGGGAAACTCAGGTTCACCGCTATAGGCCTCTCACCAGGCACTAATAACACTGAAGAATTCCAAAAACATAGGCTAAATGTTTTACCATTAACTGACTAACTTTTCCCCAGGCTAATTGTTACCACATACATTAGAAGCATTGGTTCAACAGAAAGAGAGCTGGCAGGTGGACAAGACTGTCAACTGACTGACCCCTACAAAATCACACAAATCTGTTATTAACAAGACCTGTAATTGGAGATATGAAGCATTCCTTTCATCCAGGTGACAAATATAAGGCAAAACTCTAGCCTTAATTACGTTTAAATGGCCATCGGGTAAAAGATCTCAAACCTTGTGGTTCAAGGTTGACCACCGGTCCATCCAGATTCCAGATTCATGACTAGGTCGAGGCTCCTGGGTGGTGAGGATTGTGTGGGTGTTGTGGGTGGATTAAGGTGGTGTATGTTATTAGGTAGTATGATAACCATACTACAAGCTGTCACTGGTGAGTCACTGGAAGGAGATCTTCCCACATTTGCGACAGTAGACGTTCCAGGTTAGAAGGAGATCTTCCCACATTTGCGACAGTAGACGTTCAAGGTTAGAAGGAGATCTTCCCACATTTGCGACAGTAGACGTTCAAGGTTAGAAGGAGATCTTCCCACATTTGCGACAGTAGACGTTCAAGGTTAGAAGGAGATCTTCCCACATTTGCGACAGTAGACGTTCAAGGTTAGAAGGAGATCTTCCCACATTTGCGACAGTAGACGTTCAAGGTTAGAAGGAGATCTTCCCACATTTGCGACAGTAGACGTTCCAGGTTAGAAGTTGAAACCGTTTTGTAATACCATTAGATTTGTGAGTAATATAAAAATGCTTTATTGTTGCCCCTTTTGAAAAAGACAGAAGTACAAAAATATGTTTACATTTCAGTCGTTAAAATACTTATATTCCTATATGTACAATTATACAACATGATATAGTGTCTATAACCGACCCTACGGAGTTTATTTATGTAGGTACATAGACCCTGAGGAGGTTATTTCTGTGGGTACATAGACCCTGAGGCGATGGAGGATAAGCCTGTTTTTTCTTCGATCCACTTGTTGTAGTTGGTCACTGCTGTGTACACGCCTGGTCGTAAGGCTCTAGAACAGCCCTCGCCCCAACTGACGATTCCAAAAAGGAACATTCGATTATCCACCTCACACACCATGGGCCCTCCGGAATCACCCTGGGAAAGAAAGAGGAATACTGTATAATATACGCCGAGACATATTTTTTACTGTTTTTGCTCTGTACCCCGAGCACTTTGGATTTGAAGTGGTACAATGACTATGAGTGTCAGCTTTAATTTGAGGTTATTTTCATTTAGAAATTACAGCACTTTTTGTACATAGTTCCCCCATTTTAGGTAACCAAAGATATTTGGACGAATTTACTTATATGTGTAGTAAAGTAGTCAAAAGTTAAGTATTTTGTCCCATATTCCTAGCATCAATGGCTGCAGTACATCAAGCGTGTGACTCTACAAATGTGTTGGATGCATTTGCAGTTTGTTTTGGTTGTGTTTCAGATTATTTTGTGCCCAATAGAAATTAATGGTAAATAATGTATTGTGTCATTTTGGAGTCACTTTCTTGTAAATAAGAATAGAATATGTTTCTATAGACTTCTACATTAATGTGGATGCTATGCTACAATGATTACGGATAATCATTAATCCATCGTGAAGGATGATGAGTGAGAATGTTACAAAGGCACAAATATCATACCCCCAAGACATGCTAACCTCTCATCATTACCAATAACAGGGGAGGTTAGCATTTTATATCATACCCCCAAGACATGCTAACCTCTCACCATTACCAATAACAGGGGAGCTTAGCATATTATATCATACCCCCCAAGACATGCTAACCTCTGACCATTACCAATAACAGGGGAGGTTAGTGTTTTATATCATACACCCAAGACATGCTAACCTCTTACCATTACAATAACAGGGGAGGTTAGCATATTATATCATACCCCAAGACATGCTAACCTCTCACCATTACAATAACAGGGGGGGTTAGTATTTTATATCATACCCCCAAGACATGCTAACCTCTCACCATTACCAATAACAGGGGAGGTTAGCATTTTATATCATACCCCAAGACATGCTAACCTCTCACCATTACAATAACAGGGGGGTTAGTATTTTATATCATACCCCCAAGACATGCTAACCTCTCACCATTACAAGAACAGGAGAGTTTAGCATTTTATATCACACCCCCAAGACATGCTAACCTCTCACCATTACCAATAACAGGGGAGGTTAGCATTTTATATCACACCCCCAAGACATGCTAACCTCTCACCATTACCAATAACAGGGGAGGTTAGCATATTATATCATACCCCCAAGACATGCTAACCTCTCACCATTACCAATAACAGGGGAGGTTAGCATTTTTGGGGGGATATGATATCTATTTGTCTAACGTTCTCACTCATCATTATTCACAAGTAATTCATAATAAAAAAAATGTATGCAAAGTTATACTCTAAATACAGAATATTTCTCATGGAGAAAGAATATCCTTATATTGTTCTTACCTGTCGTTCTGTTTTTACTTTGAATGACATGATTATTTTCCAAATACATATTAACTGCTGAGGAGAAATTGTAATCTAAAGTCACTTCTGTATATCATACCTTGCATGCATCTTGACTCCAGTCCGGTGTCCCAGCACAGAACATGTTTTCTGTGATCAGGTTTCCGTAGTACGCCTTATCTGAGCAGACGTCATGGGCCAAAAGGTTCACCGTTGCCTCCCTCAGGTACTGTGAATTGTACCATAAACCTTAATGAAGAAGGGACACAACATAAGAAAGCACTCAACAGGTAAATAAAAATCAATGTTACGTAGGCATGAAAACAAGTACATTTATCATGGGAAAGGAAATGGGAATGGATCATATCAAGTGATTGATACATTTTAAGTAAGAGGTCTAGGATAGTATTGAAAAAGTGTCTCAGACTCAGAGCTCCGTATTACATTATAATGAATATTATATGGACCTGATCCTAGACTAGCACTCCTACTCCGGGGTGGCAGGTAGCTGAGCGCTCAGAGAAGCGGGCCAACAACCGGAGAAACCAGGTTTGCTGGTTCAAATCCCAGCACAGACAGAAAAATCTGGTGCGTAGTATCATCTTATATACCATTGCCTGCCATTGTGCCCTTGAGCAAGGCACTTAACCACCTATAATTACTCCAGGGGCGCTGCAATGTGCCCGACCCATTGCTACCAGCACTTCAGGGGGTGTATGTGTGTCTCAGGGGGTTGGGTTGTGAGCATAAACTCACATTTCTATTCTCTGTAAGTTAATGGACAAATAAGGCACATCTTGTCTTCTCACATATACTTGTCTTCTCCTACTCTGAGATGCTTTATGAATACGGGCCCTGATATGTTGTAGACGATCCTCCTTACCCTCCTTCTGTCTTCCGTAGCCAGCTATCTCACAGGAGGATCCGGCGCCGAGGGCCTGGTGTGCCGGGGGCAGGCAGACAGTCCTCACAGAGCTGCTCTCCACTGCACACTGACCATCTACAGCCTTTAACTTCAGTAGAGCTGTATGAGGAAACACATCGACCACTCTGCGTTATTATCCTGACAGTCTCAAATACCATGACACATATACTGAAGTTTCAAACTTTACATTCACAGAACATACAAACTCAAAAATCAATACCACAGTGAGATTGGAAGTCAATTGCCTGGTACCAGATCAGTTTGTGTTTATGTTTGTGATGTCTGTGCCAACTCTTCTGGCCATTGGCGTGAGAGGATTTGGCACAGACAGCGCAAACAGATTTGGGACATAAAAGCAGTGTTCATTCGTACCGATGTCATTGTTGAAGTTGCCTTCACTGTTTTCGAACTCTGCGTGCACGATGACCTCTTCCACCTGAAACGTCTGTTCTTTGGTGTCGTCAGTCTCATTGATGGCACTCTTCCCCAGAGTGACGAAGAGGCTGCCGGCTTTAGTTTGAGAGCTGTGTGTGGAAACCCCAACATTTGTTTTTACACTGCTGCTTCTCACTATTTATTATCTATGCATAGTCACTTTACCCCTACCTACATATAGAGATTTACCTCGACTAACCTGTACCCCTGCACGTTGGTGTTGAATGTATTGGCTGGTGCAATCACATGTCCCCTTTAGGGGATTAACTATTTACTGCTCTGGGCTAAATCAGGGTTTCTTGGTAGTCTTACACGAATCTACTTTGAAACAAAATGTACACACCTCACACACATGGTTATGGGCTTAAAAAAGAAGACACCTTTACCATGTATAAAGATGTAGAGATACATATCTATAAGATTTAGAGATATAGAGTTGAAATGTATTAATGTTGAGTTTGCATCCCAATATTACACTTTATATACACACACATCACAGAAAATGGAAATATAACCAAACAAGTCAGCCAGGAACAACATCTCAAGAAGGGGGCCGGGTCCTATCATAAAGGACACTGGTACTGTACACCCTCACTGGCTTGTTACCGTTGAGAAATGTCAGCGCTGCCTCTTACAGTACCTGTCAGGGAAGCAATGGGCAGCAGACAGAACCCAGCAGGGAGAGATCAGACTACCGCCACAGCGGAACGCGTTCTCTTTAGACTGACGGCTCGCCCAGAATATGGCAGCCGTCCACGGGTGGGATTCCACTGCGGCAACTGTCCCTCCTACGATCTTCATCTGCTTCCTGGTACGCTGGCCACACGTGGACTCTGTCAGACTGGACGCTGTGATAGTGGGAACCAAACCAATTGCAATGAAAACAAGACTGAAAGAGCATGGGGAAAATGTTAAGTTGCTTTAATGTATATTCAAATTGCTATATGAATTTAACTGAATGAGCATGGAAGAAGGATAGTTACGTATTATATTTAGAATTATATTAATTTTGTACGGTAGCAAGACCAAGCAAATTTATCTCACCTGTGTCTGGTACAGTGGGCTCAGTGGGCAGATAATCAAGTGGACCTGCAAGATGTTGAAGTTGATACCACTATACATTACAGCACAGAATAACGTTGTAATAACATGGTAATAGTATGGTTACATGTTACTCACAATCAAAGCCAAACATATGATGAAATAATCAAAACAACCGTTAAGGGGAGAGAGAATGAAAATAAGTTAAATGTACCTGTCTCCACAGGTACGCCACAGCGAGGGATATCACAGTATTCCTGTACCTGCTCAACACCCTTCATTACATAACACCACGGACGACGTTTGTACTCCAGATTCCTGAAGTCAAAAAATGGATTTCCTCATTACACACTGCACATTTGCATGTACAAATAACTGTTGAGTGAAACATCTGAACAGTCCAATCCCAAATGGCACCCTATTCCCTATATTGTGCCCTGGTCAAAAGTAGTGCACTATATAGGGGGCCCTGGTCAAAAGTAGTGCACTATATAGGGGGCCCTGGTCAAAAGTAGTGCACTATATAGGGGGCCCTGGTCAAAAGTAGTGCACTATATAGGGAATAGGGTGCCAATTGAGAGTTGGATAAAGGCCCCTACCTGCAGTAGTTGTGCCTCCCGGAGTAGACGTCAGACACCATCAGGCGTTTTCTGGTGTCCAGGTCCCACCCCAAACACCTGCGCCCACTCTCTGACTGAGACACTTTACCTCTGTAGTACATCCCAGTTCCCGTGTAGCAGGTGGCTGCTGTATCTGAAGGAAAATACAAAAAAATTATGAAACATATTGATCGATTGACTGATTGATTATGTTGTACTTCATTGTCCTTCATGAGGAAATTATTTCCACAGCTCAACAAGTTCGATATGTACACACACACACACACACACACACACACACACACACACACACACACACACACACACACACACACACACACACACACACACACACACACACACACACACACACACACACACACACACACACACACACACACGTCACACACACACGTCACATAGAATTTTAACAAGAAAGATTTTCTTCCCCCCATCAATTCAAAGTGTCACAGGTACAGTAGTTGTTAAGTGTCCAAATGTAAAAGAGTGTTTCTTACCTAACTCACAGTGTTTGCCACCGTAACCAACTGTGCATAAGCAGAACATGTGTTCTCCGGACAGGGCAGGGACAGAGGTGCCCCCATGACGACAGAGGCCACCTAGAAACAGTAACAGGTGAATACATTTTTTTTTTTTTTTAAGAGTGAGAAGCTTGTGTACAAGCGGTAAAGATATATTATATTATATTTAATTGTTGTATATTTGGTGACGTAGAGCTTGATTGAACTAGATGTACCTGATCTTCGGTAGGGGAAATTAGAAATCTGTCTTTTCTGTCTCAGCAAGCCCTGTGAAGAACAGAAATCCGTTATGAAAAAGCATTGTGGTATGATACAGCATTGGCTCGACACGGATGCAGTATTGTTATGGATGCCATGACATCAGACAAACACATGGTTATGTTCAGTGGTGTAAAGTACTTGAGTAAAATACTTGAATGTACTACTTAAGTCGTTTTCTGGGGTATCTGTACTTTACTATTTATATTTTTTGACAACTTTTACTTTACTACATTCCTAAAGAAAATAAATGTATTTTTTACTCCATACATTTCCCCTGACACCCAAAAGTACTCGTTACATTTTGAATGCTTAGCAGAACAGGAAAATGGTCCGATTCACACACGTATCAAGATAATATCCCTGGTCATCCTACAGCCTATGATCTGGCGGACTCACTAAACACATGCTTCCTTTGTAAATTATGTCTGAGTGTTGGAATGTGCCCCTGGCTATCCCTACATTAAAATAACAAGAAAATGGTGTTGTCTGGTTTCCTTAATATAAGGATTTTTAAACGATTTATACTTTTACTTTTGATACTTAAGTATATTTAAAACCAAATACTTTTAGACTTTTACTCAAGTAGTATTTTACTGGGTGACTTTCACTTTTACTTTAGTCATTTTCTATTAAAGTATATTTACTTTTACTCAAGTATGACAATTGAGTTATTTTTCCACTACTGGTCATGTTTTACATTCCTCTGACAAATACAGGAAACATTCCGGAAACTTTGATAATGAATCTTAAAATACTAATAGACATGGCAAAAATGTGTAAACTACAGTTTAACACTCCTTACCGTCTCACTCTGTGACACCCCTGCCAGGGTGGTTGTCAAAATCAGCAGCAAAATACTCCTTCCCATCTCTCTCTGTTGAGTAAAGTATCTATTGTACTTCTTGCACAAAGAGTTTGGCGAAATCGTGTGGTCAGGACTTGCAGTGTTTCTCAGTAGTAGTCCTCGGATCTCACGAAGGGGCAAAATGTTTCTCTGCTGCTTATATAGAGTGAGGAACAGATGTGATTGGTTAGAAGGAAGCTCGTTGACAGGTTGGGCATGTCTAAACCGTGTGAAGGAACACTGTGGGATTATCACAGGAAGACACAATCCTTATTGATGATTCATGTTTGATTCTACAGAAAGAGCAGCACTCGACAACTGTCAGGAAACATGCCAAAACACATGTTGATGACTACGAACAGATGCAAATAAGTTCACTAAATATGACTGTTTTGCACTATGTACTGAATATCTGAAGATCATATTAAGTAGAATAATGACATATCCCTTATCAGTCTGTTTTTCAGTCTGGTTCCTTTCGAAAACCAAACCTCTGTTTGGTTTTCCCATCCGGTGACTGTAGAACCAGTCACACCAGTGAAACCATGACAACCACCTAACCGATACCAGTTTGGCAACTGGCAGTTTGGCAATGCCCACAGCAAAAATGATGTTGAGCATTTGTTTTGTTCCACTCCACGACATCAGATGGGGAAAATTCCCCCATCAAAATGGGGAAAATTCTGTTTGGATCCAGGCTGGCTAACCTCAACAAAAGAAAAATCATTTTTTAGAATATGTAAACTGGTGGAACGCAGACATTCAAACACAGGAAATTAAACTCTTTAGTGTTGTTTATGAGGTTGCTGCATGATTGTAGACATATTTCCATAGGCCACAGAATGTCAAAACAATCCACTCCAACATCTAAAAGGAGTAATTGTTATTTTTTAAATTAACCATATTGAAAGATTTATTCAACCCAACTTTATTATTTGTTGCAGATGTGATCTGCAAGATCACTGCATATCTTGCATACCTATTAGAATTTTCTGAAATGATGGGTAACGTACACTGAGTGGACAAAACATTAAGGACACCTGCTCTTTCTATGACATAGACTGACCAGGTGATTTAAGTGCCTTTGATCGGGGTACGGTAGTAGGTGCCAGATGCACCCGTTTGAGTGTGTCAAGAACTGCAACGCTACTGGGTTTTTCATGCTCAACAATTTCCCGTGTGCATCAAGAATGATCCACCACCCAAAGGACATCCAGCCAACTTGACACAACAGTGGGAAGTATTGAAGTCAACATGGGCCAGAATCCCTGTGGAATGGTTTCGACACCGTGTAGCGAAAATACCCTCAAATTAAAATACCCTCAAATTAAACATGGCAGTCTGCACTTTAACCTAATAGTACATTAAAGCCAGCAGTCTGCACTTTAACCTAATAGTAAGTTAAAGCCAGCAGTCTGCACTTTAACCTAATAGTAAGTTAAAGCCAGCAGTCTGCACTTTAACCTAATAGTACATTAAAGCCAGCAGTCTGCACTTTAACCTAATAGTATCATTTCAAATCCAAAGTGATGGAGTATAGAGCCAAAACAACAAAACACAAAGTGTGTAAAACAGTATGTAAACATTATTAAAGTGACCAGTGTTCAATGACTCGATGTCCATAGGGCAGTAGTCTCTAAGGTGCAGGGTAGAATACCAGCAGGTAGCCGGCTAGAACAGTGACTAAGTTCAGGGCAGGGTACTGGGTGGAGGCCGGCTAGTGATGACTGTTTAACAGTCTGATGGCCTGGAGATAGAAGCTGTTTATCAGTCTCTCTGTCCCAGCTTTGATGCACCTGTACTGTCTCCACCTTCTAGATGGTAGCGGGGTGAACAGGCAGCAGCTCGGGTGTCTGAGGTCCTTGATGATTTTCTGGGCCTTCCTGCGACACCAGGTACTGTAGATGTCCTGGAGGGCAGGCAGTGTGCCCCCTGTGATGCGTTGGGTTGACCGCACCACCCATGGTAGAGACCTGCTGATGCAGACGGTGCATTTCTTGTTCCACCCTTACGGAAAAAAACACATGAATTTCAAATGTGAACACGTGATCTCGTGTGATCTAATTTGATCAAATGTGAAATAAATATGACAACATGGGGATGCGAGAAGTTTCAACATGTGATACCATGATACTACACGTGATAACATATGAGCACATGAAAACCCAGGTCTCAAATGTAATTTAGAATATTTTACTTTGAACTTTACTTTAATTTAAACAGTCATTTGTATAGTTCCCGGTTTGTTCCAGGGACATTATTAGAAAGTTGTGTCTTGGTCTCCTGGAGATTTTTCTCTTGTCGTGGTAAGAATAAGCTACATCTACAAATAGTTACTGTATTTTTACACCTAAATTCAGGTATTAATGGATGATATGCGGTTGTATATTGATTATTTTGGGATTCAACCTCCCCTTGAGATTTGAACTCACAACCTCTTGGTTGCTAAGCTACCTGAAGTTCCTGCTGCACCACCAGGTCTGTGGACATAAGTGAAATTGGCAAGAATAGATTTCTGCACTTTGCCTAAAGTTGCAGTAAAGATAAAGTAAATATATTTAACAACTTGAAGGTGTTATTTCTATAAAATGACAGTATGCTGCTGTATTCTGATTTAAATTACTGTAAAAATATTTTACTGTGACCACAAATGGGACTCAGCCTTAAACGGGAGCTAGACCACCAGATCTGTGAGCAATAAAGAGATATGGCCACACATTTATTGTCAAGAATGCATTTCTGCACTTTGTTAAAAGCTGCCGTGAATCAAGCAAATAATTGTCCAATTATCACCACCAATGTAAAACTAGCAGTGCTCAAGGGCACTTGACGTAGAGTATAACATCAATTCTTTGAACCTCTTGATGGGGGGGGTGAATACATTTTTATGCAGTGTCACCAGGCTCATACTAATTGCTTGGAACATATATTAACACACTCATAAATAATAAGGGTTTGGTTAGGGTAGACTACAGGGTTGTTCCCTGGGGTACACAAAGGTCAAAGGTACACTTCAAAGGGGGTACACATATGAACTCACATGGTACCTTCTGGTACCTTGTAGCTATAATGGGAACTTTTTCTACCAAATATTTTGAAAAAAAGGTACGATCATCACTCCACTTTGATAGGTGGGTGCAATGTACTGGTGAGGCTCATTTGCATATTATGGGGCGTTGTCAATATATATGTGTATACGTGCCATCCGTCAGTGGAAGTGTTGTAGCAGTTTATGAGTTTGATGGTTATGCCAATCCAAGTTGACATGGTCTGTTCTGCAAATTTTTGTAAGAGAATGTGTCAGTAATGAGCTGCACTGTGAAGAGGTTTTAATGGCCATTTTCCAGTAACTTAAAACTTCTTCAGGATTGGTGGGTCCCCTGTGGGATCGTTGAGCTAACGTAGGTTAATGCGATTAGCCTGAGGTTTAAAGTAACAACAACATTTCCCAGGTCAGACATATCTGATATTGGAAGAAATCTTAAATTCTTGTTAATCAAACTGCACTGTCCAATTTACAGTAGCTATGACAGTGAAATAATACCATGCTATTGTTTGAGGAGAGTGCACAGTTTTGAAAATGAAAAGTTATTAATAAACAAATTAGGCACATTTGGGCAGTCTTGATACAACATTTTGAACAGAAATGCAATAGTTCATTGGATCAGTCTGAAACTTTTCACATACACTGCTGCCATCTAGTGGCCAAAATCTAGCTGGGTTGGAATAATACATTATGGTCTTTCTCTTGCATTTCAGAGATGGTACAAAGAAAAAAGAAAAAAACAGTTGATTTTTTATTTGTATTATCTTTTACCAGATCTAATCTGTTATATTACCCTGCATTACTTTCACATTTCCACAAACTTCAAAGTGTTTCCTTTCAAACGGTATCAAGAATATGCATATCCTTGCTTCAGGGCCTGAGCTACAGGCAGTTAGATTTGGGTATGTCATTTTAGGCAAAAATTCAAAAAAGGGGCCGATCCCTTAAATTACATTTTCCTAGTTGTCTTGACTACTTTCTTATGTAATTCTTGCTAGCACGAAAAGTTTTGATAGGAGACAGAATGTGGTTGGACCATCAAATAATTGGCATGTACATTACTCTTACAGAATTCCCATGTGGGCGAGGATATTGGAAATGTAATCAAAGCCTATTGGATGAAAACTTGTTTTTAATCAGGACAGAAGAATTTATAACTGACTTTTCCCAACATAACATAGATACAGCAGATCCTCTTATTGTATGGGACACTTTTAAATATGCCTTTAGAGGCCATGCAATTCAGTACTGATCTTTAAAACAAAAGCAATTTAGGTCAAAAGAGTTCATATTAACAAAGGAAATAGAGGGACTAACAGAACAGAAAGAATCTTCATTATAGAAATACTACCAAAAAGAATGACTGAAACTTGTTACAAATGATGGAGTTACCCATGATTCACCAAACAATATTTTGAAAGAGGAAGCAAAGTACTTTAAGCATATGTTTTCGTTTCAGTTTCTTCCATCTCCACTAACCAAAATGTATTGTAAGGATTTTTTGTTCTATTAACAATGTTAAAAAAAAAACTAATGTGAAGGCCAAATTACAGAAGAAGAACTTATTGATGAAATTAAAGCCTTTAAGTCTGGGAAAACTCCAACTAGAAGGTCTGATTTCACTATTACTGAAACAGAACCCAGGTGGTAATTATAAAGATCCGGTCCACTTAAAACATTGAAGGCTCCTTACACTTCAGTGTTCTGACTCAGAAATTCTGCCAAAATGCACAGCGCATAGAATTAAAAAGGTATTGTCGGATATTATTCATCCTAATCAGACAGATAAAAGTCACAATAACTTTCTGGCAAAATGTTTCCAGTAACCGACAGGACACTTGCTACCACTAGCAATCTTGCCCGTGAACTACTATGCTTTCACTGACTCTTCTGTTGACAACATGCATGTCACTTGCTGATTGGCAGCATACTGTAACAGAGGCGGCCTATCAGAAGATTGCAGGCGTTTTGCAGGCTGTTTTTGGTCTTCCGTAAGAAGGAATGTCATCCCAGTTAATGTGGTCTGTTCATAAATCTTCTACTTCTTTGCTGTCAGTTCTGCAACCTTGATTAAGTCTGACAAAAGTACATGTGATATCAAAGAACCATATTTCATTGATAGGTCATCACCATGTCATTGTAATACTCAATTCCCTATCACACTATCAGGGCAGTGAGTGCGATGGATCAGCTACAGTAAGTTACTGTCAATTTAATAACAACCCACTTGTAACTAGGTGACAGTAAGTTAATGAAAATGAAACATTAACTTCCTGCAAACCAGCCATCATCAAGCTATTGGAAAACATACAGTAACCTCATAACACTGCAGCGCTTGATTGTCACAAAAGATTGCAGAACTGACAATGTCATCAACATAACAATAAAACAACTTAAACTGGTATAACATTTCCACTGAGGGTTGACACAAATATAACATATTTTAGACCATGCCCCCAAATATGCTAATAAACCCCTACCACATTACCACCGCCTACATTTCAAAGTGGAGTAACGATTGCACCTAATGCTGCATTCGTAACCAAGTGTGAATTGGGAATTTACCACATACGACTGGAAAAAATCCATGCGAACAGCCCTCCAACTGGTAATTACTAGTGGGAAACGTGTCTATCATCCATGAGCTCCGATTTCTCCCACATGCTGACCTCTGACTATTCTCTCATCATTGATTTAATTTACTTATTTCAGCAATTTTAGGATTTTCTGTATAGTTGTCTAATGTTGATGAGGAATATTATTCTGGTTTAATGTTACTCCCTGAATCACTATGATAAATATAATAGTTTTTATTGAGTATTTTTTAACAAAGCTGAGATTTACTTTGAAGTCCAAATTGTAAGAATGCAGGTGATGCCAGTAACTGACACAGATATGGCATAGCAGGAAGACCATAATGCTGTGAACCAAGAGGTTGTGAGTTCAAATCCCAGTAAATTAATAATTACTATAAATAAACATACACAATGTAGTCGTGTGTCAAATATTTAAGTTGAAATCTGCATATTAAAAGAGTTGTGTGTGTATCAACTAATTTTTGTTTGCAGGGAATCACCTGTGAAATGAAATGTGAACATTTGAATCCACATGTGAAAAGTTATGTAATCACATGAAAATCCACATGTGAAGTGTTCCAAAAACACATGATTTGTGGAAATATTATGTGAAATCATGTTTTTTGTATAAGGGCAGAAGGGGCTGCAGCCCGACAGAATGCTCTCGATGGTGCAGTTCATGACGGTCCTTGATCTAGCCACTCATGATGACAGAAGTAAAGTGTTACTGCACATTTCCCTGTCGCTTGATCAAAATAAGAAAAAAATAAGGAATCTTGACACATAGATTCCAATCGATCGTACCAATGTTGAACAGTCCTTACCACGGGTGCTTCCTGTTTAAGTTTCTGTCTATAGGTGGGGAGGAGCAGAATGGAGGTGTGATCTGATTTGCTAAAGGGAGGGCGGGGGAAGGCCTTGTAGCCATCCTGGAAGGGATATTAACAATGATCAAGAGTGTTCGATGTCGTGTGTAGCACATGAGATGTGTAGACATCATTTTGGTAGCATTTTCCTAAGATTTCCTGTATTAAAGTATCTTTATTAAGGTCCAGTGTAGTTCCTGGAGAGCCGTTGCAGTGTCGGCTTAGGTGTGAATGTACACAGCAGTGACAATGACACAAGAATATTCTCTTGGGAGGAAATGCGGTCGGCATTTGATGGTGAGGTATTCCAGATCAGGAGAACAAAAGGACTTTAGTTCCTGTAATGTGATTGTTTGGGACAATCACACCATGAGTTGTTAACCCCTTCACCTTTCTTTTTCCCGAAGAGTAATTTTTTACTGTTCGCGCGATGGACGGAGAACCACGCTGGCTAAATGGACGGGGACAATATATCCGGAGAGAGCCATGATTCCTTGAAACAGAGTATGTTACAGTTCCTGATGTCTCTCTAGAAGGAGATCCTTGCCCTGAGCTTGTCTACTTTATGCCCAGGGACTGAGCATTAGTGAATAGTATACTCAGAAGTGGTGGACGGTATGCACACCGTCTGATTCTGACCACTTCTTCTTCCTCTTCTCCTGCGTCTGCGTTTATGTTGCTGCAAAGTTGGCTAGGAGCTAGAAAAAGGGCGACCGTATCTGTCGGCACCATCTTGTTCACGGGCCATAACCCGGTACACTACGGTTCTGCTTAATCAAACTCCCTTGTTGGCTTTTCAAATCAAATCAAATTGTATTTGTCATATGCGCCGAATACAACAGGTGTAGACCTTACAGTGAAATGCTTACTTACAAGCCCTTAACCAACAGTGCAGTTTTAAGAAAAATAAGTGTTCAGAAATAGATAAGTAAAACATTTTTTTCATAAAAGTTATAAATAATTAAACAGCAGCAGTAAAATAACAATATCGAGGCTATATACAGGGGGGACTGGTACAAAGTCAATGTGCGGGGGCACCGGTTAGTCAAGGTAATTGAAATGATATGTACATGTAGGTGGAGTTAAAGTGACTATGCATAGATAATAAACAGAATCTGTGTTCGAATACCCATACTAACATACTGTATACTACATACTTAATGAGTATATACTACATACTATAAATTCATTTTAGTATACTGTAAACAAACAGTATCCTTTCAGAGCCAGAGTGCTCTGTAAATTCAGAACGTTGTCAGATTGTCCGTTTGTAAATTCAGAGTGTTTCGCTCTCAGGGCACACACTGGACGCTCGGCCGAGGAGTAGGGTTTATTTTAGCATTCGGCTCCTTAAAATTGCAGTCAAGCACCCAAACTAACGTTGGCTAGCTTGCTAGCTACTTCCAGACACAAATTAGACCATTCTGACTATTTTACTTGCCCTAGCAGAGCCGGTTAGGCAGTTTTCCTGTTATCCAGAGCGTTGTTGACTGTAACTGTGCTGCTGGCAACAATTTAATTACGTTTTTTTTGCCGATTACTGACACTGGCCATATTCAACGGGTGTTAGGCGCTCGTAAATGCATTATTCTCCGCTCTGGTACACAGACGAGAGCGCTCTGAAATCGGAGATAATTTATGAAAGCACCCGGATGTCCATTGAGAACGCACTACGACTATACCATTTAGCTAAGACTGACAGGAAGGAATAATCAAGTCAATAAACGTTGGGTAGTTAGCAATGGGAGTGGCAATGCAAATAGTCTGGGTAACTTTTGAGAAGGAGGCGAAAGGAGAAGACGAGAAATCAAGGTAACGCAATTGAGATTGTCCCCAAATAGCGTGCACACGTTCTAGAATAGGACAGGGTCGATTTAGACTGTGTGCCTCTGCTTCATAATAACATGGCTACCATAATTCACCGAATAGAGGGGCAACGCCACCTTGTTACAACCGCACCAGTGTGTGACACTGAGAGGCACTGTTGTACTACTAATAACCAAAGGATAATGATAAGGCATCAAACAACGGAGGCTACTGCATCATATTAAATATGATGTTGTATTTGAAGCATCAGTCCATCAAAATATATTGCTAAATATTTATTCTACATCGTGCAGTTTTATAGGGAAAGGTAAACACATTTGAAAAAAATACTACAAAATAAACTAGATATTTCATAATGTAAAACATTCATGGCTGGACATTGATGGACATTTCTCACTATTTTCTTGTCTTATAATTAAGATGGTGATGATGATGATGATGATGATGATTATTAGTAGGCCTAGTACATGCTGTTACAGTTACAGGTTGCAAATAGCAAGTTTTAGTTAAACTGATTAATCAGGTGTTCAGGTAAATAGTCAAGGAATTGCATCAGTGAATTCCCATTAAGACGTAAATTAAACAAATATGTACATTTGGATCCCGGAAGTCGCCTAGCCTGAATCCTGTTTAGCTCAAATCCTTCTGACTGTGCGTCGCACGGGTAGCTGGAGAAGGAAGTGGCAAATGAGTGAGATTATCCACGACTACGCAAGAGCAACCTACCGGTGGTTACCGTACACAGGCGATTCAGACGGAGCGAACAGGTTGCTGGCTAGTAGAAAATGGGCAACGTTGACTCCAAACTAAACTTCAGAAAAGCTGTGATACAACTGACAACCAAAACACAGGTTTGTTGAAATAATAACTCTCTTTAGGGTAGCTATGGCAGAGCTTTTAAATATTTATGAACAGTTCTGTTTTTCAAGATACAAATAGCAATTCCAGTGTGACAGATGGTAGCCTACAAGTTGTAGTTGACACATGGATGAGAGGGTGGATAAATATGGTAAGGGTTACCATCTGTCCAAAAACAGGGTTTACTGGTTTGTCTAAATGTAAACGTTTAATTCAAATGTAGGCATAAGGGATATATATGTATGTATATAATATATATATATATATATATATATATATATATATATATATGAACTGACAATTAGATTAATTATTATAAGTACTGCACATTTGTGTTATAGAATTGTAGACTCATAACTTGGCAACAATGTTTCTATTTTGTAATCAAATATAACATTGTAATCGTACTTCTGTAGTTATAATATAAACCCCACCAAGAGGCTGAGGCGGATCTGATGCAGAGCTATAATGAGATGCAGGTCTGGATACAGTTCATTTAGTGCCTGCTGTTGTGGCCGACACTTGAATTGATCAGTTGCACGGTTTACCCAACAATTCAGCTGTTTGAAAAGACAAAAAAAAAAGTGTTAGTCTAGATAACATTACCAGCTACATTTCTGATGATGTGGTTGTTGAATGTCTGAATGTTATGATTCAATGTGGCTGATTTTTAATGTGGGCTGAAAGACATTTAAAGTTAGGCAAATAAGCATCAGTCTAAACTGCAGTGTTGGGGTTATATTTACTCTGTCATCAAGGACGTTCTGGAAAGATCTTAGACCAACTGGTATTATAATAGAAAATGCAAATCAGGAACATGTGAAGTAGGCCAGCAGCTGTTGTAGTCCGGTTTCCCGGACACCCAACCTGACCACCCACCCATCCTGGACTAAAAAGCAATAAAGAATCTCACTTAAATCTCACTTAAAGTGATTAAGTATTATGTATCCGGGTAACCGGCCCCTGATGTTTATTTCTGTCTATATTTAACTGTTTTTCTCCTCCTGTAGGCTATAGCCAAGCAGGTCTCTGTCCTCCTGTAGGCTACAGCCAAGCAGGTCTCTGTCCTCCTGTAGGCTATAGCCAAGCAGGTCTCTGTCCTCCTGTAGGCTATAGCCAAGCAGGTCTCTGTCCTCCTGTAGGCTATAGCCAAGCAGGTCTCTGTCCTCCTGTAGGCTATAGCCAAGCAGGTCTCTGTCCTCCTGTAGGCTATAGCCAAGCAGGTCTCTGTCCTCCTGTAGGCTATAGCCAAGCAGGTCTCTGTCCTCCTGTAGGCTATAGCCAAGCAGGTCTCTGTCCTCCTGTAGGCTATAGCCAAGCAGGTCTCTGTCCTCCTGTAGGCTATAGCCAAGCAGGTCTCTGTCCTCCTGTAGGCTATAGCCAAGCAGGTCTCTGTCCTCCTGTAGGCTATAGCCAAGCAGGTCTCTGTCCTCCTGTAGGCTATAGCCAAGCAGGTCTCTGTCCTCCTGTAGGCTATAGCCAAGCAGGTCTCTGTCCTCCTGTAGGCTACAGCCAAGCAGGTCTCTGTCCTCCTGTAGGCTATAGACAAGCAGGTCTCTGTCCTCCTGTAGGCTATAGCCAAGCAGGTCTCTGTCCTCCTGTAGGCTATAGCCAAGCAGGTCTCTGTCCTCCTGTAGGCTATAGCCAAGCAGGTCTCTGTCCTCCTGTAGGCTATAGCCAAGCAGGTCTCTGTCCTCCTGTAGGCTATAGCCAAGCAGGTCTCTGTCCTCCTGTAGGCTATAGCCAAGCAGGTCTCTGTCCTCCTGTAGGCTATAGCCAAGCAGGTCTCTGTCCTCCTGTAGGCTATAGCCAAGCAGGTCTCTGTCCTCCTGTAGGCTATAGCCAAGCAGGTCTCTGTCCTCCTGTAGGCTATAGCCAAGCAGGTCTCTGTCCTCCTGTAGGCTATAGCCAAGCAGGTCTCTGTCCTCCTGTAGGCTATAGCCAAGCAGGTCTCTGTCCTCCTGTAGGCTACAGACAATCAGCTATTTCCTGTGGTCGACAGTCAAACAGCTCTCTTTCCTCCTGTAGGCTACAGTCAAGCAGGTCTCCATCCTCCTGTAGGCTACAGCCAAGCAGGTCTCTATCCTCCTGTAGGCTACAGCCAAGCAGGTCTCTCTATCCTCCTGTAGGCGACAGCCAAGCAGCTCTCTCTCTCTCCTGTAGTCGACAGCCAAGCAGATCTCTCTCTCCTGTAGTCGACAGCCAAGCAGGTCTCTCTCTCTCCTGTAGTCGACAGCCAAGCAGGTCTCTCTATCCTCCTGTAGGCGACAGCCAAGCAGCTCTCTCTCTCTCCTGTAGGCGACAGCCAAGCAGCTCTCTCTCTCTCCTGTAGTCGACAGCCAAGCAGATCTCTCTCTCTCCTGTAGTCGACAGCCAAGCAGCTCTCTCCTCCTGTAGGCGACAGCCAAGCAGCTCTCTCCTCCTGTAGGCGACAGCCAAGCAGCTCTCTCCTCCTGTAGGCGACAGCCAAGCAGCTCTCTCCTCCTGTAGGCGACAGCCAAGCAGCTCTCTCCTCCTGTAGGCGACAGCCAAGCAGCTCTCTCCTCCTGTAGGCGACAGCCAAGCAGCTCTCTCCTCCTGTAGGCGACAGCCAAGCAGCTCTCTCCTCCTGTAGGCGACAGCCAAGCAGCTCTCTCCTCCTGTAGGCGACAGCCAAGCAGCTCTCTCCTCCTGTAGGCGACAGCCAAGCAGCTCTCTCCTCCTGTAGGCGACAGCCAAGCAGCTCTCTCCTGTACGCGGATGTATCTGATCCCTGTCTGTTGCCTCATCTCCCCCAGCCCGTGGAGGCTACGGACCATGCCTTCTGGGACCAGTTCTGGACGGATACTGCCACTACTGTCCAGGATGTGTTTGCTCTGGTGCCGGCAGCGGAGATACGAGCTGTCAGAGAAGAATCTCCCTCCAATCTGGCAACCCTCTGTTACAAGGTAATGTAGGCTGTGTGTGTGTGCCTGTGTGTGTGGATGTGTTTAATTATACTTGTGGGGACCATAAGATCGCACAAGAATACTAAACAAACAAATATTTGACCAACTGGGGGCGTTTTGTTAGTCCCCACAAGGTGAAATGCTATTTCTAGGGGGTTTAGGTTTAGAATTAGTGTTAGGGTTATAATTTAGTTTTGGATTAGGAGCTAGTATAGGTTCTGGGGTTAGGTTTAGGGGTTAGGGAAAATAGGATTTTGAATGGGATTGAACTGTGTGTGTGTGGCCCTTAACACTCGCACCCATATACGGGTTGAAAATGGCAGATTTGGACATTGACAAGCGCCTAAATATAAATGCAGTGGCTGTACAGTAACATGCTATACATGACGTCAGAGCTCAGTGGCTGTACAGTAACATGCTATACATGACGTCAGAGCTCAGTGGCTGTACAGTAACATGCTATACATGACGTCAGAGCTCAGTGGCTGTACAGTAACATGCTATACATGACGTCAGAGCTCAGTGGCTGTACAGTAACATGCATGACGTCAGAGCTCAGGGGCTCCGCTTCACAGCTCTGTATGGGTTTTGACTGACAGACGTTCTGAACTTGAGCACCTCGGGTGACAAGTTGACCCATCCCTCCCTCTAATTGGACAACTCTTGCACCTTTTTGGTTGTCTGAGTGAGGGAAATACTGTAAATTAAGAGGATTTGATTAGATCTTCTAAATGTATTTTGAAAGATGAGACGTTGAAGATTCTAAGAAATATCGCTTTGATGTCATACAAGTAAGCAAAAACACCTGTGAGTCCAAACGTGCACTTCACATTTCCTCATCATAAAACTCATGTAATGTACAGAGTCAACGTTTATGATCTCTGTGTTTTGATGTACAGCTACATGATGACATGGCGTTATACCCTGGGTTGTCCTGAACATAATGAGCCTATGTTTGTCCTATTGTGAAGAACATTTGCCACGGGCCATGCATCTGAATGCACAAATGACTCCATTCTATGTGGACCAAAAGTACGATCTGCTTCTCTGAATCCTCTACTGAAAGCCTAACACTGTAAGATCGTATTTTTATCATTTAGCAAGTCATGTTGTAATAGAACAACCTTTCAAATGATGCCCACCTGACCCACATTGCGGTTTATAATGGACCGTTTTTGGGTTGCGTAAACAACAGTGGGCATGCAGGGTTGTGTTCCAAACCTAACATCTACAAGTGTCCCCGCTCTAGTTCCTCAACAGCACAGCTAGGAGAGCTCAACAAACAACATGCAGGGTTGTGTTCCAAACCTAACAGCTACAAGTGTCCCCGCTCTAGTTCCTCAACAGCACAGCTAGGAGAGCTCAACAAACAACCTGCAGGGTTGTGTTCCAAACCTAACAGCTACAAGTGTCCTCGCTCTAGTTCCTCAACAGCACAGCTAGGAGAGCTCAACAAACAACATGCAGGGTTGTGTTCCAAACCTAACATCTACAAGTGTCCCCGCTCTAGTTCCTCAACAGCACAGCTAGGAGAGCTCAACAAAAGAACCTTATAGTTGAAGACTCTTTTATGAGTCATAAGTGCATTGAAATTACTTGGGAACTGTGGACACTTTGGAGAGGTGTGTGTGTTGGGCCACTTGGAAACACCAGTTAGTTCTCTACTCAAACCCTCGTCATTGTTTTCGTCTTATGTTGCACCTACCCCACATTTCCCAAGAATATTCTTCGAATGTTACTGAATATATCCAGAGTATTTTCAGATTTCGTTATCAACAAATGCAGCAAAAAAGTACAGTAAATATAAAATCAATAGTGTAATGTTTGGATTCAGTCTTGTCAGGTGAACAGGTGAACCTCACCTTTTAGTCTAATACTTTTCCCCATAATCTTTCCTTTTGATTGTTACCATGGTTATACATATGCGGTCCATATTTCTTCTGTAAGAAACATTTCAGGCCTCCCGAGTGGGGCAGTGGTCTAAGGCACTGCATCGCAGTGCTAGCTGTGCCACTAGAGACTCTGGGTTCAAGCCCAGGCTCTGTCGCAGCCGGCCGCGACCGGGAGACCCATGGGGCGGCGCACAATTGGCCCAGTGTCGTCCGGGTTAAGGGAGGGTTCGGCCGGCAGGGATGTTCTTGTCCCATCGCGCACTAGCGACGCCTGTGGCGGGCCGGGCACAGTGCACGCTGACACGGTCACCAGGCATACGGTGTTTCCTCCGACACATTGGTGCGGTTGGCTTCCAGGGGGAAGTTGGCATTGTATCAAGAAGCAGTGTGGCTTGGCTGGGTTGTGTTTCGGAGGACGCACAGCTCTCGACCTTCGCCTCTCCCGAGTCCGTACGGGAGTAGCAGCGATGAGACAAGACTGAAACTACCAATTCAATACCACAAAATTGGGGAGAAAAAGTAAATTAATAAAGTAAAAAAAAAAAATTCAATGTAGCCTTAACCATATAGGCTAATTCCCAGGAGATGTAAGGGTTAACCTTTTTGTTGTTGTCTACCTTGGATACAGTTGAGGAAGTAGCACAATGCAAGTAGTACAGTAACATTACAGTGGATGTATTCTGAGTGTGTTTAGTGGTGCTGTACTGTAACAGGTGTATTCTGAGTGTGTTTAGTGGTACTGTAACAGGTGTATTCTGAGTGTGTTTAGTGGTGCTGTACTGTAACAGGTGTGTTTAGTGGTGCTGTACTGTAACAGGTGTATTCTGAGTGTGTTTAGTGGTGCTGTACTGTAACAGGTGTATTCTGAGTGTGTTTAGTGGTGCTGTACTGTAACAGGTGTGTTTAGTGGTGCTGTACTGTAACAGGCGTATTCTGAGTGTGTTTAGTGGTGCTGTACTGTAACAGGTGTATTCTGAGTGTGTTTAGTGGTGCTGTACTGTAACAGGTGTATTCTGGGTGTGTTTAGTGGTGCTGTACTGTAACAGGTGTATTCTGAGTGTGTTTAGTGGTGCTGTCCTGTAACGGGTGAGTTTAGTGGTGCTGTACTGTAACAGGTGTATTCTGAGTGTGTTTAGTGGTGCTGTACTGTAACAGGCGTATTCTGAGTGTGTTTAGTGGTACTGTAACAGGTGTATTCTGAGTGTTTTTAGTCGTGCTGTACTGTAACAGATGTATTCTGAGTGTGTTTAGTGGTGCTGTACTGTAACCGGCGTATTCTGAGTGTGTTTAGTGGTGCTGTACTGTAACAGGCGTATTCTGAGTGTGTTTAGTGGTGCTGTACTGTAACAGGTGTATTCTGAGTGTGTTTAGTGGTGCTGTACTGTAACAGGCGTATTCTGAGTGTGTTTAGTGGTGCTGTACTGTAACAGGCGTATTCTGAGTGTGTTTAGTGGTGCTGTACTGTAACAGGAGTATTCTGAGTGTGTTTAGTGGTGCTGTACTGTAACAGGCGTATTCTGAGTGTGTTTAGTGGTGCTGTACTGTAACAGGTGTATTCTGGGTGTGTTTAGTGGTGCTGTACTGTAACAGGTGTATTCTGAGTGTGTTTAGTGGTACTGTAACAGGTGTATTCTGAGTGTGTTTAGTGGTGCTGTACTGTAACAGGTGTGTTTAGTGGTGCTGTACTGTAACAGGTGTATTCTGAGTGTGTTTAGTGGTGCTGTCCTGTAACAGGTGTGTTTAGTGGTGCTGTACTGTAACAGGTGTATTCTGAGTGTGTTTAGTGGTGCTGTCCTGTAACAGGTGTGTTTAGTGGTGCTGTACTGTAACAGGTGTATTCTGAGTGTGTTTAGTGGTGCTGTACTGTAACAGGCGTATTCTGAGTGTGTTTAGTGGTGCTGTACTGTAACAGGTGTATTTTGAGTGTGTTTAGTGGTGCTGTCCTGTAACAGGTGTGTTTAGTGGTGCTGTACTGTAACAGGTGTATTCTGAGTGTGTTTAGTGGTGCTGTACTGTAACAGGCGTATTCTGAGTGTGTTTAGTTGTACTGTACTGTAACAGGTGTATTCTGAGTGTGTTTAGTGGTGCTGTACTGTAACAGGCGTATTCTGAGTGTGTTTAGTGGTGCTGTACTGTAACAGGTGTATTCTGAGTGTGTTTAGTGGTGCTGTACTGTAACAGGCGTATTCTGAGTGTGTTTAGTGGTACTGTACCGGTCAGGTGTTCCATCTGGGTTTCCTTCTAATATGTCTCTTGTGGGTGTTCAATAGAAAGAGGGACTGAGCATGTGTGTGTTTGACCCTTTTCTGTATGTGGTTACCTTGGAGTCCATTGGTTACCTTGGATACAGTTGGTCTGAAAGGAATGCTAGTGTTTGCTGTTCACAGTTAAGGTGACTCTAAAGGCTTTATTACTGCAGCAGATGGACAGAACTGTTGTAAGTTGAATTTTATGCCTGTGTCGAACCTCAAGGGTCTACTCTATAATACCTCAAATGGAAACACTTGTATAAGCAAGAAATGAAGCCGTTTGTGTGTGTGTGTGTTGTGTTGTACTCACTATACATGTTAATGTGTCCATTCCAGGCAGTGGAGAAGCTAGTCCAGGGGGCTGACTCTGGTTGTCCCTCAGAGAAGGAGAGACAGATCGTCCTGAGCTGCATCCGTCTGCTCACACGTATCCTACCGTATATCTTTGAGGACGCAGACTGGAGAGGCTTCTTCTGGTCCACCGTGCCTGGTGCTGGGAGAGCTGGGGTAAGTGTACTGATCTCCTCATCTTGGCTGAGGTTAAACGGACCAGAACGGCACCATTCCAATAGAGATAAGAAATGCTGTGCAGATGTGTTCTGTGCTACCTTAGCCCATTGGACATTGAGCCCTTTTGAAGTTGTGATTTCATCATACATGCAATTTGTGTATCGGTTTATCAGAGGTCATATTAATTACTATTAGTTTGATTGAGACTCACTTGTCTGTTCCCTTCATTTTTGTCTCCCCTTGGCAAATTAAGAGGGATGCACACTGCCAAGGATGCTAGCCTCTGTCTCCCCTTGCTAGCCTCTTTCTCAAGCTTTCTGGCAGCTTGAGTTGAAAAGATTGCCTGTTACGCAATCCATTAAATGAACTCAGTCTCTCAGAATCAGTGTGTGTTCGCTTCTCCCTATGAACTTACATCAGCATGCCTGCTATGTCTCTACAGAGAGAGACGTGATTGGATCAGACTAGTGAGTTCATGACTGCTTCACCATAGTCCTTACCCAGCACTGTCACTGACTGAACAAATCATTTAATTTCTGGTTGAATTACTTTATGTACAGTTAGATGTACTTGTTTACAGATCATTGGATAGAGGATTGTTTTTCTCATGGTGAAAAGCATGCTGGGAAATTAGCACCCAAGATTCACTGTGTAGTGGGTTGGAGAGCAGACAGACACAGAAATACTATTCTTTCCCAGCTCCGTGTTTGATCTTTCATCACCCTTTTCAGCTTTGTATAGATCAGATCTTCTACTTGGATCTGTGAGTTCCCCACTCTGGTACTGTCTGGACCCCACTACTGCAGCTACTGCTGTGTTGTCTGGTGGGAACTGTGTCTTTTCAGGTTTTCAAAGCTCTGACCTGCCAGTGTTGTAAGATCTGACCAAGCAGGGTTGTGTTCATTAGGGCACAACTTACACACACTTTTTCAAACATCTTGATAACACACAACAACAACAAAAAAATGTTTGTTGATTTTTTTGGACCAGATTATGTTGTGCCTCCCCATTTCAGTCTGTTTTCATGCCTAATGAACACTATCCTGAGGTTGAGAGAGCTCTTTGAGTCGGGGATTTCCTTCTCCCTTAATGTCTACTAATTGTTGAGCCAGCTGGGTCTCCTGTTACCTGGCCTGAAGAGCACCTCAGCCTGCCTGAACAGTGCTCATATTGTGCCCCCTTCCCTCTTGCCTCCCATGCATCCCTCCTGGACAATGGTTGAATTGAAGAGGTATTGGATAACCTTTTAATTAAAGTGAGAGGCTGGATGGGTGAATGGTGAACTATTATGGGAATGGGTGTGAATGCAGAATGGCTGTAGCAATCAATGAGGAGGCATTCTCTACTACACTCTGATTTTGGACTGGTTGGGATACTATGGTTATAAAATAGTCTTGATATTTTTCTGTCACATTCTTTATGCAGTTCTACTGAGCCCATCATATACTACAGTAATAATATATAAATGTACTTTTAGTACGTCAATGACATGTTTCCTGTGACTGAGCTCTTTCTCTGTCTCCAAGCAGGATTTATTGATTGTTTTATTTCCCAGTTAAAGAAAACACATACATTTTAAAAAAATGTGACAGGGATAACACAGTCAGACTTACAGTATTTCCATAGTGGTTCCTAAAGTACATGGAGCAAAACAACCAACACGTTGTTAAAGGGGATACTTTGGGATTTTGGCAATGAAGCCTTGTTATCTACTTCCCCAGAGGCAGAGGAACTCGTGGAAACCTTTTTTATGTCTCGGAAGAAGTAAGTTAAAGGTAGTTTCACGAGCCAATGCTAACTAGTGTTAGCACAATGACTGGAATTATATTTATTTATTTAACTAGGCTAGTCAGTGAAGAACAAAATCTTGTTTTATAATGAAGGCCTACCCCGGCCAAAACCGGACCACGCTGGGCCAATTGTGCGCCACCCTATGGGACTCCCAATCACGGCCGGATGTGATGAAGCCTGGATTCGAACCAGGTACTGTAGTGACAACTCTTGCACTGAGATGCAGTGCCTTAGACCGCTGTGCCACTCGGGAGCCCCAGTGTTATTTGGGTATCTGTTAGCATGCTAGCGGGTACCCATAGACTTAGTCTCTGCGCTAACGCTAGTTAGCAACTTACTTCAAACTGTACGCAGAGACAAAAAAAATTGTATCCACGAGTTCATCTGAAAATGGTCAAGCTCGTAGAGTCAAGACCACATGATGTAAGTGATCAACCCCCCCCCCCAGATCTAGAGAATATTCCGAAAGCTCTCTGCCTAGGTGAACTCACAGTGCCATGGGAACCACGGACCGAGGATGAAGGTGGTGAGGAGGAGGAGAAGAATTGGATTGTGTCTTAGGAGAAGGATGATGATGATGATGTCTTCCAGCAGGATGAAGGTGATGATGATGATGGAGCGAGGCCCCTGGCTGAGTCTCTCCTCCTGGCTGTATCTGACCTGTTTTTCTGTCCAGACTTCACCGTCCAGAGCCACAAGAGGACAGGCTCGGTGAGTAACCCCCTCAACTTCGGACAAACACTCTTGAGAGAAATTTGTCTTGACCAGTGTTCCTCTCGTGAGAGGAGGAAACAGATAATACAAACTGGTCAAGTAGTTTATCGTTATTTATTTTTTTGAGGGGCCAAATTGTAATTCAAGATCTGTGCACATAAAGGACATTTTTGCGGATATTTGCACGGAACCCAAGCTAGGATTGGTCCGTAAGTGAACACAATGTCCCAGAATGTCTCCTCTGTGCAGGAAGTGGTTCAGGGTTAATGAGTGACTCCAGTGCACAGCGGGAGCCGTGTGAGGTGTGGCCCTCGGTCATGTTTGTCAACTGGGCTGAGAAAGGAGGAGGGTGTTAGACACTCCTTATCCACTGAGCAAACACCTATATGATGTTGTTGGCTGGACAGGGCCCAATGGTGTTAGGCAAGGCTGTGAAATAAAGACCCTCCTAATCCCCCAGTTGATCACTCACTCACAGATACACACACACACAGAACGTCTCTCACTTCCATGGTTAGAGGCAACTATTGAGAGTGAATCCTATCCTGCAGGACTGACTACACAACACTGTGCACTGAACTCTCTCTTAATATAGTAATCTATGAAGATTAACAATGAGGCTGCTGCTGACAACTAGGTTCTAGTACAATGTATTCAAATGTCTGCCTGGCTGCCACAGTTATCTCTCTCTCTGGTGTTGTAGATTGGTCAAGTCAGGTGAGTGCTCCACTCCGGTGGAAGGAAGTGTGAACAAAAGATACGTCCCAAATTGCACCCTATTCGCTATATAGTGCTCTACTTTTAACCAAAGCCCTATGGGCCCTGATCAAAATTTTGTGCACTATATACAGATGTAGGATCTTAATTTGACCTGTTTTGTCACAGGAGGGAAATAATCCCGCAGCAGGAGGATTTTAATGTCTGAAGAAATATTTGGAATCGGAGGCAGCTGGAAGCGGTGTTTGTATACAATGCAGTACCATACCTACATTTTACCTGAGACAGTTCAAGTAACCTATCTAGGCTACGTACAGGCTACAGCGCGTCTCTTGGGAATTCTTATGTGGATTATAATATATGGACATATTTGTAGGAGGTAGATGCATTTTTTGTTAGGGGAAATGTAATTGTTTTTTATTACATGTTCAAGGCAACCAATAGGAAAAATACATTATTGGTGGCCTCAGTGTCTGTCGCTTACAGCCGCTGACCCTGGTACACACGTGCCAGAGTTGGGTTAGAATCCCACCCTCCCCCTATCTTCTCCGTCTTTCCAACACTGTTCTCTCTTTTCAATAAAAGCTTTATGAAAAATGAACTACAGTAGGAGTGGGACTGAGCCACTCCTTAAAAAATGACTGAAAGAAAGAATTAATCATTGGACAAATAACAATTAGATTGTGAGTGCACTTCCAACATAACACATGATTTATAAATAATACAAGGTAGGCTAAATTGATTCATAGAACATGCACAGACCTTAGCAAGCAACAGTAGATGCTATTGCTAACTGATTCCACCATTGAAAGAGAGAATTATTATTTTTTAAACAATGAACTCTATGCTGAGATTTAGCTTCTAAGCCTCCAATACATTGCAAGTTTGCCTTAAAAAATAATGTTTAGGTTTTGATTCACACTCTGAATGAAGAGGAGTAGTTTCACCATTGGATCGTAAACTTTTCAATTCATTTAGATAGACTAATATAGGCTCACAGGTTCACCCTGCATCCATCCCCCTGGCTGGCCCATCAGGCTGTTTGTCTCTGTTAAACCACTACTGTAGTACCATGCTCCATTTATATCAGTCACCCGTTCATGACCGACGGGCCCCGATGCGTTGTAGTTCATGATTCAGCTCTCTCCGCCACAGCTCTCTCCGCCACAGCTCTCTCCGCCACAGCTCTCTCCGCCACAGCCCTCTCCGTCACAGCCCTCTCCGTCACAGCCCTCTCCGTCACAGCCCTCTCCGTCACAGCCCTCTCCGTCACAGCCTTCTACCCTCTGCTGATATGAATAAACCATGGCCCACTGTCTCCTTTGTGACCTCAGCACTGTCCCATTTTGACAATCATGAATTCTTCACATGACCCATTGTGCAGTGAACTATGGTTTGTACCATGTTTAGTTAACCAAACAATAATTGTTCTACGTTTTATGGAGTGTAACATTAAAATGGAATTGCTGCTAGACTAGGCTTGAAGGTCACCTCGGTGTTCTTCCCTTCCCCAGGACACAGCGGAGGACATGCAGTCCATAGACAGCTGTGAGTACATCTGGGAGGCAGGGGTGGGGTTCGCTCAGTCCCCCCCACTCAACTACACCCACGACCTCAACAGGTGAGACCCAGGGAAGATGGAGAGGTGGGCATCCCTGAATTACTAGATCTACTACTTGTGTAGGATAGGTATAATCAATATGGCGACAATTCCACTTGGTTCATCGGGGGCAAGATGAAACTCTCACCACGTTACGTACACCTATCCAGCCCTCTCAAATCTACACAAGTGTCTAGAGGGGACTCTGAGTTGATTTAGAGATTCTATTTCCTATTTTCCTCTCCACTGTCCTGGTCAGGACGGAGCTGCTGAAACTGCTGCTGACCTGTTTCTCTGAGACCATGTACCTGCCCCCCTCTGCTGACAACAACATCCTCAACCCCTGGGTTACCTTCTTCTGCGCTACAGACAACAGGTAACACACACACACACACACACTCACTCACTCACACATATACACTCTCTCACTCACACACACACTTTATGACTGAAGATTGAGATTTGGTCTGAAGAGTGTGTTACACTAATCCTAACCTCTTTCTCCTCCTCCCAGACATGCCCTGCCTCTCTTCACGTCTCTCCTCAACGTGGTGTGTGCCTATGACGCAGTGGGTTACGGTATCCCCTACAATCACTTGATGTTCTCTGACTACAGAGAGGTGTTGGTGGAGCATGCTGTCCAGATCCTCATAGTGACTCTGGAGCACGAGGCCGGGCCAGCCGCAGCCCAACACAGCCTGGACCACTCTGCCTCCGTCATGGAGGACCTAGAGGTAAAAGAGAGAGAGCCTGATTCTCAAGTCCCCTTCTTGTGGAGATCTGAGAGAACTGGGTTCCTAAGCAACATGGTGGTAGTTCCATCTTGCCTCTGGTCACGTGGAATTGTTGGTTGTTGTATCTGTTATCATAATGTTTCTCTTCCTTGTGTTCTCAGCCTGTGGGACCAGACAACCTGTTTGTAAACTACCTGTCCAGGATCCATAGGGAGGAGGTAAGACACTAACGTACACTGTTCAAACGGGCAATCCAGAACCATGTGACTCTGGGTCAATCACATATCCTTTTTTTAAACCCTTCAAGTCGCAGCACATTTTGAAAGGAGAGTTTGTTGTTGTCTTTCTCCAGGACTTCAGCTTCATTCTGAAGGGTCTGGCCAGACTGATGACCAACCCTCTGATCCAGACCTACCTGCCCAACTCAGCCAAGAAGATCCGCTTCCACCAGGAGCTACTGGTGCTCTTCTGGAAGCTCTGTGACTTCAACAAGGTTCGGACTGGTGCACTAGTACCTGCATCCCATCATTCCTAAATTGAAGGATACAACAGTGCTGTATTAGCCTTTACTAGGACCGTATTACCTCCTCACCGGCAGTCACGGTGACCGTATTACCTCCGCACCGGCAGTCACGGTGACCGTGTTACCTCCGCACCGGCAGTCACGGTGACCGTGTTACCTCCGCACCGGCAGTCACGGTGACCGTGTTACCTCCGCACCGGCAGTCACGGTGACCGTATTATCTCCGCACCGGCAGTCACGGTGACCGTATTACCTCCGCACCGGCCGTCACGGTGACCGTATCACCTCCTCACCGGCCGTCACGGTGACCGTATTACCTCCACACCGGCCGTCACGGTGACCGTATCACCTCCGCACCGGCCGTCATGGTGACCGTATCACCTCCGCACCGGCCGTCATGGTGACCGTATCACCTCCGCACCGGCCGTCATGGTGACGGTATTACCACCACACCACCAGTCATGTTTCATGACTGAAGTAAAAATTCCACTAACGGTAATCTCCTCTTATGCACTCATGTTGGTAGTACCCAACTCACTGATGACCATCATGTTGCTAATAGCCTGCTACTCAGGGCTCTATTGTCCCTCCATCAGGTCCTAATGGCCTGCTACTCAGGGCTCTATTGTCCCTCCATCAGGTCCTAATGGCCTGCTACTCAGGGCTCTATTGTCCCTCTAACCACTCGGACATGAATGCAATCGGAAATCACATCAAACACATCTTTGGTTAAAGATGTCTTTGGTTAAAGATGTCTGATTTTAAGATGTATTTGGTATGTGATTCGTCGAGGCTGTACTCCAAAATGTAACTAATTCTAGTAATCGCCCTTGAGTGTAGACTGTATTATTAAGTATACTGGATAGACTGGTTACGTTATGATGCGCTCCAAAATGTATATCCCTGAGTCTGGGAGAGAACATTTAGCCCTAGGCCATGCTTTTTGTTCATTGATTGTGCATTGCAGCTTACAGAGTTCGCCTACAATTATAATGAATTTGTATTTGATTTTGAATAGCCTTGAATAGCTTCTATTTTCATATAGGCTGGCACATTACCTTTAGCTACAGAATATCTCACTACAGTGAGTTTCCATCTCCTCCTCCTCTCTCCTTCATTCCTTTCTCGAGCACACAGAGAGATGGGCTGTCACCGGTTTAATTAAATATGTTTTGTTGTGAAAACTATCAATGTTCCCAAACAGATTTCACTTCATTTCCCCAAATGAACCACTAGTTAGCTGCAGGAACAAGGTTGGAGGGCCCATGGCATACAGAGTTTGGGTGGAATATCACCTGTCGAGTAGGAAGAGGCTGCATGCTCCTCAAACAGTGGTTGGTCGATGCTTGGAGTGAAATAACCGGAGTAGCTTACCTGGCATGATTTGAAAAAACAAACTAACAGGAAAGCGGTGTCGTGTCTTTACTATGGATTAAATGATATGACATGCTATTTTATAAAATCTATTCTCTGTAATTAATATTACCTGATTTAAACTAATCATGTAAATGTAATTAACTAGGAAGTCGGCACCACGGAAGAATGTTTATAGAGCGGTTGTCTTCCGAATAAACTCTTAAAGACCTGGTAACCTTTTATATCAATAGCAGTCAATTATTAATCGTCACCTTATTCAGTCTCATCTGAACATCGTAAAATTCTTGGTTATCTTCACGAACCCTGGCTAACAAGTTGAATCAGCAATACAAAATTGTTTAATTATTTATTTACTAAATAACTAAATAATCACACAGAATGACATATACACAGGATGGATCATACATTGATGACTAATTATGTCATAAAAGAAAACGTCCCTAGTGGACAAAACCTATACGATGGCTGGTTACACAAAGAAAGGGGGTTGGGTTTGAATGATAGAGCGGGAAGACTGAGGTACTAAAGGATTGGGTCTCTATCGGATCTTATGAAGCTACGCTATCGTAAATACAGAATCTTATGCATTCTAAATAACCGCCCATTCGGCAAAGGAAAATGCAAGAAATATATTTACTCTGAGCTGCGCTTTGATAGATTTGTCGAAGATGGAAGGCTGGGTTGCCCAGCAGAGATCTCCCTTGTCCTTTGAAGAATATTTCTGGGCGGATACGTTGTAGTCTGTCGTCATGTGGTAGAACGAATACGTTGTAGTACTCTGTCGTCGGTTGGCAGAACTGATACGTTGTAGTACCCTGTCGTTCTGAAGAGATTGTCCGTCCTTTCCTAGGCCACGCACGTTTGCAGCTGCTGCTGATAACTCAACGTCTAGGATGTATCACTTCTTTAGTGAATAAGAGTTCAAAGTTCATACCAAGTTGCCATACTATAAGCTCTTGCTATATTCTGGCTGGTATAGTCGAAATTCATCCTTCCAGCGTGGCGATCGTCACCTCTACGTTGAAATTCGCCCTTTTAAACGTATGGACATCAGTCCTCACGTCATAGGGAACACAATGTTAATTTCATTAGGTTGTAGTCGTTCAACCATTCGCAACCAGAGCTCACGCTGAGGTTAGCTTAGTCCGCCGTGAATTGGTTCACTTGGGCGTGGCCACTGAGTGAGCATATTTTACTTATGAAAACAATTCTCATATTAAAACTAAATTACATTTAATCTTTTCACAAATAGTTTCACATTTAAGCATTTAAATTGCACTACAATTCCATGTGAATCTGATGACTAGAATGTGTAGACTTTCCAAGATACAGTTTGTCATCCTATCATCATATATAATTTCCCAGACAACAACTGATCTGACATCATATTCATTTTAAGTACCGACGGATACTTTCAACTGGTTGGATTACCGAAATATTGTTCCGTTCCCAACCTTTTGACGTTACCATACTCACTCTATGTTAACAAAGGGGTTTCCAAGAGTAGAGCAAGAAAAGGGGGAAAGGTATTTATGGGGGTCATAAACCTCACCAACAGGGCAACGTCATGACAACGGCCTACATTCGCTATTCCAGTCAAACAGAGAAAAAGTATTTTTTTCCCCCCTCCCCTGTTCTTGCCCATTTGATAATGGGCCATTCTAAATCTAAACAAATTTTACATACACAATATATACAAAAGTATGTGGACACCCCTTGAAATTAGTGGATTCAGCTATTTCAGCCACACCCGTTGCTGACAGGTGTATACAATCGAGCTCACATAGAACGCTGAGAGGGTTGTCTGTAGAACGCTGAGAGAGTCGTCTGTAGAACGCTGAGAGGGTCGTCTGTAGAACGCTGAGAGGGTCGTCTGTAGAACGCTGAGAGGGTCGTCCTGTAGAACGCTGAGAAGGTCGTCTGTAGAACGCTGAGAAGGTCGTCTGTAGAACGCTGAGAGGGTCGTCTGTAGAACGCTGAGAGGGTCGTCTGTAGAACGCTGAGAAGGTCGTCTGTAGAACGCTGAGAGGGTCGTCTGTAGAACGCTGAGAGGGTCGTCCTGTAGAACGCTGAGAGGGTCGTCCTGTAGAACGCTGAGAGGGTCGTCTGTAGAACGCTGAGAGGGTCGTCTGTAGAACGCTGAGAGGGTCGTCCTGTAGAACGCTGAGAGGGTCGTCTGTAGAACGCTGAGAGGGTCGTCTGTAGAACGCTGAGAGGGTCGTCCTGTAGAACGCTGAGAGGGTCGTCCTGTAGAACGCTGAGAGGGTCGTCCTGTAGAACGCTGAGAGGGTCGTCCTGTAGAACGCTGAGAGGGTCGTCTGTAGAACGCTGAGAGGGTCGTCTGTAGAATAATGTGGCATATCACACCTATCCACCTCAACACTTCCTGCATCACATTCCTCTACCCTTCTGCCCTCAGCACTGTGCCATCTGTTCATCTGTGTGCTTCGTACACGCCTCGACGCGTCGCACATTGATTACATCCTCCTCTGTCTCTGATGGGGAATGCACTGAGGAGATGCCTATACGTGTTTACCTCCCAAATACAGATTTGATGTTTTAATGTGTTTCATCACCTGAGTGACATTTGCAGCTTCTCTAGAGAACACGTTTTTAAAAAGATTGTGATAATGGTCTTTTTTTAAAACTTTGACAAGTATTGTCTATTGTCTGTGTCTGACGTCTGGGGGTCTGACATTTTTAAGTACAGTATTGATGTTCCTAACTGTTTCCACAAAGTACAAGCGAGAATATTCATATAATATTGAAGCTCACTATGTTAGTGCCTTTTGTTGATCTCGTTTATCCTACAAACTTGCTATTTATGTGTTTCAGAAGTTCCTGTTCTTCGTGTTGAAGAGCAGTGATGTTCTGGATGTCCTGGTGCCCATCCTGTTTTACCTGAATGATGCACGGGCTGACCAGTGTGAGTCACACAGAGCTGTGTGTGTGTGTGTTTCTTCTTCTTATATGTACTCTGTGTGTGTGTGTGTGTGTGTTTCTTCTTCTTATATGTACTCTGTGTGTGTGTGTGTGTGTTTCTTCTTCTTATATGTACTCTGTGTGTGTGTCTGTGTGTGTTTCTTCTTCTTATATGTACTCTGTGTGTGTTTCTTCTTCTTATATGTACTCTGTGTGTGTTTCTTCTTCTTATATGTACTCTGTGTGTGTGTGCAGCTCGTGTGGGCCTGGTACACATCGGTGTGTTTATCGTGCTGCTGCTGAGTGGAGAGAGGAACTTTGGTGTGCGTCTGAATAAACCCTACTCTGTACGAGTCCCCATGGACATCCCTGTGTTCACTGGAACACATGCTGATCTGCTCATAGTGGTGAGTAGAGCTGTCTGAGCCACGTCTCAATGCTTCCCTGGATGCCGAGGGATGGATAGGAGGATGGATGGAGGGAAGGGATGGGATGGGAGGATGGGATGGGAGGATGGATGGATGGATGGAGGGAGGGATGGGAGGATACAGTAGCATGCTCTGAAGGTCATTGGTTACCGACGGCAGAGGCACAAAACAATTATGGCAGGGAGGATGGATGGCAGGGAGGATGGATGGCAGGGAGGGAAGATGGGAGGATACAGTAGCATGCTCTGATGAAGGTCGTTGGTTACCGACGGCAGAGGCACAAAACAATAATGGCAGGGAGGATGCATGGCAGGGAGGATGCATGGCAGGGAGGGAGGATGGATGGGAGGGAGGGAGGATGGGAGGATAAAGGTCTGATGCTCTGATGAAGGTCGTTGTTTGCCGGCGTGCAGAAAAAAACTGATCATAGTATGATATACAGTATTAACATAACTGTCTGTACGCTGGTGGATCATCTGCCTCATGGCAGTCTTCATATGTGATTGTCTAGATCTTCCACAAGATCATCACTAGTGGACATCAACGCCTGCAGCCCCTCTTTGACTGCCTGCTCACTATTGTAGTGAACGGTGAGTGCTCAGAGATACAATATAATACTACTATTCTATTTCAATCTCTGGGTGAGTGTCTGACTGTCATTGAAATGGTCGCCACCTGTTGGCTGCATCTGGATACTGCAGGTTATTGACACCAGTACATCACCATCCTCCACAGTGTCTCCTTACCTGAAGAGTCTGTCCATGGTGGCAGCTAACAAGCTGCTCCACCTCCTGGAAGCCTTCTCCACCAACTGGTTCCTCTTCTCTGCCTCCCAGAACCACCATCTTGTCTTCTTCCTGCTGGAGGTCTTCAACAACCTCATCCAGTATCAGTTTGATGGTAAAACCGGGCTCTAGTTAGCTCAGGTCCCAGATCTGATTGTGCTTTCTTGTCAGACATGGCAATAAGTGACAAGGAGTCGTCAAGACGGCACAAAGTGATCTGGGACCCAGGCTCTAGTCTCATGTTGTCAGACATCACACAGTAGTAAAGCAAATCTAGAATGGTTGTGGTCGAGAGGCTGGCTCCGACTCCTCCAAAGACATTAGACCTAGCATTGACTGGGCAGTATGGGAACGGTGCCCTCTCTTGGTGGACAATGGGATTGCATCAACATGACTGCAGCGAAATGACCAGAACATAACCTGCCAGACTGACACTATTTAAAAGCTCCTTTTCCCTACTTCTTTCTGGAGTGTCTCTCTTTTTAAACTTTGACATGATAAACCTGCCCAGTAACTGTCCTTCTCCACGCAGGTAACTGTAACCTGGTGTACGCCATTATCCGTAAGCGTAACATCTTCCACCAGCTGGCCAATCTGTCCTCTGACCCAGCCACCATCCACAAGGTAGAGAGAGGTGCTTTCTAAATCAGATCCAATCACATTTTATTGGTCACATACACGTGTTTAACAGATGTTATTGGTCACATACACGTGTTCAGCAGATGTTATTGGTCACATACACGTGTTTAACAGATGTTATTGGTCACATACACGTGTTTAACAGATGTTATTGGTCACATACAAGTGTTTAACAGATGTTATTGGTCACATACACGTGTTTAACAGATGTTATTGGTCACATACAAGTGTTTAACAGATGTTATTGGTCACATACACGTGTTTAGCAGATGTTATTGGTCACATACACGTGTTTAACAGATGTTATTGGTCACATACACGTGTTTAACAGATGTTATTGGTCACATACACGTGTTTAACAGATGTTATTGGTCACATACACGTGTTTAGCAGATGTTATTGGGGGTGTAGCGAAATGCTTGCGCTTCTAGTTCCAACAGTGCAGTAATATCTAACAATTTCACAACATATACCCAATATACACAAATCTAAGTAAAGGAATGGAATTAAGAATATAGAAATATATGGACGTGCAATGTCAGAGCGGCATAGACTAAGATATAGTATAAAATACAGTATTTACATATGATATGGGTAATGTAATGCAAGATGTGTAAACATTATTAAAGTGACTAGTGTTCCATTTTTATTAAAGTGGCCAATGATTTCAAGTCTGCATGTAGGCAGCAGCCTTTCTGTGCTAGTGGTGGCTATTTAGCAGTCTGATGGCCTTGAGATAGAAGCTATTTTTCAGTCTCTCGGTCCCAGCTTTGATGCACCTGTACTGACCTCGCCTTCTGGATGGTAACGGGGTAAACAGGCAGTGGCTCAGGTGGTTGTAGTGCTTGATAATCTTTTTGGCCTTCCTGTGACATCGGGTGCTGTAGGTCTCCTGGACGGCAGGTAGTGTGCCCCCGGTGATGCGTTGTGAAGACCGCCCTCTGGAGAGCCCTGCGGTTGTGGGCAATGCAGTTGCCGTACCAACGTAGAACTCTATCCTCTTGCATAAAACAGTAAAAGGAGGCTTTAAGCCAACGGTCAATATTTTCCCCCATAGTTAAAAACAAAAAGTTGATGTAGTGTGTTGTGAGTGATCCATGTGAAATGTACTTTAAATAAATCTGACTTGAGAAAGCAGTTGGTCACATAACATGTAAAGTGGGTCAGTAGTCACTTTGCGTTGCTGAATAATCGTATTTTCCATTCTTCTAACAAGGCCCTGCAGATGAAGAAGAGGAAGAAGACTACCACAGCCGTTATCTCCCGTATCAACTCCCAGGAGACCGTCTCCATGGAGGGGTCCCGACCGGCCGTCCCAGCTGAGCCAGGGACACTCAAAGCCAGTCTCGTGGCCATACCAGGTACCCCTCTTCTTCTGGAGCTCTCCATGCATGCCTGTATTTTGCAAAGCACATTTCCCTATGGTATGTTAAGGTTTTTATATTTAATTCTATTAACTGGGCTTGCCGGGTTTCCACTCAACTATCACTAACTTACTAACTGCAATTCTCTCACCCCTTTTATAAGAAAAACAGCACTTGGTTTCTTTTAAGCCGTACCAAAATAATTAGTTTTGTTTCATTGTTAGAAACCATTGAAACGTTCCCTAAGGGTCTTTGTTGATGTTTTGTCCCTGTAGCTATTGACAAGCTGACAGAGAAGGCTCAGGTCTCTGAGGATGGCACCATGGTCTGTCTCCAGCACATGACCACTGACCAACACACCCACGCTCCGCAACACACCCACTCTCCCCAACACACCCACGCTCCGCAGTCCTCTGCCGCTGACACCAGTGGTATAGCTGGAGCCAGTGACACAGAGTCCAACTCGGGGAGAGATAACGAGGTAAGAGCTCTGAATGTGGAGACATATGAACGCAGCTCACTGGAAAGCAAGTCTTGTGGGAATCATTTAGAGTGAAGTTATATACAGGACAAAATAACTTGTCAGAGAGATATACAGTATGTTACTGCTCAGTGACATTAAGATTGAGCCTGGAGACTAATGGTTCCTTTTCTTCCTATCAAGGAGGCCTTTCAACCAGAGTCAGAGCTGGCCAGAAGTCGTTTGTCCAGTGTATCATCATCAGCTATGAACTGGAACCCCACTCCAGACTGGGTAAGAGCCCTCCCTCCCTCCCTCCCTCCCTCCCTCCCTCCCTCCCTCCCTCCCTCCCTCCCTCCCTCCCTCCCTCCCTCCCTCCCTCCCTCCCTCCCTCCATCCATCCAGCCATGTCTCCCTCCATCCATCCAGCCATGTCTCCCTCTATCCAGCCGTGTCTCCCTCCATCCATCCCTCCCTCCCTCTATCCAGCCGTGTCTCACTCCATCCATCCCTCCCTCCCTCTATCCAGCCATGTCTCCCTGCATCCATCCATCCCTCCCTTTATCCAGCCATGTCTCCCTCATCCATCCATCCATCCACCCATCCCTCCCTCTATCCAGCCATGTCTCCCTCCATCCATCCAGCCATGTCTCCCTCTATCCAGCCATGTCTCCCACCATCCATCCCTCCCTCCCTCTATCCAGCCGTGTCTCACTCCATCCATGTCTCCATCCCTCCCTCCCTCTATCCAGCCGTGTCTCACTCCATCCATCCCTCCCTCTATCCAGCCGTGTCTCACTCCATCCATCCCTCCCTCTATCCAGCCGTGTCTCACTCCATCCATCCCTCCCTCTATCCAGCCGTGTCTCACTCTATCCAGCCATGTCTCTATCCAGCCATGTCTCCATCCCTCCCTCCCTCTATCCAGCCATGTCTCACTCCATCCCTCCCTCCCTCTATCCAGCCATGTCTCCATCCCTCCCTCCCTCTATCCAGCCATGTCTCACTCCATCCCTCCCTCCCTCTATCCAGCCATGTCTCACTCCATCCCTCCCTCCCTCCATCTAGCCATGTCTCCCTTCCTCTATCCAGCCATGTCTCCATCCCTCCCTCCCTCTATCCAGCCCTCCCTCCATCTATCCCTCCCTCCCTCTATCCAGCCATGTCTCCATCCCTCCCTCCATCCAGCCATGTCTCCCTCCCTCCCCCTCAATCATACAGTACATTCACAGCTGTGGTGTTATGTACATCATTGGTAAGATCCCTCTCTCCTAATAGGTCGTGACCTCTTCTCCCTTCTCTGTACTGTTTTCTACTAGGTCCAATCCTGGAAGAGTAAGCTTCCTCTCCAGACTATCATGAGGCTGCTACAAGTTCTGGTTCCTCAGGTGGAGAAGATCTGCATAGACAAGTAAGAGACGAAGATCCTAAGGGAAATGGAGAGGTTATATTTCCTGATTTTTGGTTGTGGAACCCTAAGTGTTCCCGAAAACTGAGAGCTTAGAAAAAGACGTGTCTATGACTGACAGAATCAATAGGATTGTGATCTTTCTTGATTGTGGAACCCAGAAGTGATCAGAACACAGTGATCAATAGAATTCACTAGAATTAGATTAGCATAGATGAGAGAGACTACATTTATGGATATTACCTGCCCAAGGACTGCTGTTGAAAATTAGCCGGCTGGCTAAAACTGGCACCTTTTACAGTAATGTTGATTTTAATGTGCACCGTCCCTGTAAAACTAAATGTACTAAAGTAAGTTAAGTGACATGTTTATCTCCTCCAGGGGTCTGACCGACGAGTCAGAGATCCTGAAGTTCCTGCAGCATGGGACCCTGGTGGGCCTGCTGCCTGTACCTCACCCCATCTTAATCAGGAAGTACCAGGCCAACGCGGGCACCGCCATGTGGTTCCGCACATACATGTGGGGAGTAATCTACCTACGGTAAGCAACATGGGCCAAATGAAAAGAGAAACATTAAGATATTTACAATGGTTAATGATGGTGATAATGTCAATAGTCGCAAAGTACCCAATTGGCATAATTGAGTAAAAGTATAGATACCTTAATAGAAAGTTACTTAGGTAAAAGTGAAAGTCACGCAGTAAAATACTACTTGAGTAAAAGTCAAAGTATTTGGTTCTAAATATACTTAAGTATCAAAAGTACATGTAATTGCTCAAATATACTTAACTATCAAAAGTTTTTAAAAATCCTTCTATTAAGCAAAGCAGGTGGCACCATTTTCTTGTTTTAAAAATGTATGGATAGCCAACACTCCGACATCATTTACAAACGATGCATTTGTGTTTCGTGAGTCCTCCAGATCAGAGGCAGAAGGGATGACCATGTGTTCTCTTGATAAGTGTGTGAATTGGACCATTTTCCTGTCCTGCTAAGCATTCACAGGGAAAATGTATGGAGTAGAAAGGACATTTATTTTCTTTAGGAATGTAGTGAAGTAAAAGTAGTCAAAAATATAAATAGTTAAGTACAGATACCCCAGAAAACTACTTAAGTAGTACTTTAAAGTATTTTTACTTAAGAACTTTACACCACTGAAAATGCCTAATCCGTATACAAAATGAATAAGACAAGCCACTATAGAGTTCAGACTGAGTTAACACATATTTAGGAGTAATTACATTAGAGGAGTGGGGGTATTCTTGAAAGCAGGATTATTAAATTGGTCAGCTGATTTTGATAAATATAACTTGCTATGCTGGTTAATTTAAGAAAGCTAGTGTTGTATTGGTTGTTATACATTATCATTATATTTCTCAAAATGAAGTTATTTCAAGCAATTTTAGTCATCTGGCTAACTTATTGATCCAGCTTTCTGGACCAGGCCCCCAGCCAGGTCTAGGAACCAGGCCCCCAGCCAGGTCTAGGAACCAGGCCCCCAGCTGTTGGTCAGCCACACCAACTGACCGAGTCACTTATTCCATGAAGTACAGGTGGTGGTTGTCATGGTCACTCAAATCTGATCTTTATTAACAATGACTCTTGTTGTTACCGTAGTAATGTGGATCCCCCGATCTGGTATGACACTGACGTCAGACTGTTTGAGATTCAGAGGATCTAAGTGGAGCTGGTGAACAGGTCTCTACGTCTGCGGCCCAAATGGCACCCTATCCTGTTCATAGTGCACTACTTTTGACGAGCCCTATGGGCCCCTGTAAAAAGTAGTGCACTACATGGGGGGTAGAACGCCATTTGGGAAGCAGAAAACGTCTCTCTGGACTGGCTGGTTCGCCCTCGGAACCACCAACCGCTCTCTCACCAACTGCCATTTTCAAACCTGAACAGAAGTGTGGAAGAGGAGGATGAGGATTTTCACCAGACACACCTGTTCTAGAAAACAGGAATTTACAGTGTTTGTTTTCTCTATTTTGTTTATTGCGAAGTGCCAACACGTAGAACATGTAACAAACCACTGTCACTAAACCACTTTTCCTACAAGCTGTCTGCTACTACAACTGCCAGAGGATCTGCCATATTAACCCTCTTCTAGTCATGTATTGGCAGCTTTCCAAGGGTATATTCCTTCATTTAACTTGATGTCTATTTTTATTTTTTTGCCAAACAAATACATGTAGACACTACTGTATGTACACTTCCGTACAAAGGTTTGGGGTCACTTAGAAATGTCCTTGTTTTTGGAGAAAAAAAACAAAAAAACATCAGATTGATCAGAAACACAGTGTAGACATTGTTAATGTTGTAAATGACTATTGTAGCTGGAAACGGCTGATTTTTTATGGAATATCTACATAGGCGTGCAGAGGCCCATTATCAGCAACCATCACTCCTGTGTTCCAATGGCACGTTGTGTTAGGTAATCCAAGTTTATCATTTTTAAAAAGGCTAATTGATCATTAGAAAACCCTTTTGAAATTGTTAGCACAGCTGAAAACGGTTGGTGTGATTTAAAGAAGCAATAAAACTGTTGTTCGTTAGACTAAGTATTGTGAGTATCTGGAGCATCAAATGGTATTAGTTACATGCACCGAATATAACAGGTGTAGACCTTACAGTGAAATGCTTACTTACAGGCCCCTATCCAACAATACAGTTTAAAAGAGCAGCAGAGCCAGAGAACAGAGCCAGTGTGCTCTGTTCTGTGAAGGGAGTAGTACACAGCGTTGTACGACATCTTCAGTTTCTTGGCAATTTCTCGCATGGAATAGCCTTAATTTCTCAGAACAGGATTAGACTGATGAGTTTCAGAAGAAAGTTCTTTGTTTCTGGCCATTTTGAGCCTGTAATCGAACCCACAAATGCTGATGCTCCAGATACTCAAGTAGTCTAAAGGTCAGTTTTATTTATTGCTTTTTTAATCAGGACAACAGATTTCAGCTGTGCTAACATAATTGCAAAAGGGTTTTCTAATGATCAATTAGCCTTTTTTTAAATGATAAACTTGGATTAGCTAACACAAAGTTCCATTGGAACACAGGAGTGATGGTTGCTGATAATGGACCTCTGTACGCCTATGTAGATATTCCATTCAAAATCAGCCGTTTCCAATTACAATAGTCATTTACAACATTAACAATGTCTATACTATATTTCTGATCAAACTGATCTTATTTAAATGGACAAAGAATGTGCTTTTCTTTCAAAAACAAGGACATTTCTACGTGTCCCCAAACTTTTGAACGATAGTGTATATGTTACTTAAGATTGTTTAAATGTTTGTTTTAGATGAAGATTTATTGTACTTATTATTTTCAGTTTCTATTCTTGAAATGTTTTTACGGAAAGTTAAATTTTTTTGGTATCCCTTTTATCACAGCAAAGTTCCTTTTCATTTTGTAAGAGTGTGAAATAGAGACTGACTGAGAGAGACTAGAGAGAGACCTGGGGACTGACTGGGACCTCCGTGAACTGACTGAGACCTGGGGACTGACTGGGACCTCCGTGAACTGACTGACAGACCTGGGGACTGACCAGGACCTCCGTGAACTGACTGACTGAGACCTGGGGACTGACTGGGACCTCCGTGAACTGACTGACAGACCTGGGGACTGACCGGGACCTCCGTGAACTGACTGACAGACCTGGGGACTGACTGGGACCTCCGTGAACTGACTGACAGACCTGGGGACTGACTGGGACCTCCGTGAACTGACTGACAGACCTGGGGACTGACCAGGACCTCCGTGAACTGACTGAGACCTGAGGACTGACCGGGACCTCCGTGAACTGACTGAGACCTGAGGACTGACCGGGACCTCCGTGAACTGACTGAGACCTGAGGACTGACCGGGACCTCCGTGAACTGACTGAGACCTGAGGACTGACCGGGACCTCCGTGAACTGACTGACACCTGGGGACTGACCGGGACCTCCGTGAACTGACTGACTGAGACCTGGGGACTGACTGGGACCTCCGTGAACTGACTGACTGAGACCTGGGGACTGACTGGGACCTCCGTGAACTGACTGACAGACCTGGGGACTGACTGGGACCTCCGTGAACTGACTGAGACCTGGGGACTGACTGGGACCTCCGTGAACTGACTGACAGACCTGGGGACTGACCGGGACCTCCGTGAACTGACTGACAGACCTGGGGACTGACTGGGACCTCCGTGAACTGACTGACTGAGACCTGGGGACTGACTGAGACCTCTGTGAACTGACTGACTGAGACAAGAAGTGATATCTCTGGAATGTATGTATTGGCTTTTGAACTGCAGGCAAATGCTGTTGTATTCTGTGTCTGATATCATTATGTCAATATTTTCAAAGTACCGGAAACATGTAATAAATAATGTATTACGAATCAAAGTACACATGTTTTTAATGTCAACAGAGAAATGTTTACATGTCTCATCTTTACAGAAATGTGATATTTAGCTAGTCACTAGTAGTCAGTCGGCACAACATTTCACCCAAGGATATGAAAAGGTGGAGGGAGCTCATTGTGGCCTTATGTCCCAGAGGGGAGCAGTTTGTCAGTGTTGTGGTTCCTATCCCTCAGGCAGTGATGAGGGGCTCCATCAGGGCCCCCCCTGTAGAAGACTCCCAGAGGCTGAACCAGGTTGACCAGGACAAACCAGGCAGAGAACGGGGGAGGATAGGAGCTCAGCCAGTGATGAGGAGCTCCATCAGGGCCCCCACAGAGTGCATCCTGTAGAAGACTCCCAGAGGCTGAACCAGGTTGACCAGGACAAACCAGGCAGAGAAGCCAAAGAACTGCTTCCCCAGGCCGTTCTCAAACTGGGGGTGGGCTCCAAACGCTGGGATCATCCACAGCTGAGGAGACGGGAGAGAGAAAAGATAGGGGGACAAATTCAATGACATTACATTGGAAAAGGGATAGGGTGTGAATACTAGCCTGATCCCAGATCTGTATGTGCTCCAAGGACAAAGCATAGGAGCTGGCAAGCAAGCACCAACAGATCTGCCACCAGGCTAGGTAAATACTGTGTAACATGATATTACAAGATCACAGACGTAATAGCCTTGGCGTCACTCACCATGATATTGGAGAGAATGAGGAAGGCACAGATCTCCTGTGTGACTCTTTTGTACCAGGCCTGTTGTCCTTCCTTGACTTGGCAACCAGGTGGTGCTGTCTCTGCCTTTCCCCTCTCCAATAGAGACATCGCTCCTACTTTATTCCTGTCATTTGTATTCTCCATGGTCTTCCTCTTCTGCTTTGGCACATGAGAGGGGTCACATTGTCAATGTATTACTATAGATAAAAGTGTGACTATACTTCCGATTGTAATGATACAGTATGTTGCTATCTCAGGGCACAGAAAGTTATGTAGTAAAGATGGCTGGATGAATACATATTTGTTGTTCTCATATTTTAATTAAAGCAATTTAGTAGGAAAATCAGCCTTGGCCAGAGGGAATTGGAGTCGTCAACATTACTTGAACCATGAAATTGAAGAAGGAGAAGAAGAGTGACTTGCCATGAGTATGCTGATCCGCTCCTTTCCTTTCCCCTTGGTGAGGGCCAGGTTGGGGTGTCGGTGGAGGCCATTGATGATGAAGACATTCTGCAGCAGGAGCTCCAACAGGCTGAGGAGGGAGTAGGAAAGGTCCAGGCTTCCCAGTGGTCTGCTAGGCCCCACAGCCAGAGCAGCCACCAGAGAGAAATAGGACAGGGCAAGCTGGCCCAGGGCTGCCCCAACCAGGAGGGCCACATCCAGGCTACGCGTGGGGTTATTTCCCCTCTCATCTGCCCTCCTCTCCAGCTTATGGACCAACAGGCCAGCCAGGGAGCAGAGGGACATGATGGGCATCACAACTAGATGGTAGCCGTAGAATATCAGAAATGCAGTGTACCGGTGCTGGCCTCGGTTCACCCAAACTTGATACAGGATGAACACAACCACCCCAGCTATAAGGACCAGACCCCCGAACAACGGCCCGAAAAGGATCCCACCTTCGTGGACGATGCGTAGGGTAATCTTCTGGGCATGGTGGGGTATTGACCCAGGGCTCATATGCCTGCCCACATTCTTCCACATCACATAAAGCATGCAGCCTGCCATCAAGTAGTACTCCATGTTGAAGGGATACAGGACTTCATAACCCTTCCTGAAGAACAGGCACACTGTGTCTGCACTGCACTTGCATAACGTTGCATTTCTGAGCCCTGCTGAAAGGAAATCAGACAGGTTGATTAATCATTTCTTCATAGTATACAGTAGTAATAACATTAGATATTGTTAACATCTTTATAATTCAGTTGTAGGTCATCCAAATTGTCTGACTAGTGGGCAAGCACAGTTTACCTACTTTCATTGTGATAAAACGTACATAAATGTGTTTTAGTTGTGTAAGGATGTACTACGGTATATACCCGAGTCAGAGCTATCTGCGCTGCGATATGTGGCGCGGCCGTCCTCCTTCTCCATCTCTATCTCCAGATGAACGGTGTCTTCTGTCACCGCATTCAGCCACAGCAACAGATCTGCGCTCAGAGTAACCATCAGCCCAGACCTGGCGTGGCAGCAGAAACACACACACATATCACAGTTCAAATGTATTACATAACAATATGAAATGAGATGTATGGATGATTCACTCTGAAATAAACACAGAAAATCACACAATAAGCAACAAAGGGGTTCAAGCGTTCACAAACACCAGCAATCCCATTATTACCTGTTTACTTTGTAATGTATAGGTCCCTATTGGTTCCTTTAGTCAATGCAAATACCATAGATCTCTCCAATAACAACAAGATGATGGTAAATGTTTTTGTAAATGAAATTGAGAGGCATGCACCTGGTAATGATCTTGTGCTTGTGAATACAGTCTTTGGAGTGAGCCCAGAGCAAATAGGTCTACGAAAAGACATTCATTCAAATGTTAAGGAAATGACATTGTCCAAGTCAATACCAGTTTAGAATATAGGTTCAATACAGGTCTCTATTACCAAAGAGATATGACTAACCTGCTTTAAATAAAGGTTCAATCAAATGAAAATACATTGAAAATAGTCCAAACAAAAGCCAATGATTGATGACTACCTGTAGGCCAAGAAAGGGAGCTTCGATGAAGGGGGCAAGGACTTTAGCAACCGGCTTACACTCCTTCATCATGACATAGTAACCCATCTTGAAGAGATGCATCAGGAGACTGAAGGCGGCAAACAGCATCAGGACCACTGACATGGCAGGGGGTCAGGGGTCAATCAGAAACAGAAGTTTTAGTTTAGAGTTGTGTCCCACATGCTATCCTATTCCCTATGTAGGGCACTCCTTTTGACGAGAGCCCTGTGGGAACAGGGTTCCATTTGAGACGTCTTTCAATAAAGCATTAAAAATAACTCACAGATATCTGATAGAATGACTAACTACAAACTGTCACAATATAGAAGCCACCCTCATTGAATTGATTGTCCCTATTGAATTACAACGACCCAACCTGCATTCAATCACTGTAAAGCATTTATGGACGGATGATGGAAATTAGTGCAGGTGTAACATTCTGGTTCTGACTCCTAACCAAGGCAACCAATCAGCAGGGATGGATATGATGCTACTGGAGCTCATGCAAGTCTTTTATTCTGGGATGACAGACAATATATATAACATTAGATGTTTTTAAAAAATATATATTTTATAAACAATACAAAGCATACATATTCAAACAACTACATCACACCTGCCCAGGCCCACTAGCACACACCCCCATCACTCTCCGCCACATTGTCACGTTGGTATAAATGGGTCGGGAGAGAGGTGCAGGAATGTGTAATAGTTGTTGTTTTTTTTACCCAAATTACAGCGTGCTGAGTAAAGGCACGGGGACGAAAACCAAACAAACACGATACAAAACACAGGGTTGAAACCCAACCAAAAGAGCGTGGAGTACCTCGAATAAATAACACAAGCGCACAATGATTAACATACGGGACGACGAGACCCATAATCCTCTGCTCAATCCACAATGGCACGAAAGCCAAAACACACAGCACATGTACTCACACTCACCAATGGACAATGTAACAATAATCAATAGGACAATGGTAAACCAAGGGCAGACTTATACAATTACTAATGACTGGGAATAGGGGCCAGGTGTGTGTAATGAAAGTTCCGCAGGGATCCGTGACACACATGGCCTGAAACTGCACCGTTTTGTTTCTCTTTGTAGCCCAAGCATTTTCATTATTTAAATACTAAATCATTCGATTTTTCCATTGTGTTAATAATGGCGGATTGATTGATTTCCATGTTTTCAGTATACGTTTTTTCAAGATGAGAAGAGAATCATCCAACCCATTGGGTATCTCACGATACCCCCATACACCATGTCTTGAAATATGCAGACAGATGGATTAAAAGTAAGATCACAGTATAATACTTCTCACAGCCAATTTTCTAGCTCCGCCCAGAACTTCCGGACTTTATAGCATACCCAGGAAGCATGGATTATTGAGTCATTATTCGTTTTGACTCTGCCATTGTGCTGTAGAATTTGTGAAATGTGTCTCTTGTATAATCAATTCTATACATTAGTTTGTACTGGATTAAGCATACATTTTTGTTAACTAATTTTTGTTAGTTATGCTCCAGCTTTCACTCCCATCTTGTGCCAACATCAGTTCTTTTTAAGTCTTGGTTCCAATAGTTTATATTATTTTCTAAGAGATTGTCAGTTGGATAGGTTCTCTGCAAGGTTTTGTATATCTTACTTATCATATGAACATAATTTTCTAACTCAAATAAGATTCCCTCCAGGTTGCTCTGATGTCAAAAAAAGATTTCAAATCAACATTTCGTGATATTTAACTTTTAAGTTGCATGTATTTGAAACTATCTACATTGGTCAGTCCAATTTACTTGTTAATTATGTCATGGAAATACATTTATTTCCTAATTTATAGTTTCTATGCCTTTAGATTTCCATGTGGATACATTTATAGGGGATTTCTGAAAAGTTAACCAAGGATTGTTCCATAGGGTTGTGTTTTTAGGAAGTGATATTGGTTCTTGTAGAATACGTTTCATTTTCTTCCATTTTGTTTTTTAAACTTCGCCCCAGTCTGAGGTCCTTGGGGACTCTGGGGCAGGTTTTCATCAAGGATCTCTCTGTACTTTGCTCTGTTAATCTTTCCTTCGATCCAAACTAATCTCCCAGTCCCCGACGCTGAAAAACATCCCCACAGGCCTTCATGTGCCTTTTACTGAGGAGTGGCTTTCGTCTGGCCACTCTACCATAAAGGCCTGATTGGTGGAGTGCTGCAGAGATGGTTGTCCTTCTGGAAGGTTCTCCCATCTCCACAGAGGAACTCTGGAGCTCTTTCAAAGTGAACATCGGGTTCTTGGTTACCTCCCTGACCAAGGCCCTTCTCCCTCGATTGCTAGGAAGAGTCTTGGTGGTTCCAAACTTCTTCCGTTTAAGAATGATGGAGGCCACTGTGTTCTTGGGGACCTTCAATGCTTCAGAAATGTTTTGGTACCCTTCCCCAGATCTGTGCCTCGACATAATCCTGTCTTGGAGCTCTACGGATAATTTCTTCGACCTCATTGCTTGGTTTTTGCATTGACATGCACTGTCAACTGTGGGACCTTATATAGACAGGTGTGGGCCTTTCTAAATCATGGTCAATCAATAGAATTTACCACAGGTGGACTCCAATTAAGTTGTAGAAACATCTCAAGGATGATCAATGGAAACAGGATGCACCTGAGCTCAATTTCTCTGTCTCATAGCAAAGGATCTAAATACTTATGTAAATAAGTTATTTCTGTTTTTATTTTGAATACATTTGCAAAAATGTCTAAAAACCTGTTTTCAGTTTGTCATTATGGGGTATAGTGTGTAGATTGGTGAGGGAAAACAATGTATTTGATACATTTTAGAATAATGCTGTAACGTAACAAAATGTGGAAAAAGTCAAGGGGTCTGAATACTTTCCCGAAAGCACTGTATGTAACCATTGTTCCTCTTTAGTGTATTTAACTATATCTGGCAAGTAAAAGTCCTGGGTGGCAAGTTGATACAGTTCCAAGTCTGGAAAGTTAAAACCAACCTCAGACTTACAGTAGGTTGATGTAAAACTTTCCTTTTTATTATATGCATTTTAATTTGCCCCCATAAAGTTTGCCATGAATGAATATATTCTTCAGTGGGGTAATTGGTATTTCTGAAAATAAATACGAAAACTTTGGCAGCCATGCCCTTCTAAAATACTTTTATTCTGGAAGATTTACGAGGTAGATTATAAAATGTAATTAGTTCTGCTTTCATATTGTTGAGTAATAGAATAAAGTTATCTTTATATATTTGTTGTTTGTTGTCACTTATTAAGCATCCTAAGTATTTAGTATTTTCTGTGGTCGACTTAAAGGATTGTTGTAGATAATTAGTAAAACACATTTTTTCCCCTATTGCCATTATTTGGTTTATTATTTCCACGTAAATTTTATATCCTGAGATTTTTTTTAAATTCCAAAAAATATTTTTAGCGAAGGGGGCATTGAGTTTTCAATATTGGTCAGGTATATCAGGATATCATCTGCAAATATGTGTAGTTTAAATTCATGTTTACCAACACTGATAGCTGTTACGTTTGGGTCCTGTCTAATTCTTTCTACAAGCGGTTCAATTGCCAGTGCAAACAGGAGGGGGAAAGGGCACATCCCTGTCTTGTGCACCTGTCTAAAGCAATTTCATCAGATAATGTATTATTTGTGTATATTTTTGCTTTAGGACATTCATACAACATGTTTATATCATGTATTAACTCAGCTGGAAAGTTGAACGCTTCCAAAGTGTTGAATAGAAAAGGCCATTCAAGACAGTCAAAAGAATTTTCGGCATCAACAGCCATTATTGATAAATCAATATCTTATTTTTTTTGCGTATTGTTTTAAACTGAAACATGTTCTTATATTTGTTTGTGTCTATTTGTAATAAATCCTGTTTGATTTATATGTGTCAAGTCTGGTAGGACTTTTGCCATTCTATTGCTTATAAGCTTTGTTATTATTTAATGTCACAATTTACTAAACTTATGGGTCTATATTCAGCAGGGGACCTTCCAGATTTTCCTGGTTTTAATATAAGTGAAATACCTGTTTGATGCATGGAACTAGGAAATACTGAATTGATTGAGGTATGTATTCTATGGGAAAGCCCATCCATTCCTGGTGTTTTTCTCCATGCAAATGTTTCAACGGGATCTAATATTTATTCTTGGGTGATCTCTGTTTTTAGTGATCATTTTCTGTCTGCTGATAGTTGCTTCAGAGTTGTTGAGTCTAAGACGGCTGTAGGATCCGTCCAATTGTCGTTTAATTCTGATTGATATACATTTTCACAGAAGCTTTTTGAAATGGTAATTAGTCGCGTTGTTTCTGAATGACCACTTTTCTATCTTTATCTTTGAAGATTATAACTGGTTTAGTGTGTATTCGTTTTGTGACGGCTGTGAGATATTTACCAGGTTTATTTACCATTAAGTAGCATGTTGTAGTTGTTTGCTCTCTTCAAAAGAAAGCCATCAATTTTATTTTATTCTTTATCTTGTAAAAAAATGTGATGGGCTTTTTCTAAGATAGGGATTTCCTTGTCTTTTTCTTTCATTTTAATTTCTAAATCAGATAGAATTTTTGCCAAGTATGAGATTATCACCCCCCCTAACGTATGCCTTAAAGGCATCCCAAGTCGGCTTTTCTCTGTCTACGTCTACATTTGTAATGGTAAAGGTTTTTATTTTTTCGTTTATGTATTTAATACATTACGGATCCAGAAGATGAGTTCTTTTCATTCTCCAAATGTTGTCATTTAAGTGTATTTTCTATTGGTGAAATTAAACATGACGCCGGAGAATGATCCGATATCACTATATCATTTTTTTTTTTTTTATCCAGTAAATTGTTGAGTGCATTTTGGGAAATTAAAATGTAGTCAATTCTTGAATAGCTTTTCTTACTTTGAGAAAAAAATGGAATAGTCTTTTGCATTTAGGAATAATTTCCTCCAAGTGTCCTGTAAATCATTTGTGGAGGTTTTTTCAGCCTCTTTATAGGCTTCCTAAAAGTGCCTTTTTTATATACTACATCTGTCAACCTTATTGAATGTATAGTTTAAATGTATAATTTATAAATGTATAATTCATAAATGTATAATTTAAATGTATCATTTATAAATGTATCATTTAAATGTATCATTTATAAATGTATCATTTAAATATATAATTTATACATGTATAATTTATATGTATAATTTAAATGTATAATTTATACATGTATAATTTATATGTATAATTTATAAATATATAATTTATAAATGTATAATTTAGAAATGTAGCATTTATATGTATAATTTAAATTTATAATTTAAGTCAGCTGCTAAAATAATAGTTCCTGTCTGGATTTGATCTCATATAACTTGAATTGTATCTATATATATTTTTTGTCCGGTCGGATAAACACTCCAAACCTCCTACCTGACAGCTTGGAGGCGTCTGCATTGTCCGAAAGCACAACCTCCGTCCCCAGCTAAAGTTGCACCCCTGCAGTATATAGCTACAATTTTCCCCAGTTTCTTATTCAAATAAATACTACATAAGTAGCCTATAAGGCATAAACCATGACATGTGTTTCTATCTGTCTATTCAAACCCTAAAGTAACAAACCCTAAAGTACCGTAAATATAACTCCAAATTTCGAGTTTCAAGTTTTATGAGTTGCATGTACAGGATACACTTGGTATACACCGTCCAATGAAATACTTTCTTGTAGGTTCCTTCTCGACAATGCAGCAACAATTAGAAATGATAAAAGACAAGAATACGAACATAAAGTAAAATGGCTCAGTAAAACAGAGTAAACATTTTGTCATAAGTATAATACAAGAAGGTACAATTTATAGTCCAAATAATAATCCAAGAGGGCCTACCTGTGACGGTGATTCCCCCAGCATGGTGATCTTTATGTGGGCATATCCCAGGTTTCTTCCTGGCCCAGAGTAGGTACCACAGCATCCAGGCCAGGCTGAGGCCCATCAGCAGCAACATGAAGACCTGGGGCTCCTGGTGCCTGAGGCCCTGAGGGTTGAAGTCTCAGTTAAGGGACCACACATGCAAACAGGAATGCTCAAGCTGTAACATACAGTATGCCAGTGCACAGACTATTAGGACATGTTGCTATGAGTTCATTAGAGAGAATTAAAACTAAGCTTAATTGCACATTTTATCCCAAGTGAGTGTTGGTCTTGTTTCATATTTCTTTAACCTGAGGGTTGAAGGCCTGGCCAGCTACCAGAGCTGCCCCAAGGAGGACAACGTTGAGGCCCAGGAGCCCGGAGAGCAGCCGTCTTCCACTGGGGGCCCACACCAGGACTGGGTCTGGGTGCGTATGGTTTCCGGATCCCTCCTCCTCCTCCTCCTCCTCCTCAGCCTTGCACTGACTTCCAGGGTCTATGTTGTCGGCTGTCGCAGTGGTACCAGACTCCTGGCACTGACTTCCAGGGTCTATGTTGTCGGCTGTCGCAGTGGTACCAGACTCCTGGCACTGACTTCCAGGGTCTATGTTGTCGGCTGTCACAGTGGTACCAGACTCCTGGCACTGACTTCCGGGGACCATGGTGTCGGCTGTCGCTGTGGTACCACGCTCTGAATCCATACTTACTGACTTTAATTAGTCTGACTCCTTTTACTTTCACTATATCCACTCTGCAGCTCCCTTTTTCAACCTCTCAATGTCTCTCTCTCCCTCTCTTGCTCTCCTTGTATCTCTCATTTATCCATTCCGTATCTAGCAGTCTCTCTTGTTCTTTCCCTCTTCCTCATAATTCAAATGTAATGAGCGTTAGGAAGCTGGACCTACCCAGCAAGTGTGTGTATTAAAATGCAGGTGAAAAACCTAACCTGCACTCCCATTGGTAGTCCCAAGGTTGTGTAGATGTGGCGGAATCCTATATGTGGGACTAATCATGCCACGCCTTTAATACAATAAATAGTCTTCTGTTAGTCTGTGTACCAAATGGCAGCATATTCCCTTTATAGTGCACTACTTTTACCATGGCCCTATAGGGCTCTGGTCAAAAGTAGTGCACTATATAGGGAATATGCTGGCATTTGGGACACACACAATAAATCTCAGTTGACTTATGTTGCACGTTGACCTTATTGTTTTCATTGTTCAAATAAACCATGAATGAATGCTCAAAGCCAGCTGTGCAGCGAGTGGATGTCACCATGAATCACTCCTGTAGTGTTCATTTTATATTGTTTATTTCACTTTTGTTTATTATCTATTTCACTTGCTTTGGCAATGTAAACATGTGTTTCCTGTGCCAATAAAGCCCCTTAAATTGAAAATTGAGAGAGAAAACAGAGAGTGTGTGTGTGTGTGTGTGTATCTCAGGACAACAGGGCAGGAACCAAGACGAAGCAAGAAGAGAGAACAAAAGTCAATCGTTCCTTTTAGAACCGTTTGTATTTAAAATCATTTGTTGACCAATCACAGACCAAATCTGAGCAACACGGCCAATTAAATCATACCAACCAACATCTGCTAGGAGCGGGTCACACCTTGATGAAATGACCTGAGGGAGTGGTCTGACTCACTCTGAACAGACAAATTATCACAGAGATATATTACACATCACACACTACATCCATTTAGAAGGCATCAAAGTTCCCACCAGAGAACAAGTTCCAGATAGATACCAAACATGGGTTCAAAGGTGTTATATTCTAACACACATTTTTAAAAGACAGTTCTTTGGATTCTTTGTTGTTTGCAATTCAATTATTCAAAGAACTCTGTCATGTGTGAGCATGTCTCCAATGGATACGTAGGGCCTGTGTGGTTTTTGGTGAAATGTTTGTCCAATGTGTGGTTATGTATACCAAAGGAAAAACGTCAGTGCCTGTTACTGCTTGTTTGAACACAGCCCAGCACCATTCACTGACTGCAGAATGTGTTTATATTAGCTAGATGTAGCAGAAGATAACAACTCATATTCTGATACTAAAGTCATAAAAGCATACTCGTCAGGCTACTGTTGAATCGTTTCCGTGTTCTGAGCTAGTAATCTACTGTACAGTGACATGTTATTAAAATGCAATAATGAATAATGGCATTACTAATTGATTCAGTAAAATTAGCCAGGCCTAATTTAAATTGTTAGGCTACTATTCAGAATTGAATACTGTTAATGGATAAAAACGCATTCACAATTCATTAGCTAACTAAGGTTCAAACTAAAACAAATGATTACAGCGAGATCTCCATGATCTGCACAGGTTTAAGGCTGTCAACTTCTCTGAACCCCTCCCTGTTTGACAACCGTCTGGTGTGTCCCCCTGGCAACCGCTCTGGCTTCTGTAGTCCCTGCCTCCTTCCTGAGGGAAGCATCAACCTACAACCCAACGGAACACCGAGCGTCTTGTACAAACTTGCCCCCTCGGAGGGAAAGCTCTTACCACACCTAGATGCCAAATAACTGACCATGAGCCAGGCTATCAGAGCCGTAGGCACTATGAACGACAAGTACCACCGGGCAGCCCGGGATGGCTACCTGGACCTACTCAGAGAGGCCACTCGGAAGCAGCTCAACGCGCCCGATGAAGACGGAATGACACCGACGTTATGGGCTGCGTACCACGGCAACCTTGACGCGCTCCGGCTCGTTGTGGAAAGAGGGTAAGTTTCGTTACGTTTCCTAAGCAGCCGATAAAGCCTATAGCTTCTCTTGCGAGGAAGTAACAAGGCAACTAATTTAAAATGTAGCTCAGGTGTCCCGATTGCAAATTGGCCTACCAGTTGAAGTATCAACAAACAGGTGTGGAGGTGCATTGTCGCATGTCAGTGCAGCGTGCGCAGAGGCAAGTTTGCAATTTATGCACAGTATCTTCTCACTTCCTTCCACCTGAAAGGGCAGAGTCAGAGCAATATAGCCTAGACCAGAGACATGCAATTATGTATATGTTTATAGTCAGACCCCTTGACCTTTTCCACATTTAGTTACGTTACAGCCTTATTCTAAAATTGATTACATCGATTTTCCCCCTCATCAATCTACACACAATACCCCATAATGACAAAGCAAAAGCAGGTTTTTATAAATGTTTGTAAAAGTATTACAAATAAAAAAACTGAAATATCACATTTACATAAGTATTCAGACCCTTTACTCAGTACTTTGTTGAAGCACCTTTGGCAACAATTACAGCCTTGAGTCTTCTTGGGAATGAAGCTACAAGCTTGGCACACCTGTATTTGGGGAGTTTCTCCCATTCTTCTCTGCAGATCCTTAAGCTAAGTCAGATTCTCTCCAGAGATTGGGTTTAAGTCCGGGCTCAGGCTGGACCACTCAAGGACATTCAGACACTTGTCCCGAAGCCACTCCGGCGTTGTCTTGGCTGTGTGCTTAGGGTCGTTGTCCTGTTGGAAGGTGAACCTTCACCCCAGTCTGATGTCCTGAGCGCTCTGGAGCAGGTTTTCATCAAAGATCTCTCTGTACTTTGCTCTGTTAATATTTCCCTCTATCCTGACTAGTCTCCCAGTCCCTGCCGCTGAAAACATCCCCACAGCATGATGTTGCCATCACCATGCATCACATAGGGATGGTGACATGTTTCCTCCAGATGTGATGCTTGGCATTCAGACCAAAGAGTTCAATCTTGATTTTATCAGACCAGAGAATCTTGTTTCTCATGGTCTGAGAGTCCTTTAGGTGCCTTTTTGGCAAACTCCAAGCAGGCAGTCATGTGCCTTTTACTGAGGAGTGTCTTCCGCCTGGCCACTCTACCATAAAGGCCTGATTGGTGGAGTGCTGCTGAGATGGTTGTCCTTCTGGAAGGTTCTCCCATCTCCAAAGAGGAAGACTTGAGCTCTGTCAGAGTGACCATTGGGTTCCTGGTCACCTTTGGTGGTTCCAAACTTCTTCCGTTTAAGAATGATGGAGGCCACTGTGTTCTTGGGGACCTTCAATGCTGCACAGATGTTTTGGTACCCTTCCCCAGATCTGGCCCTCGACACAATCCTGTCTTGGAGCTCTGCGGACAATTCCTTTGACCTCATGGCTTGGTTTTTGCTCAGACATGCACTGTCAACTGTGGGACCTTATATAGTCAGGTCTGTGCCTTTCCAAATCATGTCCAATCAATTGAATTTATCACAGATGGACTCCAATCAACTGTAGAAACATCTCAAGGATGATCTTGTGAAACAGAATGCACCTAAGCTCAATTTCGAGTCTCATAGCAAAGGTTCTGAATTCCTATGTAAATAAGGTAGTTCTCTTTTTTAATATTTTTTATACATTTTTAAAAACTTCTAAAAACCTGTTTTCAGTTTGTCATTATGGGGTATAGTGTGTAGATAGATGAGGATTTTTATTTATTTAATCTATTTTAGAGTAAGGCTGTTAACGTAACAAAATGTGGAAAAAGTCAAGGCGTCTGAATTCTTTCTCGAATGCACTGTATATTTCTGTTGGTCCAGGAATCGAACTCGCTATCCTGGCATTGAACTGCAGAAGAAAACCTTCAGTCAACTGGTTCAGATTACTGTCTAGGAACAACATTTACATTCAAACGGCCACTTTAGTGCCAGCTCAGGATTTATGTCTGCTAATTTGACCCTCCTCACCCCGTCCAATAGGGCTGTTAATGTGATGGACACCTCTGTGTTCCCATTTTAACAGCCTAATTTAAAGGCAAATGTCACTGACAGGAGGATGGCCTGCTAACCAATAGTCTCTCAGACACCAATGCACAACCGTGCTGCGTGAATACTTATGCACGCGTGCAAGCGTGTACACACACACACACACACACACACACACACACACACACACACACACACACACACACACACACACACACACACACACACACACACACACACACACACACACACACACACACCTCTATGGAAGTAGCGGTGGAAAGGGAAAGGGGGATACCTAGTCAGTTGTACAACTGAATGCCTTCAACTGAAATGTGTCTTCCGCATTTAACCCAACCCCTCTGAATCAGAGAGGTGCGGGGGGGCTGCCTTAATGGCAGTAGTAGTATGAGTATAGGACTGTAGCGGAGCATGAAGACTAGGTTGTTTCATCAATCATTACTAAATGAATCCTTCATATGTGGACCTCCAGTCATTCATTGATGGTAGCTCTGATTCTGAGTTGAATGGAGGCATCTCATCCTGTCTCACAGGGCCTCCCTTCCTAGATAATAAATCCAGCTCAATTACATGAGATGCTTGTTTTCATTCAGACTGACTTTTGAAAGGGCCCACTCCTCCACCACATTGTTAGCCTGCAGGTTTGCTCGGACTCCTGTCCTTGTGAGCTACAGTAGTAGGCAGCTACAGCCAGATGACAGCTATAATCTTGGTTCCCCACACAAACCACTTGGCTACCGAGTGGCGCAGCGGTCTAAGGCACTGCAAATCAAATCAAATGTTATTAGTCACATGCGCCGAATACAACAGGTACCTTACAGTGAAATGCTTACTTACGAGCCCCTAACTAACAATGCAGTAATTTAAAAAAATGGATAAGAATAAGAGATAAAAGTAACAAGTAATTAAAGAGCAGCAGTAAAATAACAATAGCGAGACTATACACAGGGGGGTACCGTTTCAGAGTCAATGTTCGGGGGCACCAGTTAGTTGAGGTAATATGTACATGTAGCTATAGTGCCTTACAAAAATATTCATCCCCCTTGCCGTTTTTCCTATTTTGTTGCATTACAACCTGTAATTTAAATGGATTTTAATTTGGATTTCATGTAATGGACGTACACAAAATAGTCCAAATTGGTGAAGTAAAATGAAAAGAATTACTTATTTAAAAAAAAAAATGAATAATGTAAAACGGAGAAGTGGTGCGTGCATATGTATTCACCCCCTTTGCTATGAAGCCCCTAAATAAGATCTGGTGCAACCAATTACCTTCAGAAGTCACATAATTAGTTAAATAAAGTCCACCTGTGTGCAATCTAAGTGTCACATGATCAGTCACATGATCTCAGTATATATCCACCTGTTCTGAAAGGTCCCAGAGTCTGCAACACCACTAAGCAAGGGGCACCACCAAGCAAGCCAAGGAGCTCTCCAAACAGGTCATTGACAAAGTTGTGAAGAAGTACAGATCAGGGTTGGGTTATAAAAAAATATCCAAAACTTTGAACATCCCACGGAGCACCATTAAATCCATTATTTAAACATTTAAAGAACCACAACAAACCTGCCAAGAGAGAGCCGGCCCACCAAAACTCACGGACCAGGCAAGGAGGGCATTAATCAGAGAGGCAAAAAAAAGAGACTAAAGATAACCCTGCAGGAGCTGCACAGCTCCACAGCGGAGACTGGAGTCTCTGTTCATGGGACCACTTTAAGTCGTACACTCCACAGAGCTGGGCTTTACGGAAGAGTGGCCAGAAAAAAGCTATTGTTTAAAGACAAAAATAAGCAAACACGTTTGGTGTTTGCCAGAAGGCATGTGGGAGACTCCTCAAACATATGGAAGAAGGTACTCTGTTCAGATGAGAATAAGATTGAGCTTTTTGGCCATCAAGGAAAACGCTATGTCTGGTGGAAACCGAACACATCTCATCACCCAGAGAACATCATCCCATGGTGGTGGCAGCATCATGCTGTGTGGATGTTTTTCATCGGCAGGGACCGGGAAACTTGTCAGAATTGAAGGAATGATGGATGGCGCTAAATACAGGGAAATTCTTGAGGGAAACCTGTTTCAGTCCCAGAAATTTGAGACAGGGACGGAGGTTCACCTTCCAGCAGGACAATGACCCTAAGCATACTGCTAAAGAAACACTCAAGCGGTTTAAGGGGAAACATTTAAATGCCTTGGAATGGCCTAGTCAAAGCCCAGACCTCAATCCAATTGAGAATCTGTTCTATGACTTAAAGACTGCTGTACAGCAGCGGAACCCATCCAACTTGAAGGAGCTGGAGCAGTTTTGCCTTGAAGAATGAGCAAAAAACCCAGTGGCTAGATGTGCCAAGCTTATAGAGACATACCCCAAGAGACTTTCAACTGTAATGTCTGCAAAAGGTGGCTCTACAAAGTATTGACTGTGGGGTGGGGGGGGGGGGGGGGGGGATGAATAGTTATGCACGTTCAAGTTTTCTGTTTTTTTTTGTCTTATTTCTTGTTTGTTGCACAATAAAAAATATTTTGCATCTTCAAAGTGGTAGGCATGTTGTGTAAATCAAATGATACAAACCTCCCAAAAATCAATTTTAGTTCCAGGTTGTAAGGCAACAAAATAGGAAAAATTCCAAGGGGGGTGAATACTTTCACAAGCCACTGTAGAGTTATTAAAGTGATTATGCATAGATGATAACAACAGAGAGTAGCAGCGGTGAAAAAGAGGGGGGGGGGGGGCAATGCAGATAGTCTGGGTAGCCATTTGATTAGATGTTCAGGAGTCTTATGGCTTGGGGGTAGAAGCTGTTTAGAAGCTTCTTGGACCGAGACTTGGTGCTCCGGTACCACTTGCCGTGCGGTAGCAGAGAGAACAGTCTATGACCAGGGTGGCTGGAGTCTTTGACAATTTTTAGGGCCTTCCTTTGAGACCGCCTGGTGTAGAGGTCCTGGATGGCAGGAAGCTTGGCCCCAGTGATGTACTGGGCCGTACGCACTACCCTCTGTAGTGCCTTGCGGTCGGAGGCTGAGCAGTTGCCGTACCAGGCAGTGATGCAACCAGTCAGGATGCTCTCGACGGTGTAACTGTAGAGCCTTTTGAGGATCTGAGTACCCATTCCAAATCTTTTCAGTTTCCTTGAGGGGGAATAGGTTTTGTCATGCCCTCTTCACGACTGTCTTGGTGTGCTTGGATCATGTTAGTTTGTTGGTGATGTAGACACCAAGGAACTTGAAGCTCTCAACCTGCTCCACTGCAGCCCCATCGATGAGAATGGCGGCGTGCTTTGTCCTCTTTTTCCTGTAGCATACAATCATCTACTTTGTCTTGATCACGCTGAGGGAGTCAATGAATAACATTCTCACATAGGTGTTCCTTTTGTCCAGGTGGGTAAGGGCATTGTGGATTGCAATAGAGATTTCATCATCTGTGGATCTGTTAGGGTGGTATGCAAATTGGAGTGGGTCTAGGGTTTCTGGGATAATTGTGTTGATGTGAGCCATGACCAGCCTTTCAAAGCACTTCATGGCTACGGACGTGAGTGCTATGGGTCGGTAGTCATTTAGGCAGGTTACTTTAGTGTTCTTGGGCACAGATACTATGGTTGTCTGCTTAAAACATGTTGGTATTACAGACTCGGACAGGGAGAGGTTGAAAATGTCAGTGAAGACACTTGCCAGTTGGTCAGCGCATGCTCGCAGTACACGTCCTGGTAATCTGTCTGCCCTGCTGCCTTGTGAATGTTGACCTGTCTAAAGGTCTTACTCACATCGGCTGCGTTGAGCGTGATCACACAGTCTTCCAGAACAGCTGGTGCGCTCATGCATTTCAGTGTTATTTACCTCCAAGCGAGCATAGAAGTTGTTAAGCTCGCCTGGTAGGCTCATGTCACTGGGCAGCTTTCGGCTGTGCTTCTCTTTGTATTCTGTAATGGTTTGCAAGCCCTGCCACATCCGATGAGCGTCAAAGCCGGTGTAGTACTGTTCGATCTTAGTCCTGTATTGATGCTTTGCCTGTTTGATGGTTCGTCGGAGGGCATAGCAGGATTTCTTATAAGCTTCCGGGTTAGAGTCCCGCTCCTTGAAAGCGAACATATTCCAGTCTGTGCTAGCAAAACAGTCCTGTAGCTTAGCATCTGCTTCATCTGACCACTTTTTCATTGTTCGAGTCACTGGTGCTTCCTGCTTTCATTTTTGCTTGTAAGCAGGAATCCGAAGGATAGAATTATGGTCACATTTGCCAAATGGAGAGCGAGGGTAGAGTTTTGTATGTGTCTCTGTGTGAGTGGAGTAAAGGTGGTCCAGAGTTTTTTTCCCCTCTGGTTGCACATTTAACATGCTGATAGAAATTTGGTAAGACAGATTTAAGTTTCCCTGTGTTAATGTCCCCGGCTACTAGGAGCACCGCTTCTGGGTGAACGTTTTCCTGTTTGCTTATGGCGGAATACAGCTCATTCAGTGCGGTCTTATTGCCAGCATCAGTCTGTGGTGGTATGTAGACAGCTACGAAAAATACAGATGAAACTCTCTAGGTGGATAGTGTGGTCTTTAGCTTATCATGAGATACTCTACCTCAGGCGAGCAAAACCTCGAGACTTCCTTAGATATCGTGCACCAGCTGTTATTTACAAAAATACATAGTCCTCTGCCCCTTGTCTTACCAGACGCCGCTGTTCTGTCCTGCTTATAGAGCGTATAACCAGCCAGCTGTATGTTGATAATGTCATTGTTCAGCCATGACTCAATGAAGCTTAAGATATTACAATTTTGAATGTCCCATTAAACTACCAATCTTCCGCGTAGGTCATTGATTTTTTTCTCCCAAAGATTGCACGTTTGCTAGCAGAATGGAGGGAAATGGGGGTTTATTCGATTGGCTTCGAATTCTCAGAAGGCAGCCCGCCCTCTGGCCCCTTTTTCTCCGCCTTCTCTTCACGCAAATGACTGTCATCTGGGAAGTATGTCATTCACATCAGGCTCGTCGGACTCGTTAAAGGAAAAATAGGATTCTGCCAGTCCGTGGTGAGTAATCACAGTTCTGATGCCCAGAAGTTTTTTTTTCGGTCATAAGAGACGGTAGCAGCAATATTATATACACAATAAGTAAAAAAATAAGTTACAAACAACGCAAAGAAACAAACAAAAAAACACAATTGGTTACGAATACGTAAAACGTCAGCCTTGTTCTCCGGCGCCATCTTGTATCTCAGTGCTAGAGGCGTCACTACAGACCCTGGTTCAATTCCAGGCTGTGTCACAACCGGCCGTGATTGGAAGTCCCATAGGGCGGCGCACAATTGGCCCAGTGTCATTAGGGTTTGGCCCGGGGTAGGCCGTCATTTAAATAAGAATTTGTTTTTAACTGACTTGCCTAGTTAAATAAAGGTTAAAAAATGGTTTTAAAATACATCACCTAGTCAGAAGGTCCTGTACGGTCACAATACACCCTCAGCAGTCTAGCAATGGTGCTTTCTGACTTCCAATGGGAAACAAGAGAGACACGGGATTTAGGAGTAAGGCTGTATTATCGTTTGATAAGTCAGCCAGTCTTTCAGCTACCGAAGCTCCTTTGTGCATGTGTACAGACAGTACAGGTAAAAAGACCTCTCTTTTGTTGAAGGTTTAAGTGCTGGACAAGCAGGTGTGGATGGAAGGGCTATAATGCCTATTTAGAGAGCCTTTTGACAACCCACTATGGTGGAGACAGCACCCAGGAGAACCAGAGTAGAAGAGAGGAGGAGGGTAGAGGGAGAGGACAGGAGGAGGAGGGTAGAGAGAGAGGACAGGAGGAGGGGGGTAGGGGGAGAGGACAGGAGGAGGGGGGTAGGGGGAGAGGACAGGACAGGAGGAGGGGGGTAGGGGGAGAGGACAGGAGGAGGGGGGTAGAGAGAGAGGACAGGAGGAGGGGGGTAGGGGGAGAGGACAGGAGGAGGGGGGTAGGGGGAGAGGACAGGAGGAGGGGGGTAGGGGGAGAGGACAGGAGGAGGGGGGGAGGGGGAGAGGACAGGAGGAGGGGGGTAGAGAGAGAGGACAGGGAGGAGAGGACAGGAGGAGGAGGGTAGGGAGAGAGGACAGGAGGGAGAGGACAGGAGGAGGAGGGTAGGGGGAGAGGACAGGAGGAGGAGGGTAGGGAGAGAGCACAGGAGGAAGAGGGTAGGAGGAGATGGTACAAGAGGAGGGTAGGGAGAGAGGACAGGGGGGAGAGGACTGGAGGAGGAGGACAGGGGGTAGAGGACAGGAGGAGGAGGGTAGATAGAGAGGACAGGAGGAGGAGGGTAGGGGGAGATGGGACAAGAGGAGGGTAGGGAGAGAGGACAGTGGGGAGAGGACAGGAGGAGAAGGGTAGGGGGAGAGGACAGGGGGAGGAGTGTATGGAGAGAGGGCAGAAGAGGAGGGTAGAGAGAGAATGAGGACAAGAGGAGGGTAGGGGGAGAGGACAAGAGGAGGGTAGGGGGAAGAAGAGAGTAGGAGGGTAGGGTCAATACTCCAGGGATATGTCAAGACCTTGGTGACAGGTTTATAAGGCATGATGGTAATTAAGTGTGGCGAGAGCAGTAGATATTGATGCCTGAAAGAAGCGGCAGTGTCAGATGTGTAAAATAGATATTAACAGCGTAGATTTTGGCTGTAGAGGAAAGGTCAGGGTGAGGGATAGGACTAATAGGACAGATAGATCCTCTAACAACACTCCCAGGGGCGTTGATGCTGCAGCAAAGGCCCAGGCTGGTGGTGGCTGAGCTAAGGATGGACAGGCCCAGGCTGGTGGTGGCTGAGCTAAGGATGGACATGCCCAGGCTGATGGTGGCTGAGATAAGGATGGACAGGCCCAGGCTGGTGGTGGCTGAGCTAAGGATGGACAGGCCCAGGCGGGTGGTGGCTAAGCTAAGGATGGACAGGCCCAGGCTGGTGGTGGCTGAGCTAAGGATGGACAGGCCCAGGCTGGTGGTGGCTGAGCTAAGGATGGACAGGCCCAGGCTGGTGGTGGCTGAGCTAAGGATGGACAGGCCCAGGCTGGTGGTGGCTGAGCTAAGGATGGACAGGCCCAGGCTGATGTTGGCTGAGATAAGGATGGACAGGCCCAGGCTGGTGGTGGCTGAGCTAAGGATGGACAGGCCCAGGCGGGTGGTGGCTAAGCTAAGGATGGACAGGCCCAGGCTGGTGGTGGCTGAGCTAAGGATGGACAGGCCCAGGCTGGTGGTGGCTGAGCTAAGGATGGACAGGCCCAGGCTGGTGGTGGCTGAGCTAAGGATGGACAGGCCCAGGCTGGTGGTGGCTGAGCTAAGGATGGACAGGCCCAGGCTGGTGGTGGCTGAGCTAAGGATGGACAGGCCCAGGCTGGTGGTGGCTGAGCTAAGGATGGACAGGCCCAGGCGGGTGGTGGCTAAGCTAAGGATGGACAGGCCCAGGCTGGTGGTGGCTGAGCTAAGGATGGACAGGCCCAGGCTGGTGGTGGCTGAGCTAAGGATGGACAGGCCCATGCTGGTGGTGGCTGAGCTAAGGATGGACAGGCCCAGGCTGGTGGTGGCTGAGCTAAGGATGGACAGGCCCAGGCTGGTGGTGGCTGAGCTAAGGATGGACAGGCCCAGGCTGGTGGTGGCTGAGCTAAGGATGGACAGGCCCAGGCTGGTGGTGGCTTAGCTAAGGATGGACAGGCCCAGGCTGGTGGTGGCTGAGCTAAGGATGGACAGGCCCAGAGCTGTGGTGGATATCACAAGGCCTGCTAGAAGATTAAAGGAGCTTACATACTACTGGAACTTAGCAACGCTGATCTGCTTCTACTTCTCTGCGTTATACAGGCCTCTTTCTATGTCGTATCTAAAAGGTACAAGGAAAAGAATGGGGCTGAACATATAGGTCAGGGTGGTTTCCCAGAACCAGAATATTAGACATAAACTTGGACTAAATGGCACTGAATGGAGATGCTCTGACTGGGGAACATATTTCATACAAGTGTCCTATTATTATTTTCTGTTAGAGATTGAGCGAGCAGATTTGGAAATCAGAAGCTGTAGCCTATTTTCAAATAAATGATACATGAAAACAAGAAAGTGCTGAGGCTCTGTTTTAATTAGGTATCAATCCCAGTTGTTTTGGTCTTTAACTGGGCCACATTGTAGGGTAGTAGGGTTGGCTTACTGTTGAGTCAGATCTCTTGGCTGTCCCGTTGATAGTCAGATCTCTTGGCTGTCCCGTTGATAGTCAGATCTCTTGGCTGTCCTGTTGATAGTCAGATCTCTTGGCTGTCCCGTTGATAGTCAGATCTCTTGGCTGTCCTGTTGATAGTAAGATCTCTTGGCTGTCCTGTTGATAGTCAGATCTCTTGGCTGTCCTGTTGATAGTCAGATCTCTTGGCTGTTCCGTTGATAGTCAGATCTCTTGGCTGTCCTGCTGATAGTCAGATCTCTTGGCTGTCCCGTTGATAGTCAGATCTCTTGGCTGTCCCGTTGATAGTCAGATCTCTTGGCTGTCCCGTTGATAGTCAGATCTCTTGGCTGTCCTGTTGATAGTCAGATCTCTTGGCTGTCCCGTTGATAGTCAGATCTCTTGGCTGTCCTGTTGATAGTAAGATCTCTTGGCTGTCCTGTTGATAGTCAGATCTCTTGGCTGTCCTGTTGATAGTCAGATCTCTTGGCTGTTCCGTTGATAGTCAGATCTCTTGGCTGTCCTGCTGATAGTCAGATCTCTTGGCTGTCCCGTTGATAGTCAGATCTCTTGGCTGTCCCGTTGATAGTCAGATCTCTTGGCTGTCCCGTTGATAGTCAGATCTCTTGGCTGTTCGTTGATAGTCATATCTCTTTGATGCACATTGATGGTGATGATGACGATGCACATTGATGACGATGCATATTGATGATGATGATGACGATGTACATTGAACCTATAAATGCATGAATGATCAAATGTGTTAGTATGGACTATTTGCATTGTGTGTCCCCCCACAACCCCTATTTTACGCTGCTGCTACTCTCTGTTTATCCTCTATGCATAGTCACTATACATTCATGTACATATTACCTCAATTAGCCCGGCTAACCGGTGCCCCCGCACATTGACTCTGTACCGGTACCACCTGTATATAGCCTCGCTACTGTTATTTTCACTGTCATTTTACAGTTTTTTATTTTAATTTCTTTACTAATCTATTGTTTACCTAATACCTATTTTTTTACTTAAAAATTGCATTGTTGGTTAAGGCCTTGTAAGTAAGCATTTCACTGTAAGGTCTACACCTGTTGTATTCGGCGCACGTGACAAAAACTGTATTATTAAGACAGAGTTAGACTCCTTTTAGATCATAATGAATATGATTATGTAGACAGGGGGTGACCTGATCCTTGATCAGTTTGTACAGACATGCAGGAAGTAGAAATCAGGGTCAAGTGTATGAAGAACAGCCAGCGTTCATCAGGACGCAACATTTTGGAACGTTCAGATAGAAATATGTTATGTAGAACAAACATGCCTCTCTCTGACATGTAGAATAATGAATCACAACTGCTCTATTCGTGGCATTTCTATCTGCAATGTTCGACAACATTTGGCAACTGTACATGGCCCAGGTGTTGACCTTGTGGCTCTCTGGGGTCACAGCTTCTCTGGGTGTCTGTGAGAGAAAAGATTCTCAGTCCATATGTTGAATAATACATGTTAACATCGCTGTAATGTTTCACCTGCACCACCTCAATTATTAATCACACCATAGCCACGCTGGGCCGGATGGGTGAGGGCAACACAGGAAAGGGGAGGGGCTCTGAGACGCAAAGCAGGAAGTGATATATAACTGTCATGTCATGACATCCATGTGTTGTGTAATATTTGCGCCTTTTCATCAAAAGATCCCTCACTGTTTGAGGGTATATATTTCACTTTGTATTTATTTAAAGGTATAATTATAAGTTGCAGAGTCATGGTCTGTAGTCAGCAGAGTAGAAATGGTAGTCAGCAGTACCGTAGAACTGAAAACGACATGAGGTCACCCAATTGGGTCATCTTACTTCCTGAATTTAGTGTAATGTGAAAGAGGATATAGGCATAGCTAAGCAGGGGTGGGTTCATTTTCTCTGTTCTGTAAACCTGTTGATTTACAGAGTCATTATCGGGTCTTTATCATGTCATTATCATGTAATTAACATGTCATTACCAGGTCATTATCGGGTCATTATCGTGACATTATCAGGTCATTGCCATTATCGTGGCATTATCAGGTCGCTATCAGGACATTATCAGGTCATTATCAGGTTATTATTGGGTCAAAGTCAGGTCATTATCGTGTCATTATCGGGTGTCACACACATAGAGTAGGTACACACACCATGGCTCAGTTTCCCGGAACCAGATTAAGTATATTCCTGGATGGAAATCGAGTGTGATTTTTTTTGGTCCAAAAGTAGCCTAAATCTGAATCTAGGAAAGTATATGTTAACATCTGTAATTGATGGACTATGCTGAAGCAGGGGGTAAAAGGCCTGAGTTTTATTATGTACTGTGTCTTTTTAATCCCTGTGTTCCTTCTCCTCCTCTCCCTCCTCCCAGAGGTGACCCTGACAAGTGTGATATCTGGGGCAACACGCCGCTCCATCTGGCCGCCGCCAACGGCCACCACAGCTGCCTGTCCTTCCTGGTATCGTTCGGTGCCAATGTGTGGTGCCTGGACAACGACTACCACACGCCCCTTGACATGGCTGCCACCAAGAGCCACATGGACTGTGTCCGATACCTGGACTCCATCGCCGCCAAGCAGTCTGTTCACAACCCCAAGGTGAGGTATCAGGAGCAATGACAAGGATCAAATGCAGGAAGAAACTTTACTGAGACTACTAAATGACCATTGGCAGGTATAGCCTACATATCATTTTTAAATGTATGTCGTTCTGTCCTTGAGCTGTTCTTGTCTATTAATGTTCTGTATTATGTAATTTTTCATATTCAATGTGGACCCCAGGAAAGGTAGTTGCTGCTTTTGCAACAGCTAATGGGGATCCAAATAAAATAGAAATACCAATTTTATACCAGTAGATTGTAAAAAATATATTTTACCATCATATTTGTATCCATTTTAACAAAATATTTGTATTTTAATTATATTTCAGTTATTGTTTAAATTATATTGGTTACACACCCGTTCTGCCAGTCACATTCTGACGAAAATCCCCAAAGTACACACATCCATGGGTCGCTCCTCTTTTCAGTTCACTGCAGCCAGCGACAGGAACGAGCTGCAACAAACACTCAAACTGGACAGTTTAATCTCAATCTCTTCATTCAAAGTCTCAATCATGGACACTCTTACTGACAGTTGTGGCTGCTTCGCGTGATGTATTGTTGTCTCTACCTTCTTGCCCTTTGTACTGTTGTCTGTGCCCAATAATGTTTGTACCATGTTTTGCGCTGCTGCCATGTTGTGTTGCTACCATGCTGTGTGGTTGTCTTATGTATCTCTTTATGTAGTGTTGTGGTGTCTCTCTTGTCGTGATGTGTGTTTTGTCCTGTATTTTATTTATTTATTTATTTTAAATCCCAGCCCCCGTCTGGGATTAAGGGAGGCCTTTTGCATTTGTAGTAGGCCGTCATTGTAAATAAGACTTTGTTCTTAACTGACTTGCCTAGTTAAATAAAGGTTAAAGAAAATATAATACTAATTATGAACAACTTCCTAATATTGAGTTGCAAACTCAAACCGGTGCGCCTGGTGCCCATTTTGCCTTGCCTATTCAACCTCTGAACGGCACACATACCCAATCCATGTCTCAACTGTCTCAAGGTTTAAATATCCTTCTTTAACCTGTCTCCTTCCCTTCATCTACACTGATTGTAGTGGATTTAACAAGTGACATCAATAAGGGATCATAGCTTTCACCTGGATTCAACTAGGTCAGTCTGTCATGGAAAGGGGTGTTCTTAATGTTTTGTATACTCAGTTTGAATTGTATAGCCTAACCTGCAATGGTGTATTTGTGATATTTAAATAGTGACTAAATAGATCTGTCTCTTCTACAAGCTGGTGGGCAAGCTGAAAGACAGAGCGTTCCGCGCGGCAGAAAGGAGGATAAAGGACTGTGTGAAGCAGCAGCAGAAACACCACCGGCGGCTGGAGAGAATGTTCCTGAAGGAGAGCGTAACGTCGGATAACTCAGACGCCATGAGTTTCTCTAGTTATAACAGCAGCAGCACGCTAAGCCGCACGCTTCCTCAGTTCAACGCGGTCACTTCCAACATGCCATACTCACAGGTCAGAGGTCAAAAGCATTTCTTCCCTGCTAACTTCACTGTCAATTGCTCATGAATGCATTTGATATTATTTTGATAGTCTATGGCAGTTTGAGTAAATCATTTGATATTGTTTTACGTTCCCTGATGAATAAGTTCATGAGTAAGCTCAAGACATTTCAGCTATTGATCATTGTCCTTTTTCATGTGTCAAACTCTGTCTTGCTTTACATTTAGTAAATGATCTGTTTAATGTCCTCTCCTGAGTCCACGTTTCGATCTTTGCAATCTATACAGGCCACTGTACACTCCACAACCAAGGGGAGGACCAAGATTCACAAGAAGCTGGAGAAGAAGAAACAGGTGGACGGCACCTTTAAGATCTACGAGGATGGGAGGAAGAGTGTTCGCTCGCTGTCTGGCCTTCAGCTTGGCCAGGACGTAATGTTCCTCAAGCAGGTAGAACAAGTAGCTACTGTATGTAAAGACACAACATCCAAAACAGTTGGTTCTGACTAACGGAAAGTTAACTTTAGAAAATAAACGCACTCTATTCTTCCAAACCCATTACATTTCCCACAGGCTTAGTGCTGAAACCTGGGTTATTTCCATTACATTTCCCACAGGCTTAGTGCTGGAACCTGGGTTATTTCCATTACATTTCCCACAGGCTTAGTGCTGAAACCTGGGTTATTTCCATTACATTTCCCACAGGCTTAGTGCTGAAACCTGGGTTATTTCCATTACATTTCCCACAGGCTTAGTGTTGAAACCTGGGTTATTTCCATTATATTTCCCACAGGCTTAGTGTTGAAACCTGGGTTATTTCCATTACATTTCCCACAGGCTTAGTGCTGAAACCTGGGTTATTTCCATTACATTTCCCACAGGCTTAGTGCTGAAACCTGGGTTATTTCCATTACATTTCCCACAGGCTTAGTGCTGTAATCTGTGTTATTTCCATTCAAATGGTTTGTCTTCATTGATGTTCCTTCAACAGGGCACTTACGCCAACTCTAAGGACCACTCGCGCCTCAACATCCGGGACATGTTCCCTCACCACGGCAACAACCACGATCACCATGACAACGACCACTACGATGACGATGAACGTGCCGACACCCTCTTCCACATCTCCCGTGCCATCAGCGACCCGGTTCTCCACGAGGCCGCCTACTCCGAGATCAGCACTGACTCGGGCCGTGACTCCCTTTTCACCCGGCCCGGTCTTGGAACCATGGTGTTCCGACGGAACTACGTCTCCGATGGCCTCTTCGGCATTGGAGCCCGGGATGAGGGTTCCGTGGCTGGCTCCGAGCCGGTGGGCCGTGCCCCTAACGTCCACCTCCGTGGCCGTCTCCCCCGGCGCCAGCCCAGCCTGGATGATGCAATAAAGATAGACAGAATCATGAGCGCCCTGAGCCTCCCGGAGAGGACCCTGCAGGAGCTGCCCTGGGAGGAGGCTGACGTGGGCCTGGACGAGGAGCTGCCCTGGGTGGAGACTGACGTGGGCCTGGACGAGGAGCTGGAGTCTGAGAGTGGACGCCTGGAGACTTTCCTGGCCTCCCAGAGCCTGGGGGAGTTCATGCCCATTTTCAGGAGGGAGAAGATTGACCTCGAAGCTCTGTTGTTCTGCTCAGACCAGGAACTGACCTCCATACACATCCCACTGGGACCCAGGAAGAAGCTGCTAAAGGCCTGTAAGAGACGGCTGGACACCCTGGAGGAACCAGAGGGAATCAAGGACACTGAGCTCTGACGGTCAGTATTACTGTAGAAATTACTATATGAAGTCTATGACAGGCAAAGCACTGTTAAACATGGCTCAAACAGCAGAAGGAATCATGGACACTGAGCAAGGACACTGAGAGGGTCAGTACAACAGACTTCCTTCCTATGTGTTTGTAGCTGATAGATAACTAGGGCCAGTTTGTAGCTGATAGATAAATAGGGCAGGTTTGTAGCTGATAGATAAATAGGGTCAGTTTGTATCTGATAGATAAATAGGGCCAGTTTGTAGCTGATAGATAAATAGGGCCAGTTTGTAGCTGATAGATAATTAGGGCCAGTTTGTAGCTGATAGATAAATAGGGTCAGTTTGTATCTGATAGATAAATAGGGCCAGTTTGTATCTGATAGATAAATAGGGCCAGTTTGTATCTGATAGATAAATAGGGCCAGTTTGTAGCTGATAGATAAATAGGGCCAGTTTGTATCTGATAGATAATTAGGGCAGGTTTGTATCTGATAGATAAATAGGGCCAGTTTGTATCTGATAGATAAATAGGGCCAGTTTGTATCCGATAGATAAATAGGGCCAGTTTGTAGCTGATAGATAAATAGGGCCAGTTTGTATCTGATAGATAATTAGGGCCAGTTTGTAGCTGATAGATAAATAGGGCCAGTTTGTATCTGATAGATAAATAGGGCCAGTTTGTAGCTGATAGATAAATAGGGCCAGTTTGTAGCTGATAGATAAATAGGGCCAGTTTGTATCTGATACATAAATAGGGCCAGTTTGTATCTGATAGATAATTAGGGCAGGTTTGTATCTGATAGATAAATAGGGCCAGTTTGTATCTGATAGATAAATAGGGCCAGTTTGTATCTGATAGATAAATAGGGCCAGTTTGTAGCTGATAGATAAATAGGGCCAGTTTGTATCTGATAGATAATTAGGGCCAGTTTGTAGCTGATAGATAAATAGGGCCAGTTTGTTGCTGATAGATAAATAGGGCCAGTTTGTAGCTGATAGATAAATAGGGCCAGTTTGTATCTGATAGATAAATAGGGCCAGTTTGTATCTGATAGATAAATAGGGCCAGTTTGTAGCTTATAGATAAATAGGGCCAGTTTGTATCTGATAGATAATTAGGGCAGGTTTGTAGCTGATAGATAGATAGGGCCAGTTTGTTGCTGATAGATAAATAGGGCCAGTTTGTAGCTGATAGATAAATAGGGCCAGTTTGTATCTGATAGATAAATAGGGCCAGTTTGTAGCTGATAGATAAATAGGGCCAGTTTGTAGCTGATAGATAAATAGGGCCAGTTTGTAGCTGATAGATAAATAGGGCCAGTTTGTATCTGATAGATAAATAGGGCCAGTTTGTATCTGATAGATAATTAGGGCAGGTTTGTAGCTGATAGATAAATAGGGCCAGTTTGTATCTGATAGATACATAGGGCCAGTTTGTAGCTGATAGATAAATAGGGCCAGTTTGTAGCTGATAGATAAATAGGGCCAGTTTGTATCTGATACATAAATAGGGCCAGTTTGTAGCTGATAGATAATTAGGGCAGGTTTGTAGCTGATAGATAAATAGGGCCATCTAGTGGAGTGCTATAGTAAAATGTAGACTATTAGTAATATTTATTTCCTCTATATAAAAAGTCAATTTCTAGAACAGAGATCATATTGTATGTATTTTGTTTTGTTCATCCACAGAGAGATGACATGGTGACATCTGGATACTTTACTGTCATTCAAGATGACACACAGAGTCCTGTCTGACTATCAGCTCAAGTCCATGGAGAGCTGTGGCCCTGCCTATCAGCTCAAGTCCATGGAGAGCTGTGGTCCTGTCTGACTATCATCTCTAGTCCATGGAGAGCTGTGGTCCTGTCTGACTATCAGTTCTAGTCCATGGAGAGCTATGGTCCTGTCTGACTATCATCTCTAGTCCATGGAGAGCTGTGGTCCTGTCTGACTATCATCTCTAGTCCATGGAGAGCTGTGGTCCTGTCTGACTATCATCTCTAGTCCATGGAGTCCTGAGATGGTGTTAGGATTATCCACACAGAGCTGTGGTCCTGCCTGACTAATGGCTCTCCCCAGGGACAGCACTCCCTGGCTGGGGACACAGAGAACATTACACTGGGGTCTGGTAGAGTCCCTAGGGACCTGGTGCCGTGCATGAGAGGGCGTCTTTAATTACACACCCAGATGGTCTGGCAGGACCAGGTGTGCCGTGGGACGGTGCCCACTCACGTACTGTCACTGGCACGGAACAAACACACTCACATGTTTCCCATATGGAATACTGTCATTCATTTGCAACTGAGCATTTGATCATGTTTTTTGTCTATATATTTGTGCAAACGTGTAATGTTATTTATGTATTTATTATTTATTAATAGAAAATGTTTTGTTTATTGTTTATTACAGACATTACTGTACAGTTTTGTTACTTTAGTATGTATAATAATGTTACATTTGTTACATCTGTTACATTTTTTAAAATGTTTATTCAACCTTCATTTAACTAGACAAGTCAGTTAAGAACACATTCTTATTTTACAATGATATGTGTGTATCCCAAATTGCACCCTATTCTCAACATTTTATATTTTTGACAAGGGCCCATAGGGATCTGGTAAAAAAAATAAAAATAGTGCACTACGTAGGGAATAGGGTACCATTTGGGATGGAGCCATGTTTCTGTTTTTAAGGACAGTTTGCGTTTTATTGAAGATACTGGAACATGAGGTTATCAGTCAGTCAGTCTGTCTGTGGCTACCTCTCAAATAGAACTCTATCCCCTATGTAGTGCACTACTTTTGCACAGGGCCCATAGGGATCTATATAGGGAACAGGGTACCATTTGGAATGCATTCTGTCTGTGCCAAAGTAAGTGTTATCTCAGGTTGCTGCGGGCATCCAGTTCGGGGTATAGTGTTTCACAAGAGTTCTGCCTGTGGACTGGTGGACTCGTATGCATGACTGTGCATGAACAACCTCTCCCTCAATGTTTGTTTTTAACCTTTATTTAAATAGGCAAGTCAGTTAAGAACAAATCTTATTTTACAATGATGGCCTAATGTCAGCAAGACAAAGGAGCTGATCGTGGACTATAGAAAAAGGAGGACCAAACGGGCTGAAGTGGAGCGGGACGAGAGTTTCAATTTCCTTGGTGTCCATATACCCAACAAACTATCATGGTCCAAACACACCAAGACAGTTGTGAAGAGGGGACGACAAAACCTTTTTCCCCTCAGGAGACTGAAAAGATTTGGCATGGGTCCCCAGATCCTCAAAAAGTTCTACAGCTCCACCATCGAGAGCATCCTGACCGGTTGCATCACCACCTGGTATGGCAACTGCTCAGCATATGCTCACCTAGGCGGTGTCAGAGGAAGGCCCAACATTCAATCAGGCACATAATAACGACACATTTCCCAGAAAATAGCCTTAATTAAAGGTCCAAGCATTTCTCCGGCGAGATTTTCACATGCCAAAGGAATAGATTAGCAAAGAGTTAAATCGACATTCATTGACTAGGAAACAGATCTTGCGCTTTTTTAATAAAAGTAGATTATGTTTTCTCATGCATCACATTAATCACGCAATGATAATTCGTTTGATGGATACCCTAGGCTTTATACGACATTATAAATTACGTCGAGATTCCATCTTAATTCGCTCTAACTTTATGGAAAAAGGTTTATTCAATAAATCCAGCAACTCCTCTCATACTGGGAAGAAAAAAATAAAACACATTTTCAGGCCTTAAGGGCAATTTTATTTCAAATATAGTAGTACACGGACGGAGAAAATCCAATAAGCGTTTTATAGTTACATCGTTAGGGTAAGTTTACCAAAAGTAGACACATTCCAATCAGTTTCTGAGACAATCGCCCAGACTTTGTAGACAGTTTAATAATGCTTAAACCTCATCTTTATCAAATGATCCATTAAAGGGACCAACTCAAAACCTACGTACGTCTACGTATGGGTTGTTTAAGTTGCATCTCATTATATTCCCAGTATTACTTTATCAAATCTCTAGTAATCGATTATACACACATACAATTTATAATATTTTCATATATTCACAGAATCCATATAGAACATTAGAAATTCTTAGGTACTCACATCAACCATTCCATTTGCGTTTTCAAGGACTCTCCACAGCTACGAAGCAGCTCTCCAAACATACTCCCAGCAGAACCCCCAAAAAGTTACTTTTGTTTCCTGGAGAATGACCGGCCCGTCATTGGATCCTCAACGGTCCTCTAACCTCCCAGAAACCACGGCAAAATCAAGTCTCACAGGAACTATAGACCTTCCGCTGCTTTCTAAAATATCATTGCGCTCTCAATACCACCCGTGATATTCTATGATGGCTAGTGAAGGAACGGAACCCCAAGATAACGTTATATCAAAGCTTATTATCCAAAATTCAATAATCTGATTAAGCATATTTCTATATGTTACTATCCAAACGTCAGATTAAGACTCATTTCTATAGTCACACAACTCTCATATCACAGTCACACAATGCTATTCCCAAACATACCTAATCAATGAGTTGTTTTTCAACAATATTTTTACCTGCAGGAATATTTTCTAATTTATATCTCATGATTAGTTCCTAGGATAATGCAACTCATACATTTACATTTTTCAATACTTCTAAAATGGGGTACATATTTAAAACAATTACAGGTTTAAAACAATTACAGGTGCACCTTACTATCTTATACAATATCATAAATTGTCTTAACTAGTTCACACAGATTCCAGATGTTTTAACATTAAATGGCCAAAACTAGTTCACACAGATTCTAGATATTTAACGCTAAATTACCAAACCCAGTGCATACCTGGCTAGCACATTTAAAATAATTGGAATTCACCAATTCTGAGGATCACTTAGAAGGTTTCACAGACACATTTCAGAATGAGGTCCTTCTTCCAATAGAGTTTCACCAGGTACCGTGCATCACACAGAACCCACAGTCACCCTGGCCCCTCAGCCCTACAGACCGCACCAATCCCCACTGTGATCAATTCAGTGTCAGGACGGCTCTAGGTGGCCCGCAACCAACCAATGATAGGTGTCTGAGTGTCTAACTCTCAGATCATCCTCCACTGACCCGGCCCTGCTTATGCCTCCAAGGTGCCCCCCTCACACAGGAATACACACTTAAAGCCTACGTAACAGAGGCTTTTCTAAAAACTCCACTTTGCGTGTTTCGCTCACCTCTTTATTTAAAAAAAACTACGTTCGAGATGTGGTATCCACTCGGCTCACTGCCTCTCAGATCAAAGGTGGGTCCATCTGTTTTGTTCCCGAAGTGTAGTCTCCCTGAGAGCCCAAGTTTGAGGGATCCCTCGTGCACGATTTACCCAGGTCGACAGGAGCGGTCACCAAGTGAAGATTCACATCCCATCCTCGTCGCCAAATGTGGTGGTTGATTTCTTTACTATCAAACGAGGAGAGACAAACTTATCACACAAGTCAGAGTCATACTTAAACTAACTCTGTAATCACTTATTAATAAGGGAGCAGGTCAATACAACGCACACATATAAAGTGAATCGATTGAGTGCTCTACTATAATAATGATTGGTCATGGCTGGTCGACGATTCACGGTCAAATGATTCGTTGAGAGCCCCGAGTCAAAATTACAAAGGTCTTTTATAGCCAAGATACACCCCTTTCAACCTACATGACGAACAACATATATATATAGAATGGGTCACAAGGTTAAGATTTGTATGAAAGATACCTATAATACATAGCAGGCAGTATCTGTCCCGTCGGATCCAAACTGGAACCATGTCTCCCTGGTACGGTATAGAACAAAAACATTAACTCATGCTCTGGAATGCTCTTTAGGTTTTATCACCCAAAAGACATGGTAAATCTCCTGTCAGTGTTATCTCCCAGAGGCCCATCCTCAGTAGAACACACAATAGTTAATAATTCTCTATTCTGTTGCATAAAACAACCATTTGATCCAATAAAAGTATTATAACATAATCTTGCAATTTTTCCACCATACTGTTCTCTTTGCTACCGCACAGCAAGCGGTACCGGAGCGCCAAGTCTTGGTCCAAAAGGCTCCTTAACAGCTTCTACTATAAGACTGCTGAACAATGAATCAAATGGCCACCGGACTATTACATTGCCCCCCCCTTTGTTGTTACATCTGCTGCTCGCTGTTTATTATCTATGCATAGTCACTTTATAAATTACCTCGACTAACCTGTACCCCCGCACATTGACTCGGTGACTCGGTTCCCCCTGTATATAACAGATATTGTTATGTAATTTTCTGGTGTCACTTTTTGATTTAATTTTTTTTACTTTAGTTTATTTAGTAAATATTTTCTTAACTCTATTTCTTGAACTGCATTGTTGGTTAAAGGCTTGTAAGTAAGCATTTCACGGTAAGGTCTACACCTGTTGTATTCGGCGCTTGTGACAAATACAATGTGTTTTGTATGTAACTTCAATGATTATGTATGCACTCACTACTGCAAGTCGAAAATGTGTGGATACAACCTTTGGAATACAACATAAGTCATGTTTGGATGTACTCTCACCCACAACAGTTATTAAAAATGTGTATTACAATTGATGAAGTAACTTTTTTGATGCTGTTTGTTAATATCTTGGTCATTTCAACTGTAATTATAAAGATGATTGAGCTGGGTAGGTCTTCCTACTGTTTCTGTCACCCGTGTTACCAGTGTGATAACATGACTGACAGCTCCTGTTCTGATTAGAACAAGACAGAGTTGATGTAGAGGGAAGGTCTGATAGCCTAGTGCTCTGATGTCCCCTGGGTCGTGTTCAATTAGAGAGAAAATATTTTTTAAATGGTGAGAACTATTATTTGAGTTTTCCATTGCGAAACATTTTGCCAAGTGTGCTCAACTGAACACAACCCTGCACTCTGCTAAACCAGTTTTAGTGGTAGTCCAGTTCACTCAGGATCCCACCAGCGCTCCTATTCCCTTAAATCATTAAGAGCACTGCAGCCAACACTGTACCTGGCCAGCAAAGAACACTGGCCAACAGCCCATTAAAACACTAATCTACTCATCTCTCTCTCTCTGTCTCTCTGTCTCTGTCTCTCTCTCTCTCTCTACACAGTGAGCACTAAGCAGTCGCTGCTAATCTTCTCCTCCTGACTTAGCCCCCCTTTCCCCCACTCCCCCTCCTCCTCCTTTCCCAGGCCCTCTGCCAAGGTTACAACAGGGATGAGAGAGGGAGGAAAGAAAGGAGGGGGAGGGGAAACGAGGACTGCAGGGGAGGGACCTGCAGTATGCATGAGGAGCTTCGGTGAAGAGAGAGGGAATAAGCAGCAGAATCATTTCTGGAGCTGAGCAGCTGCAGGGTATAGAGTTGTGTGTGTCCGTGCAGGATGCATGGCTTTGTGTGTGGTGTGTGACACAGGGACTTGCCCCGGCTCACTTAACTCACACCCATAGAAGCCACAGGACGTTCCCAGAGCTGCTGCTGTATTAAACAAGGACTGCACTACAGGAACAACCTGACAAGGAGAGAGGAGAAGAGAGAAAGGAGAGAGAGAGAACACAGATAAGAAGAGGAGGAGGAGAGGAGAGAAAGGAGAGAGAGAGAGAGCACAGAGAAGAAGAGGAGAGGAGAGAGAGAGAACACAGAGAAGAAGAGGAGGAGGAGGAGAGGAGAGAAAGGAGAGAGAGAGAGAGAACACAGAGAAGAAAAGGAGGAGGACGGGGAAAGAGAGAAGTACACAGCGTGTTGGAGAAGAGTAGAGGAGGAGAAGAGGAGAGGAGGAGAAGAGGAGAGGAGAAGTGGGGAAGAGGAGAGGAGGAGGAGAGAAGTGGAGGAGGAGAGGAGGAGGGGAGTACACACCGCAGCTTGTATTAGAAGGAGAAAAGGAAGGTGAGAACTGTTGGAGTGGTTGTAAAGGAGCTGAACTTCCTGTCATGTTTACTTCAGTCCGGACCCTTTGTGTTCAGGGCACAATGTCCAGGCTACTATCCTCAGAGTCTGGCCGCTGCCTATGAGACCGTCCATACAGCCGCTGCCTATGAGACCGTCCATACAGCCGCTGCATACACCGAGCACTGTCGCTTTTACCGTACTTTGTTGTTGGTCAGGAGGGAGGCACAAAGGGAGCTGAAATGCAGAATGTACCGGAGGAATGGAGGGAAGAACAGAGGGCTGGAGGAGGAGGAGAGATGGATGCTAAACCCTGGGAGGGTAGAGAGGCCTTATTCCAAATAAACCCTGTAAACTCCAAACAGGACATGGACAGAGGGAAAGAGAATGGAGAGACCGGGGTTAAGGAGAGGAGGAAGGAGAATGGAGAGATGATGAAGGAAGGGGGAAAGGGGACGGATAAAGAGTCGCTGATGATGGAGCTGACCCGTTTGGTTCAGAAGACAGTGAAGGAGAGTAGCTGGTGGGAGAGGAGAGGCATCGACATCACTATCCTGGTCCTGGCCTTTCTCCTGTTACCTCCAGGTAATCCATACACCTGTCTCACACACTCCATACACCTGTCTCACACACTCCATACACCTGTCTCACACACTCCATACACCTGTCTCACACACTCCATACACCTGTCTCACACACTCCATACACCTGTCTCACACACTCCATACACCTGTCTCACACACTCCATGCACCTGTCCCACACACTCCATACACCTGTCTCACACACTCCATACACCTGTCTCACACACTCCATACACCTGTCTCACACACTCCATGCACCTGTCTCACACACTCCATACACCTGTCTCACACACTCCATACACCTGTCTCACACACTCCATACACCTGTCTCACACACTCCATACACCTGTCTCACACACTCCAAACACCTGTCTCACACACTCCATACACCTGTCTCACACACTCCATGCACCTGTCTCACACACTCCATACACCTGTCTCACACACTCCATACACCTGTCTCACACACTCCATACACCTGTCTCACACACCTGTCTCACACACTCCATACACCTGTCTCACACACTCCATACACCTGTCTCACACACTTCATACACCTGTCTCACACACTTCATACACCTTTATCAAGGCCAACATGTTATTATACAGTATATTTATATAGTGTAGGTTTACCTCATTCAGTTCATCCTACCCCCAGGTAAGACATCTACCTGCACACTGCAATACATACACCCGTCTCACAGACTTTATAGTGGTCCTCTCTGGCTCAGTTGGTAGAGCGTGGCGCTTGAAATGCCATGATTGTGGGTTCGATTGCCGCTGGGTCCACCCACATGAAAACGTATGCATTCATGACTGTAAGTCGCTTTCGATAAAAGTGTCTGCTAAATGGAATTATTATATACTAAAGGTAAACATATAGCATAGTTTTACCACATTCAGTTCACAAGGTAAGACACCGTGTCACAGCTTGATCTGAAACACCTGTCTTGTGCTTGTCTCCAGCCCCCACCAGGTGTCTCCCATTTTCCCCATTATCCCCATTATCCTCTGTGTATTTATACCTGTGTTTTCTGTTTATCTGTTGCCAGTTTGTCTTGTTTTGCCAGGTCTTACCAGAGTGTTTCCTGTTTCTCCTGTTCTCAAGTTCTTGTTTTCTAATCTTCCCGATTCTAACCTTTCTAGTCTTCCTGATTCTAACCTTTCTGCCTGCCCTGAACCTGAACCTGCCTGCCGTTCTGTCCCTGATTGACTTTGCCTTGGATTACGAACCTCTGTCTGCCATCGACGTGCCCTTTGCATGTCCCTTTGTTATAATAAATATTCTGAGAACCGAACAATCCGCCTCCTGTGTCTGCATCTGGGTCATATCCTGAGTTGTGATAGTACGAACTGGCCATGACTGACCCAGCAGACTCGGACCAGCTCCGCAACGCTGTCTCCTTCCAAGGAGCTGCGATTGGAAGACACGAGGAGTTACTTCAAACCCTTATGGAAGGACTCTCGCAGCATGCGATGACCACGCTTTTTTGTGGCGGAGGTTAGAAAGGTGTTCGATTCTCCGTTGGAGAGAGGCTGCTCGGAAGCTACTTCAACTGTGCCAATGTGCCTCCGTCTTCTCTTTGTGGAGAAGAAGGACAAAACCCTGCGTCCGTGTATCGACTACCGGGGCCTTAATGACATCACGGTTAAAAAACTTTACCCTCTACCACTCATCTCCTCAGCTTTCAAGCCTCTCCTGTGGGTGACGATCTTCTTGAAGTTGGACCTACCATCTGGTTCGGATACGGGAAGGAGACGAATGGAAGACAGCTTTTAACACGGCTAGCGGGCACTACGAGTACCTTGTTATGCCATTCGGACTGACCAACTCTACCACAGTGTTCCAGGCCCTGGTCAATGATGTGCTCCGTGACATGTTGAACCGGTTTGTGTTTGTCTACCTTGACGACATCCCTGTTTTTTCCCGTTCAGCTCAAGAGCACGTCCTCCACGTCCGACAGGTACTTCAGCGTCTCCTGGAGAACCAGATTTTTTGTTAAAGCAGATAAATGTGACCTCCGTCGCTCCACCATCTCCTTCCTAGGATACGTCATCGCTGCAGGAAATATTCAGATGGATTCTGACAAGATGAAAGCGGTGGGATATTGGCCTCAACCCACATCCAGAGTGCAGCTGCAATGTTTCCTGGGGTTTGCTCATTTTTACCGCCGTTTCATCCGGGGTTACAGCACCCTAGCTTCCCCTATCTGAGCACTCACCTCTCCCAAGGTTCCGTTCACGTGGTCTCCAGCAGCTGACCAGGTGTTCTCGGACCTCAAGCATCGATTCACTACAGCTCCCATCTTAATTCATCCGGACCTGTCCCGTCAGTTTGTGGTGGAGGTCGAGTCTCAGCGTTCTGCCCAGGATCAAAAGCTGCATCCCTGTACTTTCCTTAATGTCGCTGAGAGGAACTATGACGTGGGAAATCGAGAACTACTCGTGGTCAGAATGGCGTTGGAGGAGTGGAGGCGCTGGTTAGAGGGGGCGGAACATCCATTCTTAGTGTGGACTGACCATAAGAACCTGGAATATCTCTGCACCGCTAAGCGCCTCAACTCAAGGCAGGCTCGATGGGCCCTGGGTCCAAGAATGTGAAGCCTGACGCGCTCTCATGCCTGTATAGCCCGTTGCTACACCATCTGACCCCGAGACCATCCTCCGTACCTCCTGTCTAGCGGCTGCAGTCATCTGGGGTATAGAGAGCCTGGTCTGTAACCAGATGTTTGTCCCAGACTCTGCCCTTTCTCCCGGTCCTGAAATGGGTGCATTCCTCTGGTTCCCGTTGGACCCTGGCTTTCATCCGACAAAGTTTTTGGTGCCCCACCATGGTTCCTGACGTCTTTACATTCGTCGCCGCCTGTACTGTGTGTGCACAGAATAAGACTCCACGGCAAGCTCCGGCTGGCCTCCTTCAACCACTCCCTGTTCCTCACCACCCCTGGTCCCATATATCCCTGGACTTCGTCACTGGTCTTCCTCCATCAGATGGCAACACCACTTTCCTTTTGGTGGTGGATAGGTTTTCCAAAGCCGCCCATTTCATTCCCCTTCCCAAGTTACCCTCAGGCAAGGAGACGGCCCAGCTCAGGATGCAGCACGTCTTCCAGATCCATGGACTTCTGGTCGACATGGTCTCTGACCGCGGTCCTCAGTTCTCGTCCCGATTCTGGAAGGCGTTCTTCACCCTCATCGGGTCATCAGCCAGCCTGTCATCCGGTTTTCATCCCCAGTCTAACGGCCAGTTGGAGCGAGCCAATCAGGACCTTGTGACGGCTCTTTGTTGCCTCATCTCCGCCAACCCCATCAACTGGAGCAAGCAACTTGTTTGGGTGGAATACGTCCACAACACCCTTCCCTGCTCGGCCACTGGTCTCTCGCCTTTCGAGTGTTCCTTGGGATATCAGCCCCTGCTCTTCCCTGAGCAAGAGGAAGAAGTCAGCATACCCTCTGCCCAGATGTTTGTCCGCCGCTGTCGCTGTACCTGGAAGAGAGCCCGGTCCGCTCTTATCAAGACCACCTCCAGGTATCGTCTCGGGCAGAGGGTGTGGCTTTCCACTCGGGATCTGCCCCTCCGGATGGAGTTCCGCAAACTTTACCCCTGCTTTATCAGCCCTTTCCCCCCATCTCTAACATCCTTAGCCCCACTGCTGTTCACCTTCTATAGCCCCTCACCCTCCGTATACATTCCACTTTTCACGTGTCTAGGATTAAACCTCTGTCTCACAGCCCTTTGTCTCCTTTTGCCAGTTTGTCTTGTTTTGTCAGGTCTTACGAGCGTGTTTCTCCTGATCTCAAGTTCTTGTTTTCTAGTCTTCCCGGTTCTGACCTCTCTGCCTGTCTTGAGCCTGCCTGCTGTTCTGTCCCTGATTGACTCTGCCTTGGATTACGAACCTCTGCCTGCCCTCGACCTGCCCTTTGCCTGCCCCTTTGTTATAATAAATATTCTGAGAACCGAACAATCCGCCTCCTGTGTCTGCGTCTGGGTCATATCCTGAGTCGTGATACACCTGTCTAACAACGGCAAAACTGGTTGAAATGACATCTTTTCAAACAATTTTGCTCACTGGGTTTTAGCCAGGTTGACAATTGGTTCAATAGTGAGAGTAACATTTAGTCTGGTTAAACCAGGCTAACGCCTTATAGTCTTTATAAAGGTAAAACATATTTGTATAGGTTTACCACATCCTGTGTAACATGCAGATGTGTTGTAAATACACAGAGAGAAGGGAAGTGAGAAATCCACTGTACAAAAACATGAAGGATTATGGCTGTAAAGTAATCCCAGATTTGAGTCATCTGGCCAAACAAGGTCCTCCAGAGGAGAAGGGTCAGGACCAGAAACGGATACCACGTGCTTGATAGCAGAATAGAATGTTCAGGGAAGCTGTTCTCTAATGAGTTTCAAATGGCAGGAGTAGAATGGAGTGGAACTGTGTTGCAAAATTGTCTAATGAAGATCTATTTTATGCTTATTTATGTAGCCTGGTCGCAGAGCTGTTTGTCATGACAATGACCATAGCAGTTGGCAAGGCATGAAAAATAGATCTGGGACCAGGCTAACGCTAACGGCTAGATGTTTGCCTATTCTACATTCCATAATGTGGAATATTTGCATCTAGAACAACGTGTAAACTTTCCACTCTTTGTTTGACCCCATTTCCTCCCAACTCCTTCCCCATATCCCTCTCTCCTCATCTACTCAACTACATCTCTCCTTCCCCATATCCCTCTCTCCTCAACTACATCTCTCCTTCCCCATATCCCTCTCTCCTCAACTACATCTCTCCATCCCCATATCCCTCTCTCCTTATCTCCTCAATGACACCTCTCCTTCCCCATATCCCTCTCCCCTCATCTACATCTCTCCATCCCCATATCCCTCTCTCCTCATCTCCTCAACTACATCTCTCCTTCCCCATATCCCTCTCTCCTCAACTACATCTCTCCATCCCCATATCCCTCTCTCCTCAACTACATCTCTCCATCCCCATATCCCTCTCTCCTCATCTCCTCAACTACATATCTCCATCCCCATATCCCTCTCTCCTCATTTTCTCTACTCATCTCCCCTTCTTCGTTTCTCCTCCAGCCTTTCTGCTGCTGGGCTCATCCCAGGTCCTGGTGTTTGTCCTGGGCATGGTGCTGATGGGGGTGTCCCACGCTGTCATTACCGTTAAAGGAACCCACCTGGCCAGCCACGGATCGCTGAGCGAGTCCCCTGCCTGGGCCGAGTTCTGGGCCGTGTTCTTCATAGAGGTAAGAGAGAGTGAGAGGGGTGGGGGGGGGGGGGGGGCATCTGTGATCTAATGTCACCAGATAGATGGCATAATTGCTGAATTTTCAGCTAGTAATTCAGCTATCTGTCTGTCCAGGTGTGTGGGTCGTTCACTGCAAGGGCAGGTGTAACAGGCCACATTAAGATGCATCATGCCCACACCAACGTGATCGGCCTGGGTGACTCCAGCACCTGGAAGATACCCTGTCTACCCCGGAGCGTCTACCTGTTCATCGCACCCCTGACTGTACCCATTATCACTCCTCTGGTGGCTCTAGGTGAGGCAAATACAGGGTCTGTGTGTGTGTGTGTGTGTGTGTGTGTGTGTGTGTGTGTGTGTGTGTGTGTGTGTGTGTGTGTGTGTGTGTGTGTGTGTGTGTGTGTTTCCAGGTGTAGGTTACATCATGCTCTGTCGCTGTTAGGTTGCTGTTGTTTGAAACAGGAACATGTTGAGACCTGTGTTAAGCTAATCATGTTTGAAAGGCTGACAATAACATTATTGTTTAGGCCCCTTCTTATTTACATTGATATTTTCACTCCAGGCTGTGATGGTGGAATTGTCTGTGTCTGTATCTGTGTGTGTGTCTCTGTTTCTCTCTGGTCCCTGTCTCTGTCCCTGTCCCTGTCCCTGTCCCTGTCCCTGTCCCTGTCCCTGTCCCTGTCCCTGGTCCCTGGTCCCTGGTCCCTGGTCCCTGGTCCCTGGTACCTGGTCTCTGGTCTCTGGTCTCTGGTCTCTGGTCTCTGGTCTCTGGTCTCTGGTCTCTGGTCTCTGGTCTCTGGTCTCTGTCCCCGGTCTCCGGTCTCTGGTCTCTGGTCTCTGGTCTCTGGTCCCTGCCCCTTTGTCCCTTGTCTCTATCTCTGCCCTTGTTCCTGTCCTTGTCTCTGTCCCTGTCGTGTGACTGTATCTGACTGTGTGTTGTAACTGATTGTGTGTGTCCCTGACTGTGACTGTATCTAACTGTGATGTCCTCGTGCGCTTTCGAGTGGATCACTTACGACAATTTACTTTGAAAGGTGTGTTGCATTATTGGGAGAAAAAATTCTCAGACTTGCGCCTACATATCGACTGCATGAACTTTACAAAAATCATATGATCAAAGGTCATGAAGTTCTGACTGCAAGTTTCTGCAGTTTCTCTTCACTAACTTCATCTGGCAGCCATCGGCTGCATTGTGGGAGGATCTATCGTCAACCAATCATTAGGCTGTTTTTATTTGACCCACGCTTAACGTGACCAAAGACATGACTGAAACAGGAACCAACTGCGCCGCATCTCATGTGCACAGTGGATATAAAAACAAATTAATGTGATATTTGAGTCTCTCTCTCTCTCTCTCTCTCTCTCTCTCTCTCTCTCTCTCTCTCTCTCTCTCTCTCTCTCTCTCTCTCTCTCTCTCTCTCTCTCTCTCTCTCTCTCTCTCTCTCTCTCTCTCTCTCTCTCTCTCTCTCTCTCTCTCTCTCTCTCCTTCTCTCCTTCTCTCCTTCTCTCCTTCTCTCACTCTCTCTCTCTCAATCTCTCTCTCAATCTCTCTCTCTCTCTCTCTCTCTCTCTCTCTCTCTCTCTCACCAATTGATTGTACAACGTACACACATACAGTACCAGTGAAAAGATTGGACACACCTACTCATTCAAGGGTTTTTCTTTACACACATATAGTCAGTGAGTGTATGATATTGTGGTTGGAGACATGTTTATCTGGTCATTATAAAGAACAACATCACTGAGCCTTGCAGTTGGAAAACCACATTACTGTCGTAGATGCGCCCCCCCCCCCCCCCCCGACTTCACTCCTCTACAGACGGTTGCTTTCAACCTACCACTCAAACGAGCCTCCCCCCCCCCCCGGTCTGTGTGTGTCCTGTAGGTCAGCTGAAGGACCACTCGGTGAGCCAGGCCCTGAGGACAGTCCTGCTGGTGTTCCTGGGCTTCTACTCTCAATACTGGCTACTGATGCATGTGTCTGGGTTCCAGCGTGCGTACAGCAGCCTCCTCTGCATGCTGCTCTGCAGGGCCATGTTCTCTATACCCTACATACACGTTAACATCTTCCAGGTGAGATGGTGAACGACACGCATGTACACACACGGACGGACGGACGGATGGACGGACGCACGCATGCACACACACACACTTGACTAAATTGTGTTACTTTTTTATTATTTTTTACTTTAGTTTATTTGGTAAATATTTTCTTAACTCTTTCTTGAACTGCACTGTTGGTTAATAAGGGCTTGTAAGGAAACATTTCAAGGTAAAGTCTACACTTGTTGTATTTGTGACAAATAAAGTTTGATTTGATTCGATAACATCAAAGTCAGGAATAAATGGGTAATGCTGATCTGGTCATTATTTGGGTTGATTAGTATTTGGGTCAAACTGTTAACTCAGTCTTTCGTAGAAAAAGCTCCCCCCCCCCCTCCTCCACACTTCACAATGCACCATTGTGTCCTCACAGCTTCTACCAGGAAATCTAACATTTCAGGCAGTTCAAAGGCTACAGAAGAAAAAAACCCATTCATGCATAACTTTCCCAGACGGAGCCTTTCGTTTCCAGTCTATTGTGTTAATGAGTACAAAAGTTTTTTTTGAAGTGGGATTGAATGAAACAGTGGTTATTGGTGTAGTTAAACCCATGGGGTAGAGGTTGGGGGGAGGGAACACTTGTGTCAAAAGTAGCGCACTAAAATGGGAATACGGTGCCATAGGGCCCTGGTCTAAAGTAGGGCACTAAAATGGGAATAGGGTGCAATCTGGGAGGCAGTCCTTACGTCCTTCAGGGTTGAGTACTAAACCTGAAGGAAAAAACCTCTTCCCCTAATAGTATGTTGTTGTACTGTTTGCTATTGTTGTCCCCATCCTCCCCGGTACTCCCACGGTGACTGTCCCTCTCTGGCCCTGTATTGTTGTCCCCATCCTCCCCGGTACTCCCACGGTGACTGTCCCTCTCTGGCCCTGTATTGTTGTCCCCATCCTCCCCGGTACTCCCACGGTGACTGTCCCTCTCTGGCCCTGTATTATTGTCCCCATCCTCCCCGGTACTCCCACGGTGACTGTCCCTCTCTGGCCCTGTATTGTTGTCCCCATCCTCCCCGGTACTCCCACGGTGACTGTCCCTCTCTGGCCCTGTATTGTTGTCCCCATCCTCCCCAGTACTCCCACGGTGACTGTCCCTCTCTGGCCCTGTATTGTTGTCCCCATCCTCCCCAGTACTCCCACGGTGACTGTCCCTCTCTGGCCCTGTATTGTTGTCCCCATCCTCCCCGGTACTCCCACGGTGACTGTCCCTCTCTGGCCCTGTATTGTTGTCCCCATCCTCCCCGGTACTCCCACGGTGACTGTCCCTCCCTGGCCCTGTATTGTTGTCCCCATCCTCCCCGGTACTCCCACGGTGACTGTCCCTCTCTGGCCCTGTATTGTTGTCCCCATCCTCCCCGGTACTCCCACGGTGACTGTCCCTCTCTGGCCCTGTACTGTTGTCCCCATCCTCCCCGGTACTCCCACGGTGACTGTCCCTCTCTGGCCCTGTACTGTTGTCCCCATCCTCCCCGGTACTCCCACGGTGACTGTCCCTCTCTGGCCCTGTACTGTTGTCCCCATCCTCCCCGGTACTCCCCCGGTGACTGTCCCTCTCTGGCCCTGTACTGTTGTCCCCATCCTCCCCGGTACTCCCACGGTGACTGTCCCTCTCTGGCCCTGTACTGTTGTCCCCATCCTCCCCGGTACTCCCACAGTGACTGTCCCTCCCTGGCCCTGTACTGTTGTCCCCATCCTCCCTGGTACTCCCACGGTGACTGTCCCTCTCTGGCCCTGTATTGTTGTCCCCATCCTCCCCGGTACTCCCACGGTGACTGTCCCTCTCTGGCCCTGTACTGTTGTCCCCATCCTCCCCGGTACTCCCACAGTGACTGTCCCTCTCTGGCCCTGTACTGTTGTCCCCATCCTCCCCGGTACTCCCATGGTGACTGTCCCTCTCTGGCCCTGTACTGTTGTCCCCATCCTCCCCGGTACTCCCACAGTGACTGTCCCTCTCTGGCCCTGTACTGTTGACACCATTGCAGAAGTATGTAACTGATTGGATGGGCCCATAGAGATGAATAATAATGTCTATAGGTAGACCTCCAGCAGCCCGATCATGCTGGACTCTGCATCCCAACTTTCTACTATATCGTGAATGTGTCCAGGGCAGCAACAACATGCCAACAGTTTCTCTCTGGGTATCTTTCTCTTCACTGAATCAGCCGGGTTTCACACACCCCCTGAGCAGATCTTTCCATTTAAACCGTCCTCTCCTGTTCCGTACAGCACATCGGCCTGTCTATGTTCTCCCCGACCCGCCGGCCCAAGAGGATTTACCAGATGACCCACGGAGTTCTGAACCTTCCCCGGAACCCCCTGCTGGACTGGACCTTCGGACACTCCCTCATCAACTGTCACGTGGAGCACCACCTGTTTCCCTTCCTCTCTGACAACATGTGTCTCAAGGTACAATGTGTTTGTGTCCCAAATGGCACCCTATTCCCCATAGGGCTCAGGTCAAAAGTAGTGCACTACCTAGGGAATAGGATACCATAGGACACAGACAGTGTGTCTGTCAAATATGTGTGGGGGGAAGTCAGGATCGGGGCCAATTCCATTTCACATTACTAATTGAAAAGCTATGAGGAATTGATCAAATTGAAATGGAATTGACCCCAACCTTGCTTACATTACAATAACAGTATATCTGTCAAATATACATGAATTAAATAAGCTTCTTTAAAGAAAATTACATTCACTTTCACCTCTTAACTACGTGGAACTTTATGACAACTGCTGATGTAACAAAAAAATGTCTTGATAAAATAAATGTGATCGATATGAACCTATTTCCTTTCCTCCCTCCTCTCCTCTCAGGTAAAGCCCATCGTGTCCCAGTATCTAAAGGAGAAGGAGCTCCCATACCAGGAAGACACATATCTCTCCCGCCTGCAGCTCTTCTTTCACAAGTACCAGGAGCTCATGGTGTTCGCCCCGCCCATCACCGAGCTGGTGGGGGTGCAATGATGGAGGGGGGAAAGGGGAGAGGAGAGAGGGAGACAGAGAGAGGGCAGAGGTGGAGGATGACATGCACCTACTAACTAACCCATGCTGCTGTATGCTGTCATTGGAATAACAGATTGTTAACACTGTCCTATCTAGGAGGATCAATAAGAGGACAAGCTCAAACTAACACAGCTGCAAATTCATCAATTATTCCCGTGGAAAAACGACAAAATTAATTGTAACAAATACATTGTCCGTTTGTCTTCATAATCTAAGACATGATAGCTACCAATGATCTCTATTCAAGACAATGTGTGTACTTCAGGCATTTTATGGTACATACATATTTTCATAAACTGACGTGTATTGTTCCCTTATGTGATCTATCATAGCAATAAAACAATACAAAAACACACCACATAACCTAGACAGTGTCCAAATCATATGAACATTTAACAATATTAAACAGATAATATCAATGTGATGTAATTGAAAAACCTTTTGATACCTGCTACAGATGTCTTTTTGATTTCAAGTCTCATAGGCCTCTCGTCCAAACTAGTCCACTACTTTTGACCAATGCTCATAGGCCTTTCGTCCAAACTAGTCCACTACTTTTGACCAAGGCTCATAGGCCTCTCGTCCAAACTAGTCCACTACTTTTGACCAATGCTCATAGGCCTTTCGTCCAAACTAGTCCACTACTTTTGACCAAGGCTCATAGGCCTCTCGTCCAAACTAGTCCACTACTTTTGACCAAGGCTCATAGGGCTATCGTGCAAACTAGTGCACTACTTTTGTCCAAGGCTCATAGGGCTATCGTCCAAACTAGTGCACTACTTTTGACCAAGGCTCATATGCCTCTCGTCCAAACTAGTCCACTACTTTTGACCAAGGCTCATAGGGCTATCGTCCAAACTAGTGCACTACTTTTGACCAAGGCTCATAGGCCTTCCGTCCAAAGTAGTCCACTACTTTTGACCAAGGCTCATAGGCCTCTCGTCCAAACTAGTGCACTACTTTTGATCAAGGCTCATAGGTCTCTCATCCAAACTAGTGCACTACATGGAGTAGGGTGACATTTAGGACACATTCTGAATATGTCTAACTGACTGAGGAGATGAATCAGACCAGGTGTGTATTTACCACAGACCGATGGTGTTGCTGGTGTGTATTTACCACAGACCGATGGTGTTGCTGGTGTGTATTTACCACAGACCGATGGTGTTGCTGGTGAGTATTTACCACAGACCGATGGTGTTGCTGGTGTGTATTTACCACAGACCGATGGTGTTGCTGGTGTGTATTTACCACAGACCGATGGTGTTGCTGGTGTGTATTTACCACAGACCGATGGTGTTGCTGGTGAGTATTTACCACAGACCGATGGTGTTGCTGGTGTGTATATACCACAGACCGATGGTGTTGCTGGTGAGTATTTACCACAGACCGATGGTGTTGCTGGTGTGTATTTACCACAGACCGATGGTGTTGCTGGTGAGTATTTACCACAGACCGATGGTGTTGCTGGTGTGTATTTACCACAGACCGATGGTGTTGCTAGTGTGTATTTACCACAGACCGATGGTGTTGCTGGTGTGTATTTACCACAGACCGATGGTGTTGCTGGTGTGTATTTACCACAGACCGATGGTGTTGCTGGTGTGTATTTACCACAGACCGATGGTGTTGCTGGTGTGTATTTACCACAGACCGATGGTGTTGCTGGTGTGTATTTACCACAGACCGATGGTGTTGCTGGTGTTAATTTTTTTAGTGTCTGAAACAGAAAACTGTTGTTTGCACTGAAATGACAGTAAATATGAAATAAATCAATGAATCATGTCTGTGCCATTGTGCTATGTTTTCATTCTGAGAAATGTCCCTTAAACTGAGACGTTGTAGTATGAGACCCGGGGCCTGTTGCACAAAAGTAGAATTAAGACATCCGGGATAAATGACTCAGCTGAGCTCAATGAAGCCAAAACATGTGCGTCCAGGCTTAATTGGTTGCACAAAGACCAAGCCAGGATGAGCAGACACGGATTCATTAAGCCAGGTGAAACCAATCCTGGATAGGTGCGCGCTCACGGCTCACTCAAATAGACCCCGCCACAGATCACAGATTAACTGATTTACCATGGCAACTAGAGCCGCGTACTTTTCCCCGTCGGAAGCACAAATCCTCATGGAGGCATACGAGGAGGTAAAAGATATAATTAAGAAGAAAGGCAACACCGCCACAGTGATAAAGCAAAGAGAAAAAGCGTGGCAAAGTATTGCAGACCGCCTGAATGCGTAAGTAGTGCACAATTACACACTCACCGCTCCGCTGAAACATCACAATTACAATTCAAATATTTAATTCACATCTCCAAAAATGCAGTTGTACTGTAATTATGAAACGGTTAAATTTTTAATTGAAATGCACTGCAGATATGAGTGAAATTGTGTAAAGTAACTCCATCACACTGTATAAAGCTATGATACATTTTTTGATATTTTTACTGAAAACAAGACAAAAATACCAAGTAATTTTTTGCAGTGTGACTCCATTAAATGTGTGTGTGTGTGTGTGTGTGTGTGTGTGTGTGTGTGTGTGTGTAGATTAAACATGAACGGGCCAAAACGGACATGGCAGCAGGTCAAAATCAAATACAAGAACATTCTGCAGAATGGTATGGTCCCTGACTAATATTTAACAAAGCACAAGCATATATTGTACCCAGAAGGTGCCTGCTCACACATTGTCTGTACTGTTTTAGCAGTGAAAAAGAATACCCACAGACAAGGCACGGGTGGTGGGTCACCAAAGGCTGACCTTACCCCAGCAGAGGACATGGCCTTGGAGCTAAATAAAGGCAGGCCCGTCTTAGAGGGGATCCCTGGGGGGAAAGAGACGAGCATAGGTTCCTCCCAAGATGCCACCCGCTTCATTCAAGGTATGTCCTTCCATCTCTACATGGGATACAACCACATTCATATTGAATCAATTTGGACTGTCTGACTTTGGTTTACCTATTGCCTTGCAGTGTCTGGCAGCACTGTGTTCCTGTTAGAGCCACCAGCACAAGCACCAGACGATGCTGATCCAGTGAGTACTCCATCAAAGGCATACTGTAGGCCTGGCATGTCTTGTCTACTAGCTTCAATATGAATCCGATTAAATGTGATAGGGTGAAGGCCCCAGTGCAGCAGCAACAGCACATGATGGAGACGATGATGAGGAGGAGACCATCTCTCTGGATTCCAGAAGGCATGAGGTATCATGTTAAGACTGTGAAAGTACTATTTACTCTACAATGGTGAGGAGTCCTCATCAAAATCAAAAAATCTAATTTCTTTTACAGGACCCAGATGCTATACAGTGGGAAAACCAGCCTGGCAACATAGTGCGTATTAATAAAAGGACACCACATCCTGCCAAATTCCAGCTGCGCTAATTGTATTGTGTTCACAGAGCTCACAAGCTATCAGAAAGTTGTATGGCAACCACCTCCGGCGCCAAATAGAACTGGCAGACATAGACATTCAGTACAAGAAGAAAAAGATGGAAAATCTTGCACTGGAGTCCGAAATAAAAAAGAGGACAATTAGGAAACTGGACCTTGAAATAAAAAAACTTGAGAGGGAGGTGAGATATGCCTTCAATGTACACTGTATGCTAACTGTAACACAAATGTATTATTCATTATTTTTCTTTCCTCCCCCAGCTCCAAGAAGATGACACAGCTCAAAATAAAAATTAGGTATATTCTCGTAAAGTCAAGTGAGCCATGACATATGAGCTCTTATTGTGAGCACACAGGACGGTGGCATCTTTCTAAGGTTTTTTTTATTTTCCCAGCAATCAGTACAACCAAGTCATCGTTATAAGGCATCGCCCTCTTTTGCCCACCCCCCCAGCACCAGGTGTGGCCACTAGCCTATATGAAGGCCCAAAATTGTGTGTTCCTTTCTGCTCTGACAATGGCATGCCCATTCGTGCGAGATGTGGTGGATGAAGAAGCACTTGTGCTGAGGAGAGCCTTCAGGCGAGAAAGGGTCTTCAGGGACCGGTTGGACCCACTGGCCTTCCCTGATGACCATCTATATGAACGATACAGGTTTTCTGCAGATGGCATCAGGTATCTATGCAGACTACTGGGTCCCAGGATTAAGCACCGCACTGCACGGAGCCATGCACTGAGTGTGGAGCAAATGGTTTGTGTGGCCTTGCGCTTTTTTGCTAGTGGAGCCTTCCTGTACTCAGTGGGGGATGCAGAACAGCTGAACAAGGCCACAATTTGCCGCACAATAAGGAGTGTGTGTCTGGCTATCAAAGCATTAGCAGATGTCTTCATCTCCTTCCCTGGCCACAGAAGACTCTGTGACATCAAAGAGGAGTTCTATATGATTGCAGGTAAGAGGATCTACAAATTACAGGACAACTGTTAACACATAGTAGGATACTCATTACTTTGTGTGACAGGTTTCCCCAATGTCATTGGTGCAGTGGACTGCACACACATAAGGATAAAAGCCCCCTCAGGTGCCCATGAGGCCGATTTTGTGAATAGGAAATCCTTTCACAGCATTAATGTTCAGGTGAACATAACTTTTTGATATTGTCCATTGACGAACACTCTGCATTGCCAGTGATGTGCATTGATTGGTGTAATATTCCTCATCTTATGATTTCAGATGGTCTGCAATGCTGACTGTGTGATCAGCAATGTTGTGGCAAAATGGCCTGGCTCAGTCCATGACTCCAGAATCTTTCGGGCCTCTGAAATCTATCAGTGCCTATCACAAGGTAAGCCACACAACCCCTATTTATAACCATCATGGCTGTGTCAAGAATATCACTGTGTTTATGAGGTAGTAATGATGAGATTTTGTGTTGACAGGTGAATTCTCTGGTGTGTTGCTGGGAGACAGGGGGTATGGCTGCCAGCCTTTTCTCCTGACACCTTTCACAGACCCCCAGGAAGCACAGCAGGCCTACAACCATGCCCATGCCAGGACCAGGGCCAGAGTTGAAATGACCTTTGGCCTCCTGAAGGCACGCTTTCACTGCCTTCACAAATTAAGGGTCAGCCCTGTTAGGGCATGTGATATTACTGTGGCTTGTGCTGTCCTCCACAATGTGGCCTGCCTGAGGAAGGAGAGGGCCCCCAGAGTGCCACCAGCCATGGACTGGGACAATCCGGCAATCTTCCCTGATGACGACAGTGGTCGGCTGCTGAGGGACCAATATGTGTTGAATTATTTTAGTTAGTATGTGTGCTTTCAATTTTGGTTAAATATGTCCTGCGGTGGCAGAGGAATTTGGGTTTTTTTGGGTTCGTTTTTTGACGAATTTGGCCTCTTATGATGTTTGTGCTGTATACTGTGTGTAATACAAGGCTGCAGGGAGGCTACTGCATCCATTCATTTGTCTGTTCAGTTGATGTGTATGGATTTGTCCTGCATTTATTTTAGTGTGCAGACATGCAGGGTGTGTTATATACAGACCTTTGAATGTGTATGTATCATTTTGTATAATATGCTTGGATTCTGTGCTTTCCATCTTGTAGAGTCACTGTGACTTCAGTTTCGAAAGGAGCTGATGGTTTACCTGCTTTGTTTTGTCCTTATTCAATAAAGGAACATAATGTTACACATTGTGTTTTTATATTCATATGGAATGTGTATTTGTTTATATGACAGAGTACTAGGGCCACACTGAAGAAAAAGGATAAAGTCATAAATTTATGAGGCTGGTTCTTTCTGCAGAAAAGCTACATATTGTTTTTACAGTTTTGATACTTATGACAATGTGATACTTAATATTCTGGCACATCAGCATGTCTTTGTTTATGAAACCATACTGAAGTACAATTTCACGAAATGCCCCACATCTGTCATTTTAACAACTGTCCTCCTTTAAAACAACTGGTTACAATATTATGACTTGTGTTTTTTTCCCCTCTGTGGCCCTAATATTCTATCATTTTATATATAGCCTTATAGTCTATGGGAAACTGTAAATTATCTAATGATAGCAACATCATCTAAAAATCATTTTTTATCCAAAATCATTGAAATTAATGATCACAAACGTTTAAATAATAACAGTGGGTCTAGTTATATGTGATAACAATGTATAGTGAGCAGTGAAATAACTATTGGTTTCCATTTGTGGTGACTGCTGACTGACATTAGGGATGAGATTAAATAGATCCTGGAATTTAGCCTGGTCTGGAGCAGGCTAGCTCCACAGAATAAATCTCCATGGTAATTTATACCATAACATATCCTCCTGCCCCCTATCCATCTTTAGTGCAACCGGATTACGGATCAATTGAGCCAGGATCACCAAGATATCCTGGCTTAATCCCTTATCCTAGTTTTGTGCAACAGGCCCCCGTTTCTATTAACCAGTCAATACCACACGTGTTGTACAGTGTTGATCTGTACGCTATTCAGTTCTACCACTGGGTGGCAGAGTTGGATCAGTCTTTCCAATCAAAGCTCTGGCCTCTTATCAACTCAAGAGAATAAAATGATCAATATTTGCTTCTCCATTGTATTGTCCTTGTACTTTGGACATTGGAATTTGTCCAACAGCTTAGATATACATTTCTCTTGTAGGATACCGTTGTTTCTTATCAGAAAATACATAGGGAATTAATTATTTATTCAAATGCTTGATTGATCCTTTTATATAATCCTCTGATAGTATAGAAGTGTTATCCATCAATGATCAACACATGATCAACTCCAGCTGTGCAAATCATTACAGAGACAAGAGGAATACTATACCTCTGTGTGTCCAGTCTGAGCTCCACCCATGTTGCTACTTTTACGCTGTCATCTGATACACATGGAAATAAAAGGGAGGGCCGTGATTGCATGGAGGAGGGCGTGTGGGTGTGTTTGTTTCGGGGCGGGTGTATGTATGTATGTGTGTTTGTTTGTGTGTGTGTGTGTGTGTGGATGGTGTGTGTGTGTGTGGAGTTAGCTGAAACTATGAGAGATTCAGCTGAGACGCTCACATAGTTGAGGTGTGGCTTGTTAGAGGCTCCAGGAAGGAACTAACTCAGGTTAGCCAGAGGCAGACAGAGTAGAACAGAACAGAACAGGAGCGGCTGAGGCGAGTTCATCTGAGAGAGAAAGTGAGCGAGAGTGAGCTATGGCAGACACAGAACTCAAACCAGAATCAAAACCAGACCAGAAACTCTGCTGCACTGTTTGTTCCGGTGCTCTCAATGGTGACAAGTCCTCTACCTGTGGCCACTCAGTCTGTGCCTCCTGCCTTGGCAAGAAAAGTAAGGGCTGCCCCCAGTGTTTACAATGCTCTGGCAAGCCTATACCGTTACCTGTGGAACAGAACGGAACGATGAATGAAATAGTGGCTGAGTCTCCACTGGTGATCAAAAACGAAGAAAAAGAGAAAAGGGACATACAAACCCAAATTTCAAAGACATCAGAGGAGGCAAAGATACAGGAAGACCTGAAGGAATCAGAGGACCCTAAGAAACCAGACAAGGCAATGATACAGGAAGACCTGAAGGAATCAGAGGACCCTAAGAAACCAGAGGATGCAAAGATACAGAAAGACCTGAAGGAATCAGAGGACCCTAAGAAACCAGACAAGGCAATGATACAGGAAGACCTGAAGGAATCAGAGGACCCTACGAAATCAGAGGATGCAAAGATACAGGAAGACCTGAAGGAATCAGAGGAAGAGAGAAATAACGAGAGTGATCCTCCACAGCCTGCAGAGGAAGTGAAAGAGGAAGTGGGGGTTGGGGAGGGAGATACATTAAGGGAAGAGAAAGCAAAAGGAGAGGTGAAAGTGGAGCCGTTGGGGCCCGATGATGTTGTGTGTGACTCGTGTATGGAGATGAGCCCGTGCCGGGCCCTCAAGTCCTGCCTCACCTGCCTTGTGTCCTACTGCGAGGCCCACCTTAGGCCTCACCTGGAGAACTCCAAGTTCCAGAACCACAGGTTGGTGGAGCCGCTGAGGGACATCGAGAGACGGACCTGTGAGACCCACAAGTGGCCCCTGGGACTTTTCTGCTGTGCCGACGCCGTGTGTGTCTGTCAGGACTGTGTGACGGAGGACCACAGGGGACACAACACTGTGCCTGTGGTGGAGGCACGCAGAACCATTGAGGTATTGAACTTTCTCTCTTCAGCATGCATACTTTCCTTCTTTCTCTTACTCCGTTTCTTTCTCTTACTCCGTTTCTTTCTCTCCCTCTCTCTCTCCCTTTATCTCCCTCTCTCTCTCCCTTTCTCTCAGTTTCTCTGTCTCCCTTTCTCTCTCTGTCTCCCTTTCTCTCTCTGTTTCTCTCTCTCCCTTTCTCTGTCTCCCTTTCTCTCTCTGTTTCTCTGTCTCTCCCTCTCTCTCCCTTTCCCCCAGTTTCTCCGTCTCTCCCTCTCTCTGTTCTGTCTCCCTTTCTCTGTTTCTCTCTCTCTCCCATTCTCTCTTTCTCTCTCTCCCTTTCTCTCTGTTTCTCTGTCTCTCCCTCTCTCTTCCTCTGTGTCTTTCTCTCTCCCTTTCTCTCTGTTTCTCTGTCTCTCCCTTTCTCTCCCTCTCTCTTCCTCTGTGTCTTTCTCTCTCCTTCTCTCTCCCTTTCTCTCTGTTTCTCTGTCTCTCCCTTTCTCTCCCTCTCTCTGTCTTTCTCTCTCCCTCTCTCTCCCTCTCTCTCCCTTTCTCTCTGTCTCTCCCTCTCTCTCTCTCAGTTTCTCTGTCTCTCACTCACTCTCACGTTCTTCGATACACATGCGCGAACAAACATTTGCATAGATTTGATATCTAAAGGAAACACCTTGTGCATAGGGCCAAACCATTCTAAAATTACAGAACACCGTATCAGTTGTGTGCTGTTGTTATCTATGAAAATTGGCCACCTCATGTTTGTAAGTAAAGAGTCACCTAAGTTTCCATACGTGGCGAGAGTGGAATAAAAACAGGATGTTTTCCTCACAAACAGAGCACTGTTTTCCTCACAAACAGAGCACTCCAGCCACTGTGGAAGTGATCAGTCTGAAACATTCCCCTATATTGTATTAACCCATACATTTTCCAAATGCTATAGCCTACAGTTTTAAAGCTAATTTCATGCCATTCTACACATTTTGCCTAGACTTACGCCATGTCAATGATATCTGAGTGAGAGTGACTAACAAAATCAACGGAGGCCTCCTGGAGGTCAGGGCCCCTGGGCACATGGCCCCTGCGTGACTGTCGGCATTCTGCCATAATCACTACAGATTTAGATAGCTGGCTCGACTGATTTACCCTTCTAAAAATGATTAGCTGACATGACTAATTGAGTGACTGCCAGTGACTGACATAAGAAGAGAACAAGTGCTGATGTACAACCACATTTAAAATTTGCACCTTGTGTATTCTACTAGTTTAATCAAAAGTTAAGGAAAATGACTAAATCAAATCTAACTTTATTTAACGTGAAACCGACATTTCAATTACTAGTTGGTAGACTGGAAGTGGAATTAAAGACACACTATGTCAGTGGCACAGATGGAAATATCCAAGCAGAAGATACATCACCTTCAAATGTTTATATTTGGTTGCGTTGACAACCAAACACAATTCGACATCACTTTTGAAATACAGTAAATAGCTTATTAACTTGTCGACAAGTTAAACAAATTGAGTGTCGAACTCAAACAAAAAATGTAAGTTAAAGAATGAGATTAAGCCAGTGGCTCAGATGAAACTATTCATGCAGTACATTTAAAAAATATATACAATACATTTTAGTAGAAGCTCTCATCCAGAGTGGTGAATGAGTACATTTTCATACTGGTCCTCTGTGGGAATGAAACCCACAACCCTGGCATTGCAAGCATCATGCTCTACCAACTGAGCCACATGGGCCAGTAGATACATCTCCTTTAAATGCTGATATTTGGTTGCGTTGTTAACCAAACGCACGTACTATTACTAAAGTTATGGTTAAGTTCTTCCTGGGGTCCACCTGAAACATTATTTATTACAAAACATCAATAGACTCGGGGGCTCCTGAGTAGCGCAGCGGTCTAAGGCTGTGCTAGAGGCGTCACTACAGACCCTGGTTCGTTCCCATGATGTGTCACAACCGGCAGTGATCGGGAGTCCCATAGGGCAGCGCACAATTGCCTAGCGTCGTCCGGGTTAGGGGAGGATTTGGCCTGGGGTAGGCCGTCATTGTAAATAAGAATTTGTTATTAACTGACTTGCCTAGTTAAATAAAGGTTAAATAAAGGTTAAATAATAAATAAAAATAACAACTCAAGGACAGAGCTACACAGATTTAAAAATAAGAATACACACTTTCATTCACTTACACAAAACATCCATAGACAATACCCACTGGGCACAGACGTCAATTCAACATCTATTCTACGTTATTTCAACGTAATGTCATTGAAACGACGTTGATTCAACCAGTGTGTGTTCCCAGTGGGTAACAACTCAAGGACATAACTACATACATTTAAAATAAGAATACATACTTATATACACTTATTCAGTAAGTGTATATAAGACAACAGCACATAGCTTTCTCACAGCGCTGCTCTTAAATGAACCACCTAAGACAATCAATCAATCAATCAATCAATCAATCAATCAATCAATCAATCATACGATTAATCCTACGTTCACATCCGTGGAGTCTCCTCAGAGGAGGAAGGAGAGGACCATCTTCCTCAGTGAATTTCATCAAAATAAAAATAGTGAAACGCTAAAAAAAGTTATTAGATAAAACTATACTAAATATATTCACGTCACCAAATCATTTATTAAAACACACTGTTTTGCTATGAAGATCTACAGTAGCCTCAACAGCACTCTGTAGGGTAGCACCGTGGTGTAGCAGGAGGACGGCTAGCCTCAGCAGCACTCTGTAGGGTAGCACCGTGGTGTAGCAGGAGGACGGCTAGCCTCAGCAGCACTCTGTAGGGTAGCACCGTGGTGTAGCAGGAGGACGGCTAGCCTCAGCAGCACTCTGTAGGGTAGCACCGTGGTGTAGCAGGAGGACGGCTAGCCTCAGCAGCACTCTGTAGGGTAGCACCGTGGTGTAGCAGGAGGACAGCTAGTTTCTGTCCTGCTCTGGGTACATTGACGTCAATACAAAACCTAGGAGGTTCATGGTTTTCACACCCTTCCATAGACTTGCACAGTAATTATGACAACTTCCGGAGGATGTCCTCCAACCTATCAGAGCTATTGCAGCATGAAATGACATGTTGTCCACCCAATCAAATGATCAGAGAATTAATCTAGTTCTGATAGCATAAGCGGCAGCTAGCTAGCACTGCAGTGCATCAAATGTGGTGAGTAGTTGACTCAAAAAGAGAGAAAGACAATAGTTGAACAGTTTCGAACAAATTCATTTCTTCAAAAAGGAAGGAGGCGCAAGAGAGAGTGAGCTACCTATATTTTGTTGTATTTTTTCCACTTTTACTTAGCTAGCAAATGCAGCTAGCTAGTTTAGCCTACTCAAACACCTTGCTCAAACAGAGTGGGATGCTATGTTAGCTAGCTGGCTATGGCTATCCAACACTGGAACTCTTCCAAGTCAAGGTAAGCCTTTGGTTTTATTAATTTATTGTCACCGGGGCCCGTCGGTGTAACTGCTAAATCTTCTTGCTGACTGTACACTGTACTGCATGATTGTAGCGGGTTTACTAACGAGTTAGTTCTAGTAGCTATGTTGACTAGTATGACGTTAGCTAATATGGTGACAACGATGTAGGCTGTGTGTAGTGGTTAGCGGTTATGATATGAAGGTTTGGCTTGGAAAGGTGTTTTCGCCTGGTCACAGACAGCTATTGTGTTGTTCACTGAAGTCCACAAGATAAGGGAAAAGGTGAGAGGAGGAGAGCGCGTAGATGCGAAAAGGAATTATGCAACAGACAAATGATCATGCTGTTTGTATGTGGCTGCTATGAAAGTGAACTGTGTTTGCGTGTGATCAGGGGTGTATTAATTCCTCCAATTCTGTTGAAAAACGTTTCTTAAACAGAAAGGGGATAACATACCTGAATCTGTGGAATTCAACTGAATTCAAAATCTTTCAGACACTTTCACTATCCTGCTATATGAAATGATATTAAATAAATGCATGTTCAAGATAGCATGCACAGGTCATTGCAGGTCTGTGGAGATCTTCACCATTGCTGTAATAATCTGTGCAGAATCTCGAACGGCATTGATCATCATGTACTTTTAATGTAATCTCAACTGAAATCCAGGCCATTTCATTCTGCTATTCTACTAACCAAAAATCAGACATTGTTTTTCCATTGGAATTTGGTTGTGCTTTTAGATGGTTGAAAGCATAGTGACAACACATTGCCAACTAACCTTTGGCTGTCTTTTTGAGTGATTGAATATAGGTGGTAATCTCATTGTTCAACATCAACTAAATATTACCCAATTATCCACGATGAAATGACGTGGTGTGCCCAGTGGGTAGTCTCTCTCAGTGACAGAGACAGGCCACGACCCTCAGGTTCAGTCATTCATTCCAACAGGGATCCAGGTTTTAGCTCACACCTGTTATTTGCAAATGAACCGTTGTTGCAAAACTTTAAATAATGATATTCCCTATCTAAATCAAGGTATGTTTGAAAAACCCATACGGTATTGACAATCGTCATGCAACAACTCAATTACTATTAGCTGAATCCTTGGTAATTCACATGTGCAATGTAAATACAATAATCTCATTGTCCCGGCCGTCGTAAGAAGTAGACCAAAGCGCAGCGTTGCGAGCGTACATATTCCTTTTTATTTAGGATGACGCCGACGAAAACAATAAACAAAACAAAAACGACCGTGAAGCTTAAGGCTATAGTGCCACAAACAAAGACACCTTCCCACCCTGAAAGGAGGGAAAAGGGATACCTAAGTATGGTTCCCAATCAGAGACAACGATAGACAGCTGTCCCTGATTGAGAACCATACCCGGCCAAAACATAGAAATACAAAATCATAGAAAACAAAAACATAGAATGCCCACCCCCAAATCACACCGTGACCAAACCAAATAGAGACATAAAAAGGCTCTCTAAGGTCAGGGCGTGACATCATAATGCTGAACTAAACTCAAGGTATGACTGAGGAGGGAAGGCTCCTCTTTATCTAGATTTCTTCTTGTGTATTCACAAGCAAATACCTCTTTTGAGGATTACATAACTCACAGTGGAATGTGGAAGGCGTTGTTTGATCTCATCTGACTGACACATTGTTGAACAGGAGACAGAGCTTGTCTGTGTTGATCCAGGATAGTCTACAACAATTCAGTATATGCCATTTATCCAGACTTATCCAAACCTCTTTGTTACTGTTTAATGCTGGCTCAGGGAACATCCAAACAAGATCATCCTGTTGACATTCAGTTTGACACACGGTTTGGGACGTCCCTTCAAGGGTTCTCGCTGTTGTCTCACTGAGCATAACACCATTTACATTAACAAGACACAAGATGTGAATAGTTGTAAGTAAATGTTTTGTGACGTGAGATATTTGTCTCTGTGCCAAATCACGAGTATAGGATAATAAGGATAATTAACATTCATGCCTCATCTACAATTTGTTTAAACCCAAACAGGTCGAACGACTTTGTTGTTCCGCTGTTCTATAGAACACGATGTTTGGTTTTCTCAGAGCAATGAGAGCGTGCTCAAACCAGAACAGGAATCTACTGAGGGGAAAGGAGAGGGTAGGACACAAGAGCAGCTGTTGAGTGAGTAACCTGCTCCTAGATCTGTTTGTGTTGTTTTGCTAACTCTGTCATTGATAATGACCATTGATAACGACCATTGAAAGTTGGCAAGACAGCACCATCAGATCTGGGAGCAGGCTAGCTCTTAAAATGGCTGAGGAATATGAAAATGCTACATTAACAGTCACACACTAGGCTGCCTGGGAGGTTTTCAAAGTGTTGCCTTTCAAAAAAGGGGCGCTCATTTTGAGCACTCTCACACCTACACCAGCACAGGTTTCTAGAATGATGGGAAAGTCGTTTATGGAAATATGACATGAATATGAAGAAAACTAATTGCTACTTTATTTCAAGCATCATACATTTTGAAATTAAATCAAATTAACCTTATAATATTCCTTTCTGCACACTCCTATGATAGTGATATTTGCTAATAATGTCTCTCTCCTGTGCACTCGTGGGAATTGGCCTGTATGGATACGGCTACATTGAAATGTTTCTTACAGAAGAAATATGGACCGCATATGTATAACCATGGTAACAATCAAAAGGAAAGATTATGGGGAAAAGTATTAGACTAAAAGGTGAGGACACAACAGTTCACCTGACAAGACTGAATCCAAACATTACACTATTGATTTCATGTGCATTTGACATTTTCTGTACTTCTCGACCACATTTGTTGATAACGAAATCTGAAAATACTCTGGATACATTCAGTAACATTTAAAGAATATTCTTGGGAAATGTGGGGTAGGTGCAACATAAGATGAAATCTATGACGAGGGTTTGAGTAGAGGACTAACTGGTCTGCAAGTCTTCAACTATAAGGTGCTTTTGTTGAGCTCTCCTAGCTGTGCTGTTGAGGAACTAGAGCGGGCACACTTGTAGCTGTTAGGTTTGGAACACAGCCCTGCATCCCCACCATCACACAATTACTGTTGTTGTTTACGTAATCCATTGTAAATCGCAATCTGTGTCAGGTTGGCATCATTTGAAAACGTGTTCTATTGCCAACATGACTAGCTAAATTATACAATATGATCTAACAGGTTTAGACTTCACAAGGCAATTCAGAGAAGCAGACCATCATGAGTACATTCAGATGTGTGGTCCTCAGCAAATGTTCCTCACAATACTACAAACACAGACTCATTCTGTTCAGGACAACCCAGGGTATAACGCCATGTCATCATGTAGCTGTACATCAAAACACAGAGATCATAAACGTTGACTCTGTACATTACATGAGTTTTATGATAAGGAAATGTGAAGTGCACGTTTGGACTCACAGGTGTTTTTGCTTACTTGTACGACATCAAAGAGATATTTCTTAGAATCTTCAACGTCTCATCTTTCAAAATACATTGAGCCCTCTTAATTTACAGCAATTCCCTCACTCAGAGAACAAAACATTTGCAAAAGTGGTCTAATGTCCATTGCTCGTGTTTCTTGGCCCAAGCAAGTCTCTTCTTATTATTGTTGTCCTTTTAGTAGTGGTTTCTTTGTGGCAATTTGACCATGAAGGCCTGATTCATGCAGTCTCCTCTGAACAGTTGATGTTGAGATGTATCTGTTACTTGAACTCTGTGAAGCATTTATTTGGGCTGTAATCTGAGGTGTAGTTAAATCTAATGAATTTATCCTCTGCAACAGAGGTAACTCTGGGTCTTCCTTTCCTGTGGCAGCCATCATGAGAGCCAGTTTCATCATAGCGCTTAATAATGTTTTTGCGACTGCACTTGAAGAAACTTTAAAAGTTCTTGGGATTTTCCGCATTGACTGACCTTCATGTCTTAAAGTAATGATAGACTGTCATTTCTCTTTGCTTATTTGAGCTGTTCTTGTCATAATCTGAACTTGGTCTTTTACCAAATAGGCCTATCTTCTGTATACCACCCCTACCTTGTCACAACACAACTGATTGGCTATAATGCATTAAGAAGGAAAGAAATTCCACAAATTAACTTTTAACAAGGCACACCTGTTTATTGAAATGCATTCCAGGTGACTACCTTATGAAGCTGGTTGAGAGAATTCCAAGAGTGTGCAAAGCTGTCATCAAGGCAAAAGCTGGCTACTTTGAAGAATCTCAAATTCTCAAACACTTTTTTGGTTACTACATGATTCCATATGTGTTATTTCATAGTTTTGATGTCTTCACTATTATTCTACAATGTAGAAAATAGTACAAATAAAGAAAAACCCTTGAATGAGTAGGTGTGTCCAAACTTTTGACTGATACTGTAATTCAATGAATCAACATTTTATTTAATATCATACAAAGAATGCCTATGTAAATGGTTAGTGGGTTTACACATCCAACTTACATCAAGACAAGAGATGATTGAATAGTGAAATGAATAGTGTCTAATACAAATGATCATCAGAACGTCAGGACTGTAACAGAAACCTGCACGTCCAGTAGCTAGATCTCTAGGAGCAAGGTTGGCCATGCATGTTCTAGGTCTATGCATTGTTACTTTTAGCAGTATTGTTGTGGTCCTACAACCAATTCTAACAGTAAACCAGTAGCATATATAAACCATTGGAGATATACTCTTCAGTCTCTCCGGGACTTGGGACTTTCCTTGGGAACTTAATTTGCAGACAGGGTTTAGCAGTTTTCACAGTTATCTGTATCTGAGGTTAGGAAACATAGAAATTAGACCAGGACTTGTTTCATTATTTTCAAGTGATATAACATTTCATATTTCATTGCAATTGTGTTTTTGTATTGTCACAGATCTCTCTTTGGGACTGGAAATATGTTCGTTAGCTTGCTAGCTGTAGCTAGCTAGCTGACGTTACCTAGAATGGATGGTTAACCTGATAAACAACTTACCCGTGTGCTACACATCATCCTGGCCACCTCTTGCTGCTAACGTTACTATACATGCAGGCAATGCTGCCCGTCCTCCTATAGTTTCTCCCACCAGCCTCCTCTGGTGCAGATAGGAATTCTAGCATGAGTACCAGTTGCAGCTCAAGAGTCACTCGGACCTAAGGAATTCAGGCCCTAGCTATACTGAAACACAATGAATCAAACTGTAGTGAATCAGATTCCTTCCCTGAAAAACACAATAGAATAACATAGAAATCAGATCATATCTGACAATAGAGAAACGGACAGGAAAACACTCTGTTCCTGTGACTCAGCTGTAAACGTTTAGATAAATTGGTCAAATAAATGAGTTGAACAGAATTGTTCAAATAAGGCATAGCTTCAGCATGACAACAACTTGGCTATAATGTGCGCAGTCATTGAATTTTCCTCTCCTTCTCTTCCTCTCCTTCTTCCTGTCGTCCTTCCTGTCCCATTTTTTCCTGACAGAGGGAACTACTAGATAAGCAAGCAGAGATGGTGAAGACAGTGACATCAGCAGAGAATGCCATCAACAAACTTCAAGTCAACACGGTCTCTATTGAGGTACGGTAGGCTGCGCTGCCCTTCTTGTTACATGTTTAAAGGATGAGGTCAAAGACTGATGGATCTGTGACTGTTGAACAAAGTGCTGCGTAGCATCGCTTTAGCCCAGTGTTTGTAGATTCCAGATATCCCACACAACGAGTGACAAAACAGAGGCATGTCACAACGTTTTACAAGCAGTAAAAAAAAAAAACGACTGATAAAAGAACAAGAGATACCTCTAATCTATAAGTAGTCCCCAGGTATCGGAACCGCCCACCCCAACCTGACAGGTTTACCCAGGTGTGGTAAAAGGAATGAATTTGTATAGGGGTTTGGCTCCACTGTCATGTCATGCAGCATTCCTTGTCCTCTGGGGATTGATTGTGTAAGCAGACAGTCAATACCTGAAGCATAGACACCTTTATGGGAAAATTGCAGACTGTGGAGAAACACACACATGCATACACACACACACACACACACCAGGACGCGCACTCCACACACACGTGTATGCGTGGTGGTATTATAAATGTTATATTGTAGATAGGTAGTGGTATAATAATGTTATATGTAGTATTGTATTTTAGCCTTACTTAGGTTGGACCCCAGGAAAACATAATCACAAGAACAAACAAAAAACACTTAAATCAGACCACTGTCTGTCTGTCTGTCTGTCTGTCTGTCTGTCTGTCTGTCTGTCTGTCTGTCTGTCTGTCTGTCTGTCTGTCTGTCTGTCTGTCTGCCTGCCTGCCTGCCTGCCTGCCTGCCTGCCTGCCTGCCTGCCTGTCTGCCTGCCTGTCTGTCTGTCTGTCTGTCTGTCTGTCTGTCTGTCTGTCTGTCTGTCTGTCTGTCCGTCACCTCAGCCCCTATATCTAAATATACCTAGTGTGTACACAATTATAAAACGGACCTGACAACACCTCTTCCATCTCCCCATGCAGAATTCAGTGACGGAGGTCCGTGAGGTGATTGAGAACCAGTTTACGGTGCTCCAGGCTGCGGTGGAGCGGGCCAAGAGAGAGGTAATCCTATTTATTGATGAAGTGATATGCCTAGCTGTTTTATACACTGTCCCTGATCTATTCTTTTTACCTGCTTTTAAAAAATATATATATTGTATGACATCACATTTGATGTATGTTTTATGTACTGTTTGTTTCTGTAAAATCTGCATATAAACCAAGATTTTCTAATAAACTTCAACCTAAAGGTGACGGAGATCCTGGAGGGAGAGGAGAAGCAGGCTCTGAGACAGGCCGATGGGATCAAGGTACACCTGGAGCAGAGGTGCACTGAGCTGAAAAAGACACAGGCGCAGGTGGAGAAGCTCTCCAAGAACAAGAACGACGTGGACTTCCTACAGGTGAGGTCTTACTGGACTTCCTACAGGTGAGGTCTCACTGGACTTCCTACAGGTGAGGTCTTACTGGACTTCCTACAGGTGAGGTCTTACTGGACTTCCTACAGGTGAGGTCTTACTGGACTTCCTACAGGTGAGGTCTTACTGGACTTCCTACAGGTGAGGTCTCACTTGGTCTGGTGGTTTATGATGGATTGAGACTGAGATAGAGGTGGTGCCAAGTCAGTAGTTCTAGTCACTCACCTAAGGTGATTCTCATGGTGGTAGGTAATGCACACACAGTAGCCTTATTTACAGGTGCAAAATCTATTTTGGTGGTTAACCATGGACTCTGATAAAGTGGTGCCACTGCCAAGTGGCTTATTGGGATTATTCACTGATCTAAGGTGGTTCTCATCAACATGAACACAAGCCACAGTGCTGCTATCATACCTATACCTCACTTTAATACCTCACTTTAATCATGAAACATGACTCAGGTGGACTTCCTACAGGTAAGATGTTTTTTCTCTGGTCTGGTGGATTCGGTGTTGGTTGTGTTGTGGTGTCGGACAGTGCCGCGTGACTCAATAGTGTTACTAACAAACCTGACGTGCGTATGTGCTGCTATCTTACGTATTTACTTTAATCATGAAACACGACTAAAGTAGAAAATAGTGGAGGCTGGTGCGAGGAGATATAGGGGGAGGGGCTCCTTGTAATGGTTGTAATGGAACAGAAAATAAACGCATCAAACATATGGAAACCATGTTTGACTCCATTCCTTTCATTCCATTCCAGACATTCCAAAGAGCCCCTATAGCGCCTCCCAACAGCCTCCACTGGTAGAAACGAACTTAATGTTTTACCCATGTTTCATCATTAGTATTCACTCAGGTTCCCATTAACCTAAGTAAGTACGCCTTGTCCAATAGGCCAATAAGGGCAGGTACCTATATCCTGTTCCTGTAGCATGAGACAGCTTGATGTACAATTACATCCCCTGGACAGGACGCCATTAGCGATATTTCATCAGTAATTTCCAACGATGTACAAAATAGTGAACCGAGGTGTGTTGTGTGTTTTACAGGAGTACTCCGAGTGGAAGAAGGACTGCTCGGACATCACCCTACCTGGGGTCTACATCGGCCTCATGGACCGGCTCAACTCCTTCAGCAGAGAGATTGTTACCTCCACACAGGAGCTGTGTGAGCTACTGCTGTCCAACTACATTGAGACACTCAAAGAGACCTGCAAGAATGGTGAGTGCAGAGTCACCATCTGGTTGGCAGAGGCAGACTGCCATAGTGGCTGGCGGCAAGCCTCTGCAAGTCTCTGCTCACCCACTCGTGGCAAAAAGACAATGGCCCGAGCTTGCATTTGGCGGTTCTCGGCACGCAAAGGAATCCCTCACGCTGGTCACAGAGAAACATAGAAAGTAGAGAGGAAGTGATGAACTACACTTCAGCTTTGTGCCCCAGATGCAAAGATAATCTATGGATTCCCTACCTGGGTGTGTTTAAACTTGTCTACAGACCTGAGGTATCCTTCAGGCAGTGTGGCATAGGTGTAGAGCCCGTAGACTGGTAGACTGCCAGAAGACTGGTAGACCAGCCCGTAGACTGGTAGACTACCAGTAGACTGGTAGACTGGAGTAGACTGGAGTAGACTGGTAGATGAGTCAGAGAGATAAAAATAGTTAAAAGCCTCTAATCTAGGGCTGTGTGTCACTAGAGGGAAACCCAGCTGTGAGTTGTGTGAGTCAGCATGTTTGATTGTCATGGTGACATAGTATAACAATGACAGTGTAGCGATGTGTTCTTTCTTGCTTACTCTCTATCTTTACTAATGATTTACCTTCAGTAATGAACAAAGCAAAAGTGGTAATGTATGCTGATGACTCTACAATGTATAGTGCAGCATCAGAATGTAATGAGCTAACAGATGTACTGAGTAGTGAACTAAAAATGGTGTCTGAGTGGGTTGAAATGAAACAAATTGGTGTTGAACATTTCTAAAACTAAATGTATTATATTTGGTTCAATATATATGCTTGCTGATGATTCCCAATTGAATTTGTCGATGAATAGAACGCATGTAGAGCAAGGGGAAAAAACTAAACTACTAGGCGTCATGTTGGACGCAGCTTTATCACAGTCAGAACACTTAGATAATATTGTTATTAAGATGGGTAAGGGACTTACTGTTACAAGAAAATGTTCAGAGTATGTAACATCTAGCACACTGAATCAGGTGATTCAATCCCTGGTCCTATCACACTTAGAGTACTGTCCAGTTATATGGTCAATCCCTGGTCCTATCACACTTAGAGTACTGTCCAGTTATATGGTCAATCCCTGGTCCTATCACACTTAGAGTACTGTCCAGTCATATGGTCTATATCATTAGATGTTCTTTCTATTTCCTGTCCAGTCATATGGTCTATATCATTAGATGTTCTTTCTATTTCCTGTCCAGTCATATAGTCTATCACATTAGATGTTCTTTCTATTTCCTGTCCAGTCATATGGTCTATATCATTAGATGTTCTTTCTATTTCCTGTCCAGTCATATAGTCTATCACATTAGATGTTCTTTCTATTTCCTGTCCAGTTATATGGTCAATCCCTGGTTCTATCACACTTATGCGATAGACCATATGTGTCACGTTCCTGACCTATTTTATGTTATTTTTGTATGTGTTTAGTTGGTCAGGGCGTGAGTTGGGGTGGGCATTATATGTTTTGTGTTTCATCGTTTAGGTCACTTGTAATTAGCCTTATATGGTTCTCAATCAGAGACAGGTGTTTGACGTTTTCCTCTGATTGAGAACCATATATAGGTTGGCTGTTTCACACTGTTTGTTTGTGGGTGATTGTCTTCCGTGTCTGTGTCTGTGCACCACACGGGGCTGTTTTCGGTTTGTTCGTTTTATGTAGTCAATTCCTGTTCGTGAGTTCTTTCGTGTCTGTATGTAAGTTCCATGTTCAGGTTTCGTCTACGTCGTTTGTTATTTTGATTATTCCAAGTATAGTTCGTGTCAGTGTTCGTCGCTTGTAAATAAATTCATTATGTCATATCACAACGCTGCGCCTTGGTCGAATCACTACTCCTCCTCTTCGTATGAAGAGGAGGAGGAACACCGTTACAATATGACTGGACAGGAAATAGAAAGAACATCTAATGTGATAGACCATATGACTGGACAGGAAATAGAAAGAACATCTAATGTGACAGACCATATGACTGGACAGGAAATAGAAAGAACATCTATGTACAGACCATATGACTGGACAGGAAATAGAAAGAACATCTAATGATATAGACCATATGACTGGACAGGAAATAGAAAGAACATCTAATGTGATAGACCATATGACTGGACAGGAAATAGAAAGAACATCTAATGTGACAGACCATATGACTGGACAGGAAATAGAAAGAACATCTAATGTGATAGACCATATGACTGGACAGGAAATAGAAAGAACATCTAATGATATAGACCATATGACTGGACAGGAAATAGAAAGAACATCTAATGATATAGACCATATGACTGGACAGGAAGTAGAAAGAACATCTAATGTGATAGACCATATGACTGGACAGGAAATAGAAAGAACATCTAATGTGACAGACCATATGACTGGACAGGAAATAGAAAGAACATCTAATGTGATAGACCATATGACTGGACAGGAAATAGAAAGAACATCTAATGTGATAGACCATATGACTGGACAGGAAATAGAAAGAACATCTAATGATATAGACCATATGACTGGACAGGAAATAGAAAGAACATCTAATGATATAGACCATATGACTGGACAGGAAATAGAAAGAACATCTAATGTGATAGACCATATGACTGGACAGGAAATAGAAAGAACATGTAATGATATAGACCATATGACTGGACAGGAAATAGAAAGAACATCTAATGTGATAGACCATATGACTGGACAGGAAATAGAAAGAACATCTAATGTGATAGACCATATGACTGGACAGGAAATAGAAAGAACATCTAATGTGATAGATCATATGACTGGACAGGAAATAGAAAGAACATCTAATGAGATAGACCATATGACTGGACAGGAAATAGAAGTAGCTGCCCCGAAATTAGCCGGTTTGCTGGCTAGCGTTGGTTTTCAGCTGCCCTCGTGTTGTGGTCATCAGCTATTCCTCTAGCTCGATAATCTACCGGCACTTTTGTGCAACGCGACTCGGACCGGAGCATTCCGGGACTTTTCTTCTCTCTCAGTTTCCCCGGATTCCAGCCGCAGGCTCTGGTCACTTGCACCTTGACTTCGCAGCTAGCTAGCTGCAAACCGTGTGACGATTGGCTTACGTCGACCCCGGAGCATACTCAAATCATCCTGGAGCTAGCCAGCTGAGGAGTTCCATCACCATCCGGACACGTTTCTTTTGTTGCTGCTGCAGATACGGAACCCCACCGGGCCTTCACGACTGACTGCCGACGTTATCTGCCCGAGGGATTTATCCAACTGGCACCTCCGTCCCGACGTTACCTGAACGCTCACCTGAGGCCCGCTAATCGTTAGCTGTCTTATCGGCTGCTACCTGAATAAGCATACCGGACAACTATTATTTATTTTTATTTTTATTTTTTTATTTTTTTATTTTTTTATTTTCTCCTTGGGTCACTATATCTATTCTGCCAATTTGGATTGATCCCCTCTTCCACACGGAACCCCACTACACGGAACCCCACTAACTTACCGACGGAAACGCACGAGGTATCTACAAACAGACCTCCATCCCATGCTGCTACCGAGAGCCACATACCCGGCCAGCTGTCTGGATCGCCACGACCCCAACCAACCTCTACTCACTGGACCCTTATTGATCACCCGATTAAGCATGCCTCTCCTTAATGTAAATATGCCTTGTCCATTGCTGTTCTGGTTAATGTTTATTGGCTTATTTCACTGTAGAGATTCTAGCCCTGTTCACTATACCATATCCAACCTCTCAGTTCCACCACCCACATATGCGATGACATCACCTGGTTTCAATGATGTTTCTAGAGACAATATCTCTCTCATCATCACTCAATACCTAGGTCTACCTCCACTGTATTCACATCCTACCATACCTTTGTCTGTACATTATTCCTTTAAACTATTTTATCGCCCCCAGAAACCTCCTCTTACTCTCTGCTCCAGTAGCTCTAGGCGACCAATTCTCATAGCTTTTAGCCGTACCCTTATCCTACTCCTCCTCTGTTCCTCTGGTGATGTAGAGGTGAATCCAGGCCCTGCAGTACCTGGCTCCACTCCTATTCCCCAGGCGCTCTCTTTTGATGACTTCTGTAACCGTAATAGCCTTGGCTTCATGCATGTTAACATTAGAAGCCTCCTCCCTAAGTTTGTTTTGTTCACTGCTTTAGCACACTCTGCCAACCCGGATGTTTTAGCCGTGTCTGAATCCTGGCTTAGAAAGACCACCAAAAACTCAGATATTTTCATCCCCAATTACAAGATTTTCAGACAAGATAGAACGGCCAAAGGGGGCGGTGTTGCAATCTACTGCAAAGACTGCCTGCAGAGTTCTGTCTTACTATCCAGGTCTGTTCCCAAACAATTTGAACTTCTACTTTTAAAAATCCACCTCTCTAAAAACAAGTCTCTCACCGTTGCCGCCTGCTATAGACCACCCTCTGCCCCCAGCTGTGCTCTGGACACTATATGTGAACTGATTGCCCCCCATCTATCTTCAGAGTTCGTGCTGCTAGGCGACCTAAATTTGAACATGCTCAAAACCCCAGCCACCCTACAATCTAAGCTTGATGCCCTCAATCTCACACAAATTATCAATGAACCTACCAGGTACCACCCCAATTCCGTAAACTCGGGTACCCTCATAGATATCATCCTAACAAACTTGCCCTCCAAATACACCTCTGCTGTTTTCAACCAAGATCTCAGCGATCACTGCCTCATTGCCTGTATCCGTAATGGGTCAGCGGTCAAACGACCTCCACTCATCACTGTCAAACGCTCCCTGAAACACTTCAGCGAGCAGGCCTTTCTAATCGACCTGGCCGGGGTATCCTGGAAGGATATCGATCTCATCCCGTCAGTAGAGGATGCCTGGTCATTTTTTAAAAATGCCTTCCTCACCATCTTGAATAAGCATGCCCCATTCAAGAAATTTAGAACCAGGAACAGATATAGCCCTTGGTTCTCTCCTGACCTGACTGCCCTTAACCAACAGAAAAACATCCTATGGCGTTCTGCATTAGCATCGAACAGCCCCCGTGATATGCAACTTTTCAGGGAAGCCAGAAACCAATATACACAGGCAGTTAGAACAGCCAAGGCTAGCTTTTTCAAGCAGAAATTTGCTTCCTGCAACACAAATTCAAAAAAGTTCTGGGACACCGTAAAGTCCATGGAGAATAAGAACACCTCCTCCCAGCTTCCAACCGCTCTGAAGATAGGAAACACTGTCACCACCGACAAATCCACTATAATTGAGAATTTCAATAAGCATTTTTCCACGGCTGGCCATGCTTTCCATCTGGCTGCCCCTACCCCGGACAACAGCACTGCCCTCCCCTCTGCTACTCGCCCAAGCTTCCCCCATTTCTCTTTCTCCCAAATACAGTCAGCTGATGTCCTAAATGAGCTGCAAAATCTGGACCCTTACAAATCAGCCGGGCTAGATAATCTGGACCCTTTCTTTCTAAAACTATCTGCTGAAATTGTTGCCACCCCTATTACTAGCCTCTTCAACCTCTCTTTCGTGTCGTCCGAGATCCCCAAAGATTGGAAAGCAGCTGCGGTTATCCCCCTCTTCAAAGGGGGGGACACCCTTGACCCTAACTGCTACAGACCTATATCTATCCTACCCTGCCTTTCTAAGGTCTTCGAAAGCCAAGTCAACAAACAGATTACCGACCATTTCGAATCCCACCACACCTTCTCCGCTATGCAATCTGGTTTCAGAGCTGGTCATGGGTGCACCTCAGCCACGCTCAAGGTCATAAACGACATCGTAACCGCCATCGATAGGAAACAATACTGTGCAGCCGTATTCATTGACCTGGCCAAGGCTTTTGACTCTGTCAATCACCACATCCTCATTGGCAGACTCGACAGCCTTGGTTTCTCTAATGATTGCCTCGCCTGGTTCACCAACTACTTCTCTGATCGAGTTCAGTGTGTCAAATCGGAGGGTCTGTTGTCCGGGCCTCTGGCAGTCTCTATGGGGGTGCCACAGGGTTCAATTCTTGGACCGACTCTCTTCTCTGTATACATCAATGATGTCGCTCTTGCTGCTGGTGATTCTCTGATCCACCTCTACGCAGACGACACTATTCTGTATACTTCTGGCCCTTCTTTTGACACTGTGTTAACAACTCTCCAGGCGAGCTTCAATGCCATACAACTCTCCTTCCGTGGCCTCCAACTGCTCTTAAATACAAGTAAAACCAAATGCATGCTCTTCAACCGATCGCTGCCTGCCCCTGCCCGCCTGTCCAACATCACTACTTTGGACGGTTCTGACTTAGAATATGTGGACAACTACAAATACCTAGGTGTCTGGTTAGACTGTAAACTCTCCTTCCAGACTCACATCAAACATCTCCAATCCAAAGTCAAATCTAGAATTGGCTTCCTATTCCGCAACAAAGCATCCTTTACTCATGCTGCCAAACATACCCTTGTAAAACTGACCATCCTACCAATCCTCGACTTCGGTGATGTCATTTACAAAATAGCCTCCAAAACCCTACTCAATAAATTGGATGCAGTCTATCACAGTGCCATCCGTTTTGTCACCAAAGCCCCATATACTACCCACCACTGCGACCTGTACACTCTCGTTGGCTGGCCCTCGCTTCATACTCGTCGCCAAACCCACTGGTTCCAGGTCATCTACAAGACCCTGCTAGGTAAAGTCCCCCCTTATCTCTGCTCGCTGGTCACCATAGCAGCACCTATCTGTAGCACGCGCTCCAGCAGGTATATCTCTCTAGTCACCCCCAAAACCAATTCTTCCTTTGGACGCCTCTCCTTCCAGTTCTCTGCTGCCAATGACTGGAACGAACTACAAAAATCTCTGAAATTGGAAACACCTATCTCCCTCACTAGCTTTAAGCACCAGCTGTCAGAGCAGCTCATAGATTACTGCACCTGTACATAACCCATCTACAATTTAGCCCAAACAACTACCTCTTTACCTACTGTATTTATTTTATTAATTTATTTTGCTCCTTTGCACCCCATTATTTTCTGTCTCTACTTTGCACTTTCTTCCGCTGCAAACCAACCATTCCAGGGTTTTTTTTTAGTTTTATTTTACTTGCTGTGTTGTATTCACTTCACCTCCATGGCCTTTTATATTTTTATTTATTTATTTTATTTATTTATACATATATTTGTTTGCCTTCACCTCCCTTATCTCACCTCACTTGCTCACATTGTATATAGACTTATTTTTTTTTTCACTGTATTATTGACTATATGTTTGTTTTACTCCATGTGTAACTATGTGTTGTTGTATGTGTCGAACTGCTTTGCTTTATCTTGGCCAGGTCGCAATTGTAAATGAGAACGTGTTCTCAATTTGCCTACCTGGTTAAATAAAGGTTAAATAAAAATAAATAAAAAATAAAAATAAAAGAAAGAACATCTAATGTGATAGACCATATGACTGGACAGGAAGTAGAAAGAACATCTAATGTGATAGACCATATGACTGGACAGGAAATAGAAAGAACATCTAATGTGATAGACCATATGACTGGACAGGAAATAGAAAGAACATCTAATGTGACAGACCATATGACTGGACAGGAAATAGAAAGAACATCTAATGATATAGACCATATGACTGGACAGGAAATAGAAAGAACATCTAATGTGATAGACCATATGACTGGACAGGAAGTAGAAAGAACATCTAATGTGACAGACCATATGACTGGACAGGAAATAGAAAGAACATCTAATGTGATAGACCATATGACTGGACAGGAAATAGAAAGAACATCTAATGATGATAGACCATATGACTGGACAGGAAATAGAAAGAACATCTAATGATGATAGACCATATGACTGGACAGGAAATAGAAAGAACATCTAATGTGATAGACCATATGACTGGACAGGAAATAGAAAGAACATCTAATGATGATAGACCATATGACTGGACAGGAAATAGAAAGAACATCTAATGAGATAGACCATATGACTGGACAGGAAATAGAAAGAACATCTAATGTGATAGACCATATGACTGGACAGGAAATAGAAAGAACATCTAATGATGATAGACCATATGACTGGACAGGAAATAGAAAGAACATCTAATGTGACAGACCATATGACTGGACAGGAAATAGAAAGAACATCTAATGTGACAGACCATATGACTGGACAGGAAATAGAAAGAACATCTAATGTGATCAGACCATATGACTGGACAGGAAATAGAAAGAACATCTAATGATATAGACCATATGACTGGACAGGAAATAGAAATAACATCTAATGTGACAGACCATATGACTGGACAGGAAATAGAAAGAACATCTAATGTGATAGACCATATGACTGGACAGGAAATAGAAAGAACATCTAATGATATAGACCATATGACTGGACAGGAAATAGAAAGAACATCTAATGATATAGACCATATGACTGGACAGGAAATAGAAAGAACATCTAATGTGATAGACCATATGACTGGACAGGAAATAGAAAGAACATCTAATGTGATAGACCATATGACTGGACAGGAAATAGAAAGAACATCTAATGATATAGACCATATGACTGGACAGGAAATAGAAAGAACATCTAATGATATAGACCATATGACTGGACAGGAAATAGAAAGAACATCTAATGTGATAGACCATATGACTGGACAGGAAATAGAAAGAACATCTAATGATATAGACCATATGACTGGACAGGAAATAGAAAGAACATCTAATGTGACAGACCATATGACTGGACAGGAAATAGAAAGAACATCTAATGTGACAGACCATATGACTGGACAGGAAATAGAAAGAACATCTAATGTGATAGACCATATGACTGGACAGGAAATAGAAAGAACATCTAATGTGATAGACCATATGACTGGACAGGAAATAGAAAGAACATCTAATGATATAGACCATATGACTGGACAGGAAATAGAAAGAACATCTAATGTGATAGACCATATGACTGGACAGGAAATAGAAAGAACATCTAATGTGACAGACCATATGACTGGACAGGAAATAGAAAGAACATCTAATGTGACAGACCATATGACTGGACAGGAAGTAGAAAGCATCAACTGAATGTTAAATGTGTTTCCTGTCAGGTATTTTAACTCTCTGTATTGTCTACTTGTTAAATGTTTGTAAAGTCTTCATTTGTAATTGTTTGTAATGTCTTATTAATTGGGTTGGACCCCAGGAGGATTAGCTAACGTTACGGCGTTGGCTAATGGGGATCCTAATAAAATTCACAAAAGTGTCCATGCAAAAATAAATGGCTACATTCAAATGAAAACTTCATGCTTGTGAGTTAAAAAAGTGAAGTAGGCCAATGTGATTATTTCTGACCATAAAACATATATTTTATGTTATATTTCTCTCTCTCTACTCTCCAGACATGATGGGGATAAAAACCACAGTCCATGAAATAATCGCAGCAAAACAGAACATGGATGTTCCAGACCCAAAGACACGGGATGACTTTCTAAAGTGTAAGTCTCTTCTATCATATTGAGGTCATCCACACACAAACAAAACAAGGCTTCAAATCACTTGAATGATATTACAGTAGTACTTCAAGGTTATCATAATATTACAGTAATACGTCAAGTAGTTATCATAATATTCTGTAGAAATATCCAAATCTTTGTATGACGTAATTGTTGTTTTGAATCTGTAAAGTTGGCCTTGCCTAAGTTATTGATTCTGTTTAACTTTGATAATTTCTGTTATGTTATTCTCTCTCACGCTGTGCAGATGCCAATCCTGTGAGTTTTGACGCAGACACGGCCCATAAGTTCCTGCGTCTGACTGAGGAAAACAGGAAGGTGACCAACACCACACCCTGGCAACACCCGTACCCCGACGTCCCTGAACGCTTTGGGAACTGGCGCCAGGTACTGGCCACAGAGAGTTTCTATGTCGGTCGACATTACTTCGAGGTGGACGTGAGCGGTGAGGGCACGCATGTCGGACTCACCTACAAGAGCATCGACCGCAAGGGTCCTGAAAGTAACAGCTGCATCACCGGCAATGACTTCTCATGGTGCCTCCAATGGAACGGACGTAGCTTCTCTGCCTGGCACGGTGATGTGGAGACGCCTCTAAGTGTGGACAAGTTCACGCGTATTGGGGTCTATGTGGACTATAGCCGTGGATTACTGGCTTTCTATGGGGTGGATGACGTCGTCGGCATGACCCTCATCCACAAATACAAGGCTGAGTTTCTGGAGCCCCTCTACCCAGCCTTCTGGCTGTCGAAGAAGGAGAACGTGGTAGTGCTTGTTGAACCTGGAACGCCGCTGCCACTGAAAAGCTCCTCTCCCCCTAAAATACCCCTGAACACTGACGTAGCACCCCGAAGCCGTTTCACAGTAACTCTTGTTGTTGAACAATGATCAATTTGTCGGTAGTAGTAATTTTCTCCGTCAAGCCTGAAAAGATTCAGAATGCAGGAAGCAATGGAAAAAGAAACCTAAAACCTCATCAGGTGACAAGAAGCCTCACTAGATCTGTATATTATGTTCTTAAAGAAAGTTGAATATTTATAATATACTTCCCGAGAGTATACTGGTTGTTCTTATTCTTGTTGTGTTACATGAATAATCTTGGTATAATCTTGGTATAATGCAAAAAAGTTTTGATACTGTGACTATTTGAATGGTGGAATTCTTTGGGAAATGGTGCGACTGCTGTTACTGTTTACTACAAACTGTGACTTTGGAATGTACTGTATTTGAGAGATACCACAGTAAATTAAATTAAATTGTATTTGTCAACTGCTTGGTATTTATCACATAAGTCGTAACATTTTATTTGGCACATGCTCTGCAGACTAACAGTGACATGCTGACTTACAGGTCCTTTTCCAACAATGGAGAGTTAAACAAATACATACAACATTTAAATAGTGACACAAGGAATAAATACACAGTGAATAATGAACAATAATAACGGGTAAAAAATAACATGGCTATATTCAGGGTGTACCAGTACCGAGTTGATGTGCAGGGGTAGGAGGTAATTGAGGCAGTTATGTATAGTGCCTTAGGAAAGTATTCAGACCATCTGAGTTTTTGCACATTTCGTTATGCTACAGCCTTATTAAAAACAAATATATATCATCAATCTACACACAATACCCCATAATGACAAAGCGAAAACAAGTTTTTAGAAATGTTCGCAAATGTATTCAAAATAAAAAACATAAATACCTTATTTACATAAGTATTCAGACCCTTTGCTATGAGACGCTTTGCTATGGGAGAAATTAAGCTCAGGTGCATCCTGTTTCCATTGATCATCCTTGAGATATTTCAACAACTTGGAGTCCACCTGTGGTAAATTAAATTGATTGGACATGATTTGGAAAGGTACACAACTGTCTATATAAGGTCCCACAGTTGTCAGTGCATGTCAGAGCAAAAACCAAGCCATGAGGTCGAAGGAATTGTCCGGCCAAACTGAGCAATCAAGGGAGAAGGGTCTTGGTCAGGGAAGTGACCAATAACCTGATGGTGACTCTGACAGAGCTCTAGAGTGCCTCTGTGGAGATGAGAGAACCTTCCAGAAGAACAACCATCTCTGCAGCCCTCCACCAATCAGGCCTTTATGGTAGAGTCGTGAGACAGAAGCCACTCCTCATAAAAGGCACATGACAGCCTGCTTGGAGTTTGTCAAAAGGCATCTAAAGACTCTCAAACCATGAGAAACCAGATTCTCTGGTCCGATGAATCCAAGATTGAACTCTTTGGCCTGAATGTCAAGCGTCACATCTGGAGGAAACCTGGCACCATCCCTACGGTGAAGCATGGTGGTGGCAGCATCATGCTGTGGGGTTGTTTTTCAGTGGCAGGGACTGGGAAACTAGTCAGGATCGAGGCAAAGATGAACGGAGCAAAGTAAAGAGAGATCCTTGATGAAAACCTTCTCCAGAGCCATCAGGACCTCAGACTGGGGCGAAGGTTCACCTTCCAACAGTACAACAACCCTAAGCACACAGCCAAGATAACGCAGGAGTGGCTTCGGGACAAGTCTCTGAACATCCTTCAGTGGCCCAGCCAGAGGCCGGACTTGAACCTGATCGAACATCTCTGGAGAGACCTGAAAATAGCTGTGCAGCGACGCTCCCCATCCAAGCTAACAGAGCTTGAGAGGATCTGCAGAGAAGAATGGGAGAAACTCCCCAAATACAGATGTGCCAACCTTGTAGCGTCATAGCCAAGAAGACTCAAGGCTGTAATCACTGCCAAAGGTGCGTCAACAAAGTACTGAGTAAAGGTCTGAATACATATGTACATTTGATATTTCAGTTTTTGCTTTGTCATTATGGGCTATTTTGTCTGGACTGATGAGGGAAAAAAACATTTGAATCAACTTTAGAATAAGGCTGTAACGTAACCAAATGTGGAAAAAGTCAAGGTGTTTGAACACTTTCAGGATGCAAAGTACAAGCTCAAACATACAAGCTGATATGATATCAGTGGCGACCCGTCACTCAGGGCAGGTGGAGCAGATCCCCACCTGTTTAGCTAAAAACCAAAAAAAATGAACATGTTTTGCATGTTATTTCAGGATTAAAAAAACGTATCAGTTTGCAAACAATATATATATATATAAAACAAAATCATTGAGTTAATAAAGCCTCATACAAACAAGGTCTCTATTTTTGCTTTCTTCAGTAAGGCAGCTCCAAAAGGCAGGTGTTTCAGTCTAGCTCAGTGCTTTCTGGGGTGGTGGGGCAGCAAGCGGAAAATACGGAGCTTAGGGGTTGTTAATGTTCTCTAGCTTCGCCGTGATTGACAAAATGTGGAAAAAGTCAAGGGGTCTGAATACTTTCTGAAGGCAATGTATAGGTAAGGGTAAAGTGACTTGGCAAGTGACTTGGCATAGATAATAGACAGTAGCAGTAGTGTATGTGGTGAGTGTGAAAGTGAATGTGTGTGTGTGTGTGTGTGTGTGTGTGTGTGTGTGTGTGTGTGTGTGTGTGTGTGTGTGTGTGTGTGTGTGTGTGTGTGTGTGTGTGTGTGTGTGTGTGTGTGTGTGTGTGTGTGTGTGTGTCTGGTGTTATAATCTACAGTACGTGTGCGCATGTTATGTGTGTATGGCGTATGTGTGCGTTGTGGTTTCAGTGTAAGTACAGTAGCAGTCAAAAGTTTGGACACCTACTCATTCCAAGGTTTTTCTTGATTTTTACTATTTTCTACATTGTAGAAAAATAGTTTAGACATCAAAACTGTGAAATAACACATATGGAATCATGTAGTAACCAAAAAAGTGCTAAACAAATCAAAATATATTTTATATTTGAGATTCTTCAAAGTAAACACCCGTTGCCTTGATGAGAGCTATGCACACTCTTGATGTGGACACCAAGGATATTGAAGCTCTCGAACTCGCTCCACTAAAAGGTGTGTCTTCATTTTCACAGCGACTGATTGCTTCCATTCACATAAAGGTCAATAAAGAGGAACTCTGAATCAGTGTACACTAGTTTGACAGGTTCCTAATGGGTTATTAATGGAATACAAAATGAATACAAGTTTGTTCCCTCCCCCGCTATTCTTTATGGATCCTAATATCTACAATAGAACAGTGAAAAGCCAGGATGTTGCATTAAATACGAAAGTAGTTTCTTGTCCATATACAGCAGCAGGGATATTACAATGTCAATCCTGCTTTTAAAATCATATTCATTCATTCAGAATAATTTATAGCAAAAGAATAAGGTAAGAAAGACCAGTGAAAATTCCTACATTTGGCACCCAGGAGAGAAGAAATCTAGACCGTGGGGTTCTTCAGGCATGACGTGGCCAGCTGACATATGCGCTAACCTAGGTTGAAGATACCCTTCTCTCCAACAGAAGCTTCACAGGCAGCGGAGATTAGCTTGAGCACGCAATCACAGTTTCTGGAGAGGTAATATTGATGGTTTCTCGGAACTCATGGCTTCTATGTTCGAGGCTAGATAGAGTACAGCATTTTAGCTAAGCTTTTTTCCAAACCTTAACCTAATTCTCCTAACCTGCTAAATAAATTATCCTAACCTGCATACTTTAATTCTCCTAACCTGCTATGTTAATGATCCTAACTTGCTACTTTAATTATCCTAACCTGCTACGTTAATTCTCCTAACTTGCTACTTTAATTCTCCTAACCTGCTACGTTAATTCTCCTAACCTGCTACTTTAATTATCCTAATCTGCTACGTTAATTCTCCATCTAGACACAGCAGCCTTGTGGAGGGCATTCTGTCCCTGGTTATCCCGAGTGTCCACACTGATGGAGATCTGTATGGAGTACAGCTACAGACAGAAGTGACTTTACATAGCAGGTTAGGAGAACTAACCCAGCAGGTTAGGAGAACTAACGCAGCAGGTTAGGAGAACTAACGCAACAGGTTAGGAGAACTAACGCAGCAGGTTAGGAGAACTAACGCAGCAGGTTAGGAAAACAAACCCAGCAGGTTAGGAGAAATAACGCAGCAGGTTAGGAGAACTAACCCAGCAGGATAGGAGAACTAACGCAGCAGGTTAGGAGAACTAACGCAGCAGGTTAGGAGAACAAACCCAGCAGGTTAGGAGAACTAACGCAGCAGGTTAGGAGAACTAACCCAGCAAGTTAGGAGAACTAATCCAGCAGGTTAGGAGAACTAACCCAGCAGGTTAGGAGAACTAACGCAGCAGGTTAGGAGAACTAATCCAGCAAGTTAGGAGAACTAATCCAGCAGGTTAGGAGAATTAAGGCAGCAGGTTAGGAGAACTAATCCAGCAGGTTAGGAGAATTAAGGCAGCAGGTTAGGAGAACTAATCCAGCAGGTTAGGAGAATTAAGGCAGCAGGTTAGGAGAACTAATCCAGCAAGTTAGGAGAACTAATCCAGCAGGTTAGGAGAACTAATCCAGCAGGTTAGGAGAATTAAGGCAGCAGGTTAGGAGAACTAACCCAACAGGTTAGGAGAACTAACGCAGCATGTTAGGAGAACTAATCCAGCAGGTTAGGAGAACTAATCCAGCAAGTTAGGAGAACTAATCCAGCAGGTTAGGAGAATTAAGGCAGCAGGTTAGGAGAACTAATCCAGCAGGTTAGGAGAATTAAGGCAGCAGGTTAGGAGAAGTAACGCAGCAGGTTAGGAGAACTAACCCAACAGGTTAGGAGAATTAAGGCAGCAGGTTAGGAGAACTAACCCAACAGGTTAGGAGAATTAAGGCAGCAGGTTAGGAGAACTAACGCAGCAGGTTAGGAAAACTAACGCAGCAGGTTAGGAGAACTAACCCAGCAAGTTAGGAGAACTAACCCAGCAGGTTAGGAGAACTAACCCAGCAGGTTAGGAGAACTAACGCAGCAGGTTAGGAGAACTAACGCAGCAGGTTAGGAGAACTAACCCAGCAAGTTAGGAGAACTAACCCAGCAGGTTAGGAGAACTAACGCAGCAGGTTAGGAGAACTAACCCAGCAGGTTAGGAGAACTGACCCAGCAGGTTAGGAGAACTAACCCAGCAAGTTAGGAGAACTAACCCAGCAGGTTAGGAGAACTACGCAGCATGTTAGGAGAACTAACCCAGCAGGTTAGGAGAACTAACGCAGCAGGTTAGGAAAACTAACAGAGCAGGTTAGGAGAACTAACCCAGCAGGTTAGGAGAACAAACAGAGCAGGTTAGGAGAACTAACCCAGCAGGTTAGGAGAACTAACAGAGCAGGTTAGGAGAACCAACGCAGCAGGTTAGGAGAACCAACGCAGCAGGTTAGGAGAACCAACGCAGCAGGTTAGGAGAACCAAAGCAGCAGGGTAAGAGAACTAATGCAGCAGGTTAAGAGAACCAACACAGCAGGCTAGGTGAACTAACGCAGCAGGCTAGCAGAACTAACGCAGTAGGCTAGGAGAACTAACGCAGCAGGCTAGGAGAACTAACGCAGCAGGTTAGGAGAACCAACGCAGCAGGCTAGGAGAACTAACGCAGCAGGCTAGCAGAACTAACGCAGTAGGCTAGGAGAACTAACGCAGCAGGCTAGGAGAACTAACGCAGCAGGTTAGGAGAACCAACGCAGCAGGTTAGGTGAACCAACGCAGCAGGTTAGGAGAACTAACGCAGCAGGTTAGGAGAACGAATGCAGCAGGCTAGGAGAACTAACGCAGCAGGTTAGGAGAACCAACACAGCAGGTTAGGAGAACTAACGCAGCAGGTTAGGAGAACTAACGCAGCAGGCTAGGAGAACTAACGCAGCAGGTTAGGAGAACTAACGCAGCAAGTTAGGAGAACCAACGCAGCAGGTTAGGAGAACTAACGCAGCAGGTTAGGAGAACTAACGCAGCAGGTTAGGAGAACCAACGCAGCAGGTTAGGAGAACTAACCCAGCAAGTTAGGAGAACTAACCCAGCAAGTTAAGAGAACCAACACAGCAGGTTAGGAGAACTAACCCAGCAGGCTAGGAGAACGAACCCAGCAGGTTAGGAGAATTAACCCAGCAGGTTAGGAGAACCAACGCAGCAGGCTAGGAGAACTAACCCAGCAAGTTAGGACAACCAACGCAGTAGGTTAGGAGAACTAACGCAGCAGGCTAGGAAAACTAACCCAGCAAGTTAGGAGAACCAACACAACAGGTTAGGAGAACTAACGCAGTAGGCTAGGAGAACTAACGCAGCAGGCTAGGAGAACTAACGCAGCAGGCTAGGAGAACTAACGCAGCAGGTTAGGAGAATGAACGCAGCAGGTTAGGAGAACTAACGCAGCAGGTTAGGAGAACCAACGCAGCAGGTTAGGAGAACCAACGCAGCAGGTTAGGAGAACTAACCCAGCAGGCTAGGAGAACGAACCCAGCAGGTTAGGAGAACTAACCCAGCAGGTTAGGAGAACCAACGCAGCAGGCTAGGAGAACTAACCCAGCAAGTTAGGACAACCAACGCAGTAGGTTAGGAGAACTAACGCAGCAGGCTAGGAAAACTAACCCAGCAAGTTAGGAGAACCAACACAACAGGTTAGGAGAACTAACGCAGCAGGTTAGGAGAACGAACGCAGCAGGCTAGGAGAACTAACGCAGCAGGCTAGGAGAACTAACGCAGCAGGCTAGGAGAACCAACGGAGCAGGTTAAGAGAATTGAGAAAGGTGGAAGGAGGGTGAGTCTGTTTGGACTATTATGCCAACTTCTTCTCTAGCATTCTCATTCCAAACATGGAATGTCTGGCTTCACGATGACAGCAATCGAGTTGGCGTGATATCACAAAGAGATCTGGGACCGGGTTGGAGGCAGGGGTGGAAGAAGTTGGAGAGAGGGTCCGTCTCAATAGACTGAGACACTAAAACATAGGGGAGGACGGGCTTGTGGGAATGACTGGAGGGGAATTAGTGGAATGGTATCAAATACTGTAAATCAAACATATGGTTTCCATGTGTTTGATGCCATTCCTTTTGCTCCGTTCCGGGTCATTATTATATGTTCCGTTCTCCACTCAGCAACCTCCTGTGCACTCAACGGATTAACTTTTACAGCAGATGTTACTTCCACACACCAGAGGAGAAATATGTGTTATTAGTAGCTTTTTTGTTACTTCTTCTTCATCTTTGGTTGCATGCCGCCACCTACTGTGCGGTAGTGTGTGGTCGATCACAGTTACATTTTGTGATACAAAAATAAAATAGGAAAGGGGAAAAAAAAAAAAAAAAGCTCCACCAACAAACCTCTATATACCACTACTACATACCACCAACTAACATCTATATACCACTATTACATACCACCAACTAACATCTATATACCACTATTACATACCACCAACTAACATCTATATACCACTATTACATACCACCAACTAACATCTATATACCACTATTACATACCACCAACTACCATCTATATACCACTATTACATACCACCAACTAACATCTATATACCACTATTACATACCACCAACTAACATCTATATACCACTATTACATACCACCAACTTACATCTATATACCACTATTACATACCACCAACTAACATCTATATACCACTATTACATACCACCAACTAACATCTATATACCACTATTACATACCACCAACTAACCCTCCATCTATATACCACTACTACATACCACCAACTAACATCTATATACCACTATTACATACCACCAACTAACCCTCCATCTATATACCACTATTACATACCACCAACTTACATCTATATACCACTATTACATACCACCAACTAACATCTATATACCACTATTACATACCACCAACTAACATCTATATACCACTATTACATACCACCAACTAACATCTATATACCACTATTACATACCACCAACTAACATCTATATACCACTATTACATACCATATGTATTATTGAATGTGCAGTATAGAGTAAAATACCTATAACTTTTATTTCTTCGTTTTTTCCTTCTTAACCTGTGTATTTGCTTATGTTCTTTGCTAAATATGCATTTTGAATGTATAATTCCACTTACGTATATGTTTGTACAATTAGAAAAAAAAATAATGAAAGAAGCCCCAGTTCCCGATTAGGAATTCCAAGTTGCTTGACCGATAAACGATTATTCACTCGGAGCTCTTTTTATTTTTTTCTTGAACGCACTGAAGTCGGAAGTTAGAGATTTCCAAGTTCCCAGTTGTTTTGAACGTGGAAATAATCTTAATTGACTCTTGATTGTCAGTGTCATACACTTTGACCTAGTGCGTAACCCGGAAGTGTAGTCCCGTCTGCAGTTTTCACAATGATGAGACTGGTAAGTCGTCAATTGTCGCTTTCTTTCATCATATCATTTAATGATTTGATCAAGTTTGGTTATTTGGTATGGTAAACATGTTACTAAGAAATCACATCGTAATATTGCATCGTCCTGGGACGTATGGAGAAAATATACCTCTCATTCAGAGAAGCTAGCTTGCATGCTAACATTATCGGTTAGCTAGGATTTGTTTACATGTTAGGCCTATTTAACAAACTAGTTATTTTATGACAATAGCCACCTAACAAATCACGAACACTAACTAATCAATATCTAGCTAGTGAGGTTGGTGAAGTTGATAGCTATCACACACTGGACATGTAACAATCCAGGTATTGGCTGTCTTGCTAGCTAACGTTAGCTTTTTTTAACGGGGATCACTGTTTTAGTATGCAATGGATGACGTATGCAGATTATAGCATTTTCACATCACATGTATGGAGTGATGAATGTTTTCTTTCATATGTTTCTAGGATGACAACGATGATGACGTCTCCCTGTTTGATGCAGAGGAGGATACAGGCAGAGGAAAGTCAAAGAAGACTAAAATCAAGTAAGTTGGTTCAGCCACAAGACGGTATAATGCAATGGCTCGCAGCCCTGAGTAAAAGCGACAGATCAATTCAACCTACTGTATTGGCTGTGAAACGCATGAGAAGTTCATGGTCTTTCCATCTTTTCTAGGCATCCAGTGGCCTCCTTCTTCCACCTATTCTTCAGAATGAGTGCCATCCTGGTGTACCTGCTCTGTGAGCTCCTCAGCAGTAGCTTCATTGCCTGCATGGTCACCATCATCCTCTTCCTGTCAGCTGACTTCTGGACCGTTAAGGTAGACCCTAAACAGTAGTAGAACAGTTAATAATAATATAATACTAATAGATCAGTAACAGCAATATAAAATCAATAGAATATTAGTAGAATATCAATAGAATATCAGAACAGCAATAGAACAGCAATAGAACAGCAATAGAACAGCGATAGAACATCGATAGAACAGCAATAGAACAGCGATAGAATATCGATAGAATAGCAATAGAATATCGATAGAACATCAATAGAACATTAATAGAACATCGATAGAATATCGATAGAACAGCAATAGAATATGAATAGAACAGCAATATAATATCAATAGAACAGCAATAGAACAAGTGTAAATATTGTCAAACCTCTTTTTCTTTTGCTTGAAGTAAGTAGCCTAATTATGTATTAACACCAAATACTATATTTCAGAATATCACAGGCCGGTTGATGGTGGGCCTGAGGTGGTGGAACCAGGTGGATGACGATGGGAAAAGCCACTGGGTGTTTGAGTCCAGAAAGGTAGATCACACACATCCCAGTCCTTCTGGGTAGGCAGTAACTAACTACCCAACAAACTACTACCCTCTACTGAAATACCTTCGTCTTTAGGGTCAAACCTAGTTCCATAGAACCTGTATCGACTGAATTTTTATGTCATAGGGTAAATCCATTTGAATTCAATCACTTTTTTTGACAGTATCCCTTTTGATTCAAACAACACTTTCCGTACATGTTTGGCCCATGATAGAAGTGGTTAGAAAATGAGTGACTTTTTGGACCTAAATACCAAAACATTCAGGAGATTAAAGGTGCTCAGTTGACCCATTCTACATACCCCAACATACCATGATACATTCATGTCTTCATCACTGGAAAATAAACATGGTTGAGTTTGATATCATGTAAAAACTTACAAACATTTTTATCAAACTATATTTTATTATTTCTTGAAAAAACCAATTTTTTAATAAAAAATAATATAATTTTTAAACCTTTAACGTCAATGATCTAAAAATGTGTGAATATTTTCTTTCTCCAGATTCACATATGTTGTAATTTAGACTCTATTTCACATAATCTGATGATTTTGTGTGGTGCCTGCCGTCTGTTGAGAAACAACATGCTCTTGAGTACAGGGTGGGTGTCATTTCAATCATAGATATAGAATTTGTAGATATGACCTATCCCTCCAGACAACTGCAATTTAGCTGGTACACCATTGAAATTGAATAGAAATGTTAACCTCTAATTACTACAACAAAGATCACCGCCAGTCCATCCACTGTCGAATGTGAACTTAAATGGTCATGTCTATTCTATTATCTGTAGTTCTATGATTTCAATAGGTTTCCTATGGAGTATTGAGAGTATAAGATATTCCCACTGAAGTCAACATTCTCTGATGTGTGGACCTCCAACCATCTTTGTGGTACCACTTGAAAGTTGACATTTTCAATTTTATTCCCATTTTTGTACATTTATCAACCAAAACATGACACCACACTTCATTCAATAGCATGTTGTGTCTCAACCCGATGACGGGCACAACACAAAAACCTTAGATCAGGGATGGGGAACTTTCATCGGGGTGGGGGCCTCATTAGTCTGCAGAGGCATACCCATACCCACACATGCTCTTGAATCTCCCCCTTGACAGTGGAGAGAAAAGGAGAAGAAAAAAACATTCAGAGTTAATTTCCTGCAATTCTACACATTTTGACATGGGGCGTAGAGAAAATGATGCAGTTTTAAAACAAGTCTGCTGAACTTCTACACATTTTGCCATAGGGTGGATAGAATACTTTGCAATTTTATAACTCATTTAGTGCCATTTTAAATATAGTGTGGGAAGAAATGTTTGCAATTTTTTTATATATCTGAGTGAGTGTGACTAACAAAATCAATGGGGGCTGCCTGGTTGGCAATTCGACCATGATTACTACAAGTTTAGACAGCTGGCTAGACTAATTTACCAATCTCAAAAATGTCAGCTGACAAGGTCTAATTGAGTGACTGTCAGTGACTGACATAGCAAGAGAGAAACTGCTGATGAACAACCAAAAATCTCAATTGCATCTTGTGTATTCTACTATTCTTACTCTCAACAGTAAGTTGAGACATTTACATTTACATTTAAGTCATTTAGCAGACGCTCTTATCCAGAGCGACTTACAAATTGGAGACCCCGATTGAGTTCCAAAAAAAGGTTTTATTTACGGGCCTACAAAAGTGGTACCAGTTGCCACATCCCTGCCTTCGATTATGTATAATATGATCTAAGATACAATATATTCGAATATGAAAAAATGGTAAACTTATTTATTTAAAAATATAAAAAAATATCCATAAATTATTAAATAGTTTGACAACCCTGTTTGTAAGCTTTTACATGATATCAATCTCAACTGTTTATCTTTTCCAGTGATGAAGACATGGATGTATCATGGTATGCAAAATGGGTCAACTAAGCACCTTTTATCTCCTGAATGTTTTGGCATTCAGGTCCAAAAAGTAACTTTCTGAGCACTTCTATAATGGGCAAATATGTATGGAAGGTTTTGTTCAAATCAAAAGGGGTGCCTTTCAAAAGTGATTGATTTCATATTAATTTACCCCATATCAAAGCCTATTAGTTGGTAATATCTGACTCCACCTACTGTATACAATCCTGGGGTTTACATTCTTTTAGATGCACTTTTTATTTTAGTCTACTTGGTAAATATTTTCTTCTTCTTGAACTGCACTGTTGGTTAAGGGCTTGTAAGTAAGCATTTCACGGTAAGGTCTACACATGTTGTATTCGGCACAAGTGACAAATAAAGTTTGATTTGATTCGAAGCATTATAACCCTCAATTATAGAATTGACCCAAAACTTTATATTGTCAAATTCTAACTTGGTCAACAAGCTAGTAGGTTATTCTCACATCTGTGAAATGCCTATCTTCCTCAGGGGAATTCAAAGCAGCTTGTGTCAGACTCCGAGTCGAGGATCTTCTGGCTGGGTCTAGTCGTGTGTCCTGTCATCTGGGTCTTCTTCGTCTTCAGCACCCTCTTCTCCTTCAAGATTAAGTGGCTGGTTAGTTTTAATATAAATACTGTATATACCACTTAGCAGATACTTCTACCCAAAGTGGCTTACAGTACATTGAGTGCATGATATATTTTTTGTCTACGGGATCACTACGGGAATTGTATCCCACGAGCTTGGTATCGCCAGCGCCATACTCTCTCATAATGACGTTGATCAGTGTGAAAAGTGGTGTGTAAGTCCCTGTTGTCAACGTCTTCTTCTCCTCCACCCAGGCCGTGGTGATCATGGGCGTGGTGCTACAGGGGGCTAACCTGTATGGCTATGTTCGCTGTAAAGTGGGCAGTAGGACGAGCTTGAAGAACATGGCTACAAACTATTTCGGACGGCAGTTTCTTAAACAGGTAACTTTCCTAATGCCTAGTCTCAGAATTTCATTTCCGAAGGGTACCCTTGAAAGCGCCCTGACACACTTCAGGAGAAGGGTGGAGAATCGGGATGCAACGTAGAAAGTCCTTCCAGGAAATGGACCAGAATTGTTTGAGGTTATTGGATCAGGATGTTATATCTAATGTTGTTTTTTTGTTTTGTGTGTTTTCTCTGACAGGCAATGACTAAAGAAGAGGAATCATAAAGAAGGACGTCTACTCTTTAAAGATTTGAACATATGTTTGCATTATTCTGAATGCCGTTGTATATCTGGAGTTTTACTTACAACTAACACTTAATAGAAATCTTTTGGGACATTGCTTACCTTTGACGAGTTTTCCCATTTTGATACCATTTCAAGAGAGAAATAGCATAATTTGTAGATAAGTAAGTTTTTCCACTGTAGCTATACTGACTCAAAGCAAATCCCTTATCTGTTTTGTTGTTTTTGCATATTATCCCTAGACTTTATACAATACAATGAAATGTTGTTTCTGACTTGTATTATACAAACATGTTGCCTGTATAATGTTGATGGTTGTAAATATAGAACATCAAGGTCATGTGTTCATGTTTTTGTGCAAATACATTTATAACATTTCAAAATGACGTGTGTTTTTGAGTTATTTTGGATGTACTGCACGAGGTGCATTCTACACTACTAAACTTTTTAGAATCTTTTGCTAAATATAATTTTACTTAGATGTTTGGTGTCAAAGAGTAAGGCCCCCGAATGGCGCAGGGGTCTAAGGCATTGCATCTCAGTGCTAGAAGCGTCACTACAGACCCTGGTTCGATCCCGGGCTGTATCACAACTGGCCGTAATTGGGAGTCCCATAGGGCGGTGCAGAATTGGCCAAGCGTCGTCCGGGTTAGGGGAAGTTTTGGCCCGGGGTAGGTCGTTGTTGTAAAATAAAAATGTGTTCTTAATAACTAACTTGCCTAGTTAAATAAAGGTTAAATCAATAAAATATTAAATCAATAAATTACACACAGGAACATCAACCCCCTCTGATTTGTACTTTTACTTTATGGGAAGGTATTAGATCAAATTATGTGGTGTAGTTAAATCAGTACTTTGTAAGTAACTCATGAGCCTGCTTAACATCAGTCGTGCATGTTGGTCATAAGTTAGGTTCATTGCTCCACAAATGTTAGCGACACCTTGTGGTATATTATTGCAAGATTTTCTGCCACAACTAAGATGGCCGCTATCCATGACCAATGTGAAGAAAGACGTATAGGGAAGCGATCTCTTGTTGATTGTCCCGCCCCAGCCAATGATCATTCTGGGTGTCATTTTTTTTTTTTTTTATAGCTTTTGCAAAATATATTTTCCATATTAGTAGCCTTTATTCTGTATCCACGTTTGACACGAAAACTCAGGATGATCACGACCGAGGATGCATCCGCGAGGGAGATAGAGGACAAACCAAAGCAGGTCGGGTTCAGGTAATCAGAAGGGTAACTTTGCTAGCTTGACTTTGGCAATTAACTACTTTGACAGTTGAATTTGTCTTAATTTCTACCATTTGTATGCATGTTATGAGTGTAACTAATCCAAATGATGAGTAAATGTTCCCTTACAAAATAAGATTGCAGTTTTGAAACTGCAGTAAAAGTACAGTAACTCAAATCTGACCATAATTCTATCCTCCTGATTCCTGCTTACAAGCAAAAATTAAAGCAGGACGCAGGACGATGAAGCAGATGCTGAACTACAGGACTGTTTTGTTATCACAGACTGGAACATGTTCCAGGATTCCTCCAATGGCACTGAGGAGTACATCACATCTGTCATTGGCTTCATCAATAAGTGCATCGATGACGACGTCCCCACAGTGACCGTACCTACATACCCCAACCAGAAACCACGGATTACAGACAGCGTCTGCACTGAGCTACAGGCTAGAGCTGCCGCTTTCAAGGAGCGGGACTCTAACCCGGAAGCTTATAATAAATCCCGCTATGCCCGCCGACGAACCATCAAACAGGCAAAGCCTCAATACAGGTCTAATATCGAGTCCTACTACACCAGCTCTGATGCTCGTCGGATGTGGCAGGGCCTGCAAACCATTACAGTCTACAAAGGGAAGCACAGCCGAGAGCTGCCCAGTGAAACGACCCTACCGGATGAGCTAAATTACTTCTATGCTCGCTTCGAGGCAAATAACACTGAAACATGCATGAGAGCACCAGCTGTACAGGAAGACTGTGTGATCACGCTCTCCGCAGCCGATGTGAGTAAGACCTTTAGACATGTCAACATTCACAAGGCCGCAGGGCCAGACGGATTACCAGGACGTGTGCTGCGAGCATGCGCTGACCAACTAGCAAGTGTCTTCACTGACATTTTCAACCTCTCCCTGTCTGTGTCTGTAATACCAACATGTTTGAAGCAGACTACCATAGTGCCTGTGCCCAAGCACACTAAGGTAACCTGCCTAAATGACTACCGACCCGTCGCACTCACGTCTGTAGCCATGAAGTGCTTTGAAAGGCTGGTCATGGCTCATATTAACACCATCATCCCAGAAACCCTAGACCCACTCCATTTTGCATACCGCCCCAACAGATCCACAGATTATGCAATCTCTATTGCACTCCACACTGCCCTTTCCCACCTGGACAAAAGGAACACCTATGTGAGAATTCTATTCATTGACTACAGCTTAGCGTTCAAGACCATTGTGTCCTCAAAGCTCATCAATAAGCTAAGTACCCTGGGACTAAACACCTCCCTCTGCAACTGGATCCTGGACTTCCTGACGGGCCGCCCCCAGGTGGTGAGGGTCGGTAATAACACATCCGCCACGCTGAGCCTCAACACAGGGGCCCCTCAGGGGTGCGTGCTCAGCCCCCTCCTGTACTCCCTGTTCACTCATGACTGCATGGCTAGGCACGACTCCAACACCATCATTAAGTTTTCTGATGACACAACAGTGTTAGGCCTGATCACCGACAACGATGAGAAAGCCTATAGGGAGGAGATCAGAGACCTCTCCCTCAACGTGATCAAGACAAAGGAGATTATCGTGGACTACAGGAAAAGGAGGACTGAGCATGCCCCCATTCTCATCGATGGGGCTGTAGTGGAGCAGGTTGAGAACTTCAAGTTCCTTGGTGTCCACATCACCAACAAACTAACATTGTCCAAGCACACCAAGACAGTTGTGAAGAGGGCACGACAAAACCTATTCTCCCTCAGGAGACTGAAAAGATTTGACATGGGTCCTCAGATCCTCAAAAGGTTTTACAGCTGCACCATCGAGAGCATCCTGACTGGTATGGAACTGCTCGGCCTCCGACCGCAAGGCACTCACCCACTACAGAGGGTAGTGCGTACGGCTCAGTACATCACCGGGGCCAAGCTTCCTGCCATCCAGGACCTCTATACCAGGCGGTGTCAGAGGAAGGCCCTAAAAATTGTCAAAGACTCCAGCCACCCTAGTCATAGACTGTTCTCTCTGCTACCGCACGGCAAGCGGTACTGGAGCGCCAAGTCTAGGTCCAAGATGCTTCTAAACAGCTTCTTCCCCCAAGCCATAAGACTCCTGAGCATCTAATCAAATGGCAACCCGGACTATTCACATTGTTGGTTAAGGGCTTGTAAGTAAGCATTTCACTGCAAGGTCTACACCTGTTGTATTCGGCGCATGTGTCAAATACAATTTGATTTGATTCACATTTACTATGTTACGTCTAACCCTGAGTCCAGGTTGCACCTGTAGTCAGCTGTGGCTCGTACTAAGCCAAGGTGAGTCAAAGGTAAAAACACACAGAAGAGAAAGAAGCAAAAATATACTACAAATTAGACCCCTCTTTTGTGCAGGCTAGTCCAGATCAGATGGAGCCTCTGTACTGGTATTCTACGACCTTCTATACTCTTGACCTGAACCAGTATCTGGGCAAAGGATACGATGAATATGACAGATCTCCTCTGCCCATGAAGTGTCCATTCATTTTCCCATTAGACAGCTCTGCAAGCGTTATAATGTCAATGATGCCCTTTATATACTTCCTCAGAGTCAGATGAACTCGTGGATACAAAAATGGATGTCTCTGTGTCCAATATGAAGGGGGTTATGCTTGCAGATACCCATAGACTACCAGTCATTGCGCTAATGCTATTTAGCATTGGCTCGCGAAACTACCTCTTAACTTCCTTCATACTGGACACAGAGACATAAAAATGGTATCCATGAGTTCATCTGACTTATTGCCAAAATCACAAAGTATCCCTTTAATGTATTGTTTTCTGGTCAAAAACAATGCAGGTTTTTTTACACCTTTTTTGGAGGTACATACCGGCCTTAACAGCAGGAAATGACTGTCCAATGACTGGCCTGGAGGATTAAAATGCAGTACACTCCTGGCACATAGCAGTTTTTGTTTTCATACAATGAAATGTTTTAGCTACTATCTATTAAGAACTTGATTAATATTACCACTATATTGCAAACACAATTTTCTAGGAGCCCAATGCCAATCTATTTCACTTCAACAAACCCATGAGAACAACAAACCATGTCCCCTGCGGTGGCTGCTTACATATGACTTTCATCTATACTGTGTCTATACTACATTAGTAATTTTTTTGTTTAACCTTTATTTAATTAGGCAAGTCAAAAGCAAAACAAAAGTTGTATTGCTGCCATGTCTGATTACCCTGTTTCACTTGTGCCCGGTACTCTGTGTTCCCTCTGAAGCGTTCCAGTGAAGTAACACTTACTTACACCCTGGACCGGAGGCTCTGATATGCTTAACGAGGGCAGTGGCACTGAACTCTAGCACATTGCCTGTCAAATCATTGTTAAAAATCAGGCTATGTAATATTAACTTTCTCCATTTCTCACTTTAACTTTGTTCTTATGATGCGGTAACTGGCTGCCGTCTAGTGTTGGTTCTGAGTGGGACGGAACAGAACCTTTTCAGATGACCCCGTTTTCCCCTACACATGTTGTCAAATCACCAGATGAGGTAACTACACATTGTATTGTGATTTAACACATTTTCCCCCGTATCCATTATACTGGGGGATACAGGTTTGCCTATACAAAACGTCGCCAGAGAACTAACCTTATATTGGCGATTCTATCTTTGTTCTCGATTCGTGGGAAAGGAGAAACGATTGGATGTGGACTGTTGAGATACACCCAAGGCAGTCTGATTAACCTTCTTCTTCGCCTTCTTCTTCTTCTTCGTTGGGGTTTTTATGGCGGACTACATCCCAAATGTGCCACTGAACTCTAGCACATTGCCTGTCCAATCATTGTTAAAAATCAGGTTATGCAATACTAACTTTCTCCATTTGTCACTTTAACTTTGTTCTTATGATACAGCAATGTTTTGTATAGGCAAACCTGTACCTCCCAGTATAATGGATAGGGGGAAAAAATTGTTAAATCACAATACAATCTGTAACCTCTCGGGGGGAGGTGCATCTGAAGTCGGGGGGAGGTGCATCTGAAGTCGGGGGGAGGTGCATCTGAAGTCGGGGGGAGGTGCTTCTGAAGTCGGGGGGAGGGGCTTCTGAAGTCAGTGGGAGGTGCATCTGATATCGGGGGAGTTGCTTCTGAAGTCAGGGGGAGGTGCTTCTGAAGTCGTGGGGAGGTGCTTCTGAAGTCGGGGGGAGGTGCTTCTGAAGTCGGGGGGAGGTGCTTCTGAAGTCGGGGGGAGGTGCTACTGCGACAGCCGAAAGTCGGGCACTAATGTGGTTTTCCAACAGCAAGGCTCAGATCAATGTGGCAGTGTTGCCATTGTTTATAAAAGGTATTGTTTGTAATGTCTAAATCAATATGCATTGAAACCCCATATAAAACACTCTGAAATAATAAAAATACTGTGTGTACATTGTACAATCAATTAGTGAGAGAGAGCCTCAAATATCACATTTATTTATATCCACTGTACACATAAATTGCGGTAATTTGGTTCCTGTTTCAATCATGTCTTTGGTCACGTTCGCGTGGGTCAAATAAAAACAGGCTAATGATTGGTTGACGATAGATCCTCCCACAATGCAGGCGATGGCTGCCAGATGAAGTTAGTGAAGAGAAACTGTTTCTCTATTAGAAATCCCAGCTAAGCTCATGCAGCAGAAACACGTCATCGGTTCTAACGGTCGTCTCGTGCCGAACTGAGCATGTGCAGGCCGCCAAATCAAAGGCACTCCTTCGATATAAAGTCGTTTTTGACAGAAATGACAACGTCAGTTTTTCACTGTCATGAGGTTGGAGTAATAACATGTTCTACTACTTATAGGGCATTGGCGTGCCTTTTAGATGAAGACAATTAACAACTAAGGAAGACTTCTCAAACCCCAAACCCCGGCCTGGTCTACTTGGTCTGTTTCGCAAGGGTTCCCGGAAGTCTCGTGATGTTGCGCCTCTGGGTTTAGAAACAGATCTGTGACACCAACCGCAGATCTGGAGTCCACGGATTACGCCCATCCTCCATCCCTGTCCACAGTGACCAAGCAAAACCCAAGACAACTTCATGGTATTAGCGCTTACCGTTGCCCCTAACAACCGGTTTGGACTTGTCTTGATTTAAATGAATTGCGACTTGGTTAAGTATAACAGATAGGCATTCATTTCGATGGCTAGGGTTAGGGTTGAGATTTGGGATAGGGTTAAATAAATTCAGGCATTAATTCCATTTGGTTAACGTTAGGGTTTGGGGTAGGGTTAATTAAATTAAGGCCTTCATTCCGATTGATTAGGGTTAGTGTTAAGGTTTGGGATAGGGTTAATTAAATTAAGGTCTTCATTCCGATTGGTTAGGGTTAGTGTTAAGGTTTGGGATAGGGTTAATTAAATTAAGGTCTTCATTCCGATTGGTTAGGGTTAGTGTTAAGGTTTGGGATAGGGTTAAATAAATTCAGACATTCATTATGATTTATTAAGTTCCCGAAAAAACAGCTCACCGGTTTAGTTTAGCTATTAAAGGCTGGGCTTGCTAACTCATTGTGAATGGAGGGTGCAGTTGTCTAAGCAGTAAAGTCCCATTTTATAGATACGGGTTCAATCCCAAGGTCCCATTTTATAGATACGGGTTCAATCCCAAGGTCCCATTTTATAGATACGGGTTCAATCCCAAGGTCCCATTTTATAGATACGGGTTCAATCCCAAGGTCCCATTTTATAGATACGGGTTCAATCCCAGCAAGGTCCCATTTTATAGATACGGGTTCAATCCCAAGGTCCCATTTTATAGATACGGGTTCAATCCCAAGGTCCCATTTTATAGATACGGGTTCAATCCCAAGGTCCCATTTTATAGATACGGGTTCAATCCCAAGGTCCCATTTTATAGATACGGGTTCAATCCCAGCAAGGTCCCATTTTATAGATACGGGTTCAATCCCAAGGTCCCATTTTATAGATACGGGTTCAATCCCAAGGTCCCATTTTATAGATACGGGTTCAATCCCAAGGTCCCATTTTATAGATATGGGTTCAATCCCTGCAAGGTTCCATTTTATAGATATGGGTTCAATCCCAGCAAGGTCCCATTTTATAGATACGGGTTCAATCCCAAGGTCCCATTTTATAGATACGGGTTCAATCCCAAGGTCCCATTTTATAGATACAGGTTCAATCCCAAGGTCCAATTTTTTATAGATACGGGTTCAATCCCAAGGTCCCATTTTATAGATACGGGTTCAATCCCAAGGTCAATTTTTTTTATAGATATGGGTTCAATCCCAAGGTCCTATTTTATAGATACGGGTTCAATCCCAAGAACCCATTTTATAGATACGGGTTCAATCCCAGCAAGGTTCCATTTTATAGACACGGGTTCAATCCCAGCAAGGTCCCATTTTATAGATACGGGTTCAATCCCAAGGTCCCATTTTATAGATACGGGTTCAATCCCAAGGTCCCATTTTATAGATACAGGTTCAATCCCAAGGTCAATTTTTTTATAGATACGGGTTCAATCCCAAGGTCCCATTTTATAGATACGGGTTCAATCCCAAGGTCCAATTTTATATAGATATGGGTTCAATCCCAAGGTCCCATTTTATAGATACGGGTTCAATCCCAAGAACCCATTTTATAGATACGGGTTCAATCCCAGCAAGGTCCCATTTCATAGATACGGGTTCAATCCCAGCAAGGTCCCATTTTATAGATACGGGTTCAATCCCTGCAAGGTCCCATTTTATAGATACGGGTTCAATCCCAGCAAGGTTCCATTTTATAGATACGGGTTCAATCCCAATGTCCCATTTTATAGATACAGGTTCAATCCCAAGGTCCAATTTTTTATAGATACGGGTTCAATCCCAAGGTCCAATTTTTTATAGATATGGGTTCAATCCCAAGGTCCTATTTTATAGATACGGGTTCAATCCCAAGAACCCATTTTATAGATACGGGTTCAATCCCAGCAAGGTTCCATTTTATAGACACGGGTTCAATCCCAGCAAGGTCCCATTTTATAGATACGGGTTCAATCCCAAGGTCCCATTTTATAGATACGGGTTCAATCCCAAGGTCCCATTTTATAGATACAGGTTCAATCCCAAGGTCACATTTTTTATAGATACGGGTTCAATCCCAAGGTCCCATTTTATAGATACGGGTTCAATCCCAAGGTCCAATTTTTTATAGATACGGGTTCAATCCCAAGGTCCCATTTTATAGATACTGGTTCAATCCCAAGAACCCATTTTATAGATACGGGTTCAATCCCAGCAAGGTCCCATTTTATAGATACGGGTTCAATCCCAGCAAGGTCCCATTTTATAGATACAGGTTCAATCCCAGCAAGGTCCCATTTTATAGATACGGGTTCAATCCCAGCAAGGTCCCATTTTATAGATACGGGTTCAATCCCAGCAAGGTCCCATTTTATAGATACGGGTTCAATCCCAGCAAGGTCCCATTTTATAGATACGGGTTCAATCCCAGCAAGGTCCCATTTTATAGATACGGGTTCAATCCCAGCAAGGTCCCATTTTATAGATACGGGTTCAATCCCAGCAAGGTCCCATTTTATAGATACGGGTTCAATCCCAGCAAGGTCCCATTTTATAGATACGGGTTCAATCCCAGCAAGGTCCCATTTTATAGATACGGGTTCAATCCCAGCAAGGTCACATTTTATAGATACGGGTTCAATCCCAGCAAGGTCCCATTTTATAGATACGGGTTCAATCCCAGCAAGGTTCCATTTTATAGACACGGGTTCAATCCCAGCAAGGTCCCATTTTATAGATACGGGTTCAATCCCAGCAAGGTCCCATTTTATAGATACGGGTTCAATCCCAATGTCCCATTTTATAGATACAGGTTCAATCCCAAGGTCCAATTTTTTATAGATACGGGTTCAATCCCAAGGTCCAATTTTTTATAGATATGGGTTCAATCCCAAGGTCCTATTTTATAGATACGGGTTCAATCCCAAGAACCCATTTTATAGATACGGGTTCAATCCCAGCAAGGTTCCATTTTATAGACACGGGTTCAATCCCAGCAAGGTCCCATTTTATAGATACGGGTTCAATCCCAAGGTCCCATTTTATAGATACGGGTTCAATCCCAAGGTCCCATTTTATAGATACAGGTTCAATCCCAAGGTCACATTTTTTATAGATACGGGTTCAATCCCAAGGTCCCATTTTATAGATACGGGTTCAATCCCAAGGTCCAATTTTTTATAGATACGGGTTCAATCCCAAGGTCCCATTTTATAGATACTGGTTCAATCCCAAGAACCCATTTTATAGATACGGGTTCAATCCCAGCAAGGTCCCATTTTATAGATACGGGTTCAATCCCAGCAAGGTCCCATTTTATAGATACAGGTTCAATCCCAGCAAGGTCCCATTTTATAGATACGGGTTCAATCCCAGCAAGGTCCCATTTTATAGATACGGGTTCAATCCCAGCAAGGTCCCATTTTATAGATACGGGTTCAATCCCAGCAAGGTCCCATTTTATAGATACGGGTTCAATCCCAGCAAGGTCCCATTTTATAGATACGGGTTCAATCCCAGCAAGGTCCCATTTTATAGATACGGGTTCAATCCCAGCAAGGTCCCATTTTATAGATACGGGTTCAATCCCAGCAAGGTCCCATTTTATAGATACGGGTTCAATCCCAGCAAGGTCACATTTTATAGATACGGGTTCAATCCCAGCAAGGTCACATTTTATAGATACGGGTTCAATCCCAGCAAGGTCCCATTTTATAGATACGGGTTCAATCCCAGCAAGGTTCCATTTTATAGACACGGGTTCAATCCCAGCAAGGTCCCATTTTATAGATACGGGTTCAATCCCAGCAAGGTCCCATTTTATAGATACGGGTTCAATCCCAGCAAGGTCACATTTTATAGATACGGGTTCAATCCCAGCAAGGTCCCATTTTATAGATACGGGTTCAATCCCAGCAAGGTCCCATTTTATAGATACGGGTTCAATCCCAGCAAGGTCCCATTTTATAGATACAGGTTCAATCCCAGCAAGGTCCCATTTTATAGATACGGGTTCAATCCCAGCAAGGTCCCATTTTATAGATACGGGTTCAATCCCAGCAAGGTTCCATTTTATAGATACGGGTTCAATCCCAGCGCAGGGCACTCCTTTTTTTTCTTCTTCTTCCCTAGTGGACGGTTTTGACAACGTATCCCGACGTCCTGGAGACGTTCTAAAACGTCAAATTCCCCTTGAATCTGGAGGGATTTCACTGGGCTACAGCACTTCTAGGGCCTTACACAGATGTAAGGGCAACAAAACACTTGGCTAATTAGTTATATATATATTTATATTTGAGTGTTCTTGCTCAGTGCCTCCCTCCCAATATCCCCCCTTCCTCTACTGAGAAGAGAGAGCAGTATTTTCTGTGCTATGCTACTGGCCAAGGAAAGATTTCTGTAGTATCCCATCTATCCTTGGCGAAACCCCCCTCGTCCCACCAGTGACCTAACCCACTTCTCCCAGAGAGACCCCCCCTCCTCACCTGCTCCTCACCCTCTCCCCAGACCCCCAGTCAGGCATGTCCCAAATGACATCCTATTCTCTTTATAGTGCACTACTTGTGACCGGGGCCCATTGTGCACTATGTAGGGCATGGACATCACCAGGACCTGGCTTTCGAGGGCTTTAGCCGCAAATGATTTGGGGTGAGACCCTAATCTTTTGCGCTGCTGCAATGGTGTTATATTTTTTTTATATTTGTAGTCAAGTGAATAAGCCACTTAGTTCATAGAGCTGTGGTTACGTGAAACTCCCAGAGTCATCCAACCGTTATAACCAGGGGTGTAGTGCCACTTCTCAAAATGGTGCTACAGTATGTCTCGCAAAGATCACCTAATGATTCATTAGTATTCTACATAACAAACAGACTATAATAGCATGATAATGTCAGTCTACTGTAAAAACAAAAAACACCATGTCATTTATAATGACTATTTAGGATGATTGTGCTGAAATATATAAATATATATTTTCTCATGCTTTGTTTTACACCATCTGCTCTAAACTTTGATTAATTCGACCGGTTAGCCACCCTTACATCATTCAAGAAGATCGACATGCATATTGTCATGAAACTGATTGGGATCAAATGGTTGGCATGCATGTATCATCGACGTTTCACCTGTGAAAACATGAAGGAATTATCATTCACGATTGACAGTGATTTATAATGAGGTAGGCATAATTTGGTGTTTTAGGATTTTCTAAATATAACATTTTGGCTGGGAAATGTTAGCTAAATTGATCATTAGCAGTTGAAAGCAATGCAGATATTCTTCTTCACACACACACACACACACACACACACACACACACACACACACACACACACACACACACACACACACACACACACACACACACACACACACACACACACACACACACACACACACACACACACACACACACACACACAAATATTATTGTAATGTCTCCAGTCATGTAAAATGACATAGTTGCAGGAAATTATTTTAGAGATGGCCCTTTTATTCTCGGACCCACAAACCCCTCAGCCCCTGGTCTTCAGGATTGAGCCCCGAATGTTATGAGACTCTAGTGATGGCCCTGATGTAGGGCAGAGGTTCTCAAACTTACTGGGTCCGGGGACCCCTTTTGTGATACCAAATTCATCAGGGACCCCCCTCAGAATCAGAACACAATTCGAGTTAGATGAAAATAGCATAGAATGAGTTTTACTATGACTTCATCAGTGGATGGATGTACGAACCAAGTCTTTGGCCTTGGGAAGTAACATTTTAGAGCCCGCGTCTTGGCATCGGAGAGAAAACGTAGGAGTTTAAAAAGCCAATGTCCTGCAATTCTACACATTTTGTCACGGGGCAGAGATATTATTTTGTTGTTGCATCAAAAAATATAAAGCTAATATCCTACGATTCTACACATTTTGTCATGAGGCAGAGAGAAAATGTTGCAGTTTTAAAGCATTTATGTAAAAAAAAAAAAAAAAAAAGTATAATTGGTGCAGTACCGTGGATACCAATATCCCTGTGAGCCAATTATGTTGTCAAGGGTTACAAACAGAAATTAATAATATTACATTTTATCGTATTACACCCTTTAAACTTATCCACGACTCACCTGACAAAGTTCATTTAATTTGTCGTTGTTAGTAATATTCATTAAACAAATATTTTATGTTTAAAAACAACATTTTGGGGTCTGGCCGCGGACCCCTAGCAGTACCCCACTTTGAGAACCCCAAATGTAGGGAATAGGGTTCAATTTGGGACACACGACACTGTCTGCTCTGTTGTTTGATTTGCTTAGGCATTTTGAAGGGCTAACATGTATACCTACCAGCAGAGGGCAGCAAAACCATAGTGAATATGTTTTGTGTGTAGGCCGCATGCAATCTGTACTGATACACAGGCTTTGTCCTGAAATTGCACCCTGGTCAAAACAAGTGAATAGGGTGGGGAGCAGCCATTATCTACTGGGTCTTCTGGGAACATATCCTCAGTATCATCCACAGGTGGAGCTGGGCTGTCCAGATCCCACCCTTTTGTATTTTTTATTTAATCAGGCAAGTCAGTTAAGAACAAATTCTTATTTACAATAACAGCCTACCCACCGGCCAAACCCGGATGACGCTGGGACAATTGTGCACCGCCCTATGGGACTCCTAATCACGGCTGGTTGTGATTCAGCCTGGAATCAAACCAGGGTTTGTAGTGACGCTTCTAGCACTGAGATGCAGTGCCTTAGACCGCTGCGCCACTCAGGAGCCATCCAGCTTTAGATGCTCAGAAATAGGATGGTAAGGCTGGTTGTGGGAAGTCTATTAACACATAGTCTGCTCTGACACAGTCATGGAAAGTCCATTGCGTTTCGTGTGTGTTGTGTCTGTCCTATGTGTCAATGTTGCAACTAGATGTGGTCTCCACTGAAATACCACTTGGTATTCAGGCCAGACAATACACAGCAGTTAAGTGTGTGTGTGTGTGTGTGTGTGTGTGTGTGTGTGTGTGTGTGTGTGTGTGTGTGTGTGTGTGTGTGTGTGTGTGTGTGTGTGTGTGTGTGTGTGTGTGTGTGTGTGTGTGTGTGTGTGTGCGTGGTTTGATTATGTTGCCTGATTTAAAAAAAGAACATCTTTGTGTTATTAAACCTCCATTATTTTGTGTGTGTGACTGTGGAAAAATGCAATGGCAACTGACTTTGAGTTTTCCCAATAACCACAGGTCAGAAACACGAAGTCGAATGAGAGAGAGAGAACTCCCCTGAACTTTCATCCATTCGTCTGTAATCTGGGATCCCCTGGATGTGATCAATGGAACAGGTATGGTAATGAGTAGTACGGTTAGCATCGCCCTAGCGTGAGAATACTGCTCTTCCACCAAGACGCCTGAGGTTCACTGGCAGTCTCTTCCACACAGCTGTGTGTGTGTGTGTGTGTGTGTGTGTGTGTGTGTGTGTGTGTGTGTGTGTGTGTGTGTGTGTGTGTGTGTGTGTGTGTGTGTGTGTGTGTGTGTGTGTGTGTGTGTGTGTGTGTGTGTGTGTGTGTGTGTGTGTGTGTGTGTGTAGATTCGAGTAAGGGTAGTCAATGAACGAAAAAGGCCTGTCGTGCAAGTGAGCCTTTCCATGTCTTGACAGCATGTGTGCAGGTGTGTATCCACATCACTGTTACCAAGAACCACGGATGATATGCAGGGCTGTAGCTTTTGGGACGGGAGTGCTTTGCAGCCAAATCGGTGCAAGAAGGCATTTGTATAACTTAGGCTGTGTTTAGACAGGCAGCCCAATTCTAATATTTATTTTTCTTTTTGACCAATCAGATCAGCTCTGAAAAAGATCTGATCCACTAATTGGTCAAAAGACCAATTAGTGGGAAATAGATAATAAATGGGGTGCCTGTGTGAACACAGCCTTCGTCAGTACCTGCACCATCCCAGTCCGCCCACAAGCCCTCCCCCAAAACCCCCTCTTATCAAATCAATTTATATAGCCCTTCTTACATCAGCTGTTATCTCAGTGCTGTACAGAAACCCAGCCTAAAACCCCAAACAGCAAGCAATGCAGGTGTAGAAGCACGGTGGCTAGGAAAAACTCCCTAAAAACTCCCTCTTATGCCACCCTCAGGCCTCTTATGCCACCCTCAGGCCTCTTATGCCACCCTCAGGCCTCTTATGCCACCCTCAGGCCTCTTATGCCACCCTCAGGCTATGGCACTCTGAGTTCAAAGGACAGACAGGAAATGGAGCTATGAATCACCTTGATTGGGGAGAAAATTAGTGTTTTCTTGTTTGGGTATAAGTCCATCCTCTGTCCTCTCTCCTCCGTCCTCTCTCCTCCATGACACGGAAACCGATAAGTGGTCGAGGAGTGTGTTAACTCGTTAGTAGCCAAACGAAAGATGGTCCGCCCCTCCTCGCTAATCTCCTTTTGGTGAAGAAGCACAAGTGCATCCTACCAGAGTCCTTCACAGAAGATTTGTGAAATATGCCACATCCTCTTAGAATCAGCTATTGTTTTCTCAAAGGAGAACAGCATGCAAACATTTCAAAACGATATGCTACTTATCCTTCTATATCAAAAATGTCTTGCACAACGAGCAACATATTTTTTCTGATCTCTTTCTACATTTATTTTGGGATTCCACCCTGTAAACGTAATTTTCCTGATGACGCGTGTTTGGAGAGAGTTTCATTTCATACAAGCGCATTTTCGTCCACTTTCCCTCTGCTCACCGCATGTCTTCGATTACCTTTGACCTTTTTCAAAAGGAGGCCAGAGAGGACGCAGGAGAGATGACGCAGGAGATGAGCAAATCTAATTGAGAAAAGGCCAATGGGTTATTGTCTGAGCGATGTGCATTTGTGCAGACTGAGGGACGGACAGGGTCTTCTCATGGTAAACTGAAGCGGAATCGGACAGGGTCTTCTCATGGTAAACCGAAGCCGAATCGCACAGGGTCTTCTCATGGTAAACCGAAGCGGAATCGGACAGGGTCTTCTCATGGTAAACCGAAGCCAAATCGGACAAGGTCTTCTCATGGTAAACTGAAGCCGAATCGGACAGGGTCTTCTCATGGTAAACTGAAGCCAAATCGGACAAGGTCTTCTCATGGTAAACCGAAGCCGAATCGCACAGGGTCTTCTCATGGTAAACTGAAGCCAAATCGGACAAGGTCTTCTCATGGTAAACCGAAGCCGAATCGGACAGGGTCTTCTCATGGTAAACCGAAGCGGAATCGGACAGGGTCTTCTCATGGTAAACCGAAGCCAAATCGGACAGGGTCTTCTCATGGTAAACTGAAGCCAAATCAGACAGAAGCCGAATCGGACAGGGTCTTCTCATGGTAAACCGAAGCCGAATCGGACAGGGTCTTCTCATGGTAAACTGAAGCCGAATCGGACAGGGTCTTCTCATGGTAAACCGAAGCCGAATCGGACAGGGTCTTCTCATGGTAAACTGAAGTCGAATCGGACAGGGTCTTCTCATGGTAAACCGAAGTCGAATCGGACAAGGTCTTCTCATGGTAAACCGAAGCCAAATCAGACAGGGTCTCCTCATGGTAAACCGAAGCCGAATCGGACAAGGTCTTCTCATGGTAAACCGAAGCCGAATCAGACAGGGTCTTCTCATGGTAAACCGAAGCCAAATCGGACAGGGTCTTCTCATGGTAAACCGAAGTCGAATCGGACAGGGTCTTCTCATAGTAAACCGAAGTCGAATCGGACAGGGTCTTCTCATGGTAAACCGAAGCCAAATCGGACAGGGTCTTCTCATGGTAAACCGAAGCCGAATCGGACAGGGTCTTCTCATAGTAAACCGAAGCCGAATCGGACAGGGTCTTCTCATGGTAAACCGAAGCCGAATCGGACAGGGTCTTCTCATGGTAAACTGAAGTCGAATCGGACAGGGTCTTCTCATGGTAAACCGAAGCCAAATCGGACAGGGTCTTCTAATAGTAAACCGAAGCCAAATCGGATAGGGTCTTCTCATGGTAAACCGAAGCCGAATCGGACAGGGTCTTCTCATGGTAAACTGAAGTCGAATCGGACAGGGTCTTCTCATGGTAAACCGAAGCCAAATCAGACAGGGTCTTCTCATGGTAAACTGAAGCCGAATTGGACAGGGTCTTCTCATGGTAAACTGAAGCGGAATCGGACAGGGTCTTCTCATGGTAAACTGAAGCCGAATCGGACAAGGTCTTCTCATGGTAAACTGAAGCGGAATCGGACAGGGTCTTCTCATGGTAAACTGAAGCCGAATCGGACAGGGTCTTCTCATGGTAAACCGAAGCCGAATCGGACAGGGTCTTCTCATGGTAAACTGAAGCCGAATCGGACAGGGTCTTCTCATGGTAAACCGAAGCCGAATCGGACAGGGTCTTCTCATGGTAAACTGAAGTCGAATCGGACAGGGTCTTCTCATGGTAAACCGAAGTCGAATCGGACAAGGTCTTCTCATGGTAAACCGAAGCGGAATCAGACAGGGTCTCCTCATGGTAAACCGAAGCCGAATCGGACAAGGTCTTCTCATGGTAAACCGAAGCCGAATCAGACAGGGTCTTCTCATGGTAAACCGAAGCCAAATCGGACAGGGTCTTCTCATGGTAAACCGAAGTCGAATCGGACAGGGTCTTCTCATAGTAAACCGAAGTCGAATCGGACAGGGTCTTCTCATGGTAAACCGAAGTCGAATCGGACAGGGTCTTCTCATGGTAAACCGAAGCCAAATCGGACAGGGTCTTCTCATGGTAAACCGAAGCCGAATCGGACAGGGTCTTCTCATAGTAAACCGAAGCCAAATCGGATAGGGTCTTCTCATGGTAAACTGAAGTCGAATCGGACAGGGTCTTCTCATGGTAAACCGAAGCCGAATCGGACAGGGTCTTCTCATGGTAAACTGAAGCCAAATCAGACAGGGTCTTCTCATGGTAAACTGAAGTCGAATCGGACAGGGTCTTCTCATGGTAAACCGAAGCCAAATCAGACAGGGTCTTCTCATGGTAAACCGAAGCCGAATCAGACAGGGTCTTCTCATGGTAAACCGAAGCCGAATCGGACAGGGTCTTCTCATGGTAAACTGAAGTCGAATCGGACAGGGTCTTCTCATGGTAAACCGAAGCCAAATCAGACAGGGTCTTCTCATGGTAAACCGAAGCGGAATCGGACAGGGTCTTCTCATGGTAAACTGAAGTCGAATCAGACAGGGTCTTCTCATGGTAAACCGAAGCCAAATCAGACAGGGTCTTCTCATGGTAAACCGAAGCCAAATCAGACAGGGTCTTCTCATGGTAAACCGAAGCCGAATCGGACAGGGTCTTCTCATGGTAAACCGAAGCCGAATCCAAAACCCCTTGTGTGTAACTTTGGGACAGGAGCATTAATTGCTGTTCACATAGCTACATCCAGTTTTATTGGTCTAGTTTGGTTGTGTGTCTGGTGTCAGATGAAACACTGACACTAGTCATCACACTCAGGTGGATTGATCCTGGTCCTCTGATGCTCAGTTGGTAGAGTGTAGTGCTTGCAATGCTAGAATAATGTGTTTGATTCCCGGGACCACCCGTATGTGAAATGTATGCATGCATGACTGTAAGTTGCTTTTTGAATAAAAGCTTCTGCTAAATGGCAAATATTATGATTCACTGTGTGGGCTATATTTTAAACTCTCCCAGAGTTGGACTGTGTATTTCAGTAACAGGGCTGGATGTTTTCAACAGGGAAGTGTTTCTGTGGTGCAGGATCCAGCCATAGTACTCTCTTTGACGTTGTTCCCGACACACAGGCACACACACACACAGGTACACACACAGGTACACACACACACACAGGTACACACACACACACACACACAGGTACACACACACACACACACACACACACACACACACACACACACACACACACACACACACACACACACACACACACACACACACACACACACACACACACACACACACACACACACACACATACACACACACACACACACACACACACACACACACACACACACACACACACACACACACTCTGACACCAGCCGCTTGGCCAGACTGAGGCCTGTGTGGAGGATGGCTGCTGTGAGGCCTCTCTGACGGTCCTTCTCCTTTATTGCAGTCTGGAGGAGTCATCTTGGTGTATTCTTACCGTTTGTGGCAGTCAGTGTGTTTCCGCACATGTTAAAGTAGGAACTACAGAATGATCTCTTTGTGGACTTATTACGGAGTAGTATGTCTTTGTTTGACCTGGTTGGAATGGACAAGGGAGAGAGAGGAGACCGTCAGAATGATCTAACATCTGGTGACTTTGAACAGCAGTCCTGATCAGGTTTGACCTCTGCTAGTTCAGTGTCATTTTTTAAATTCTTCTAAATATTCCATTGGTGGAAAATATTCATATGTATTTCCAAACTAATTGCCCAAAAGGACACATAAAGTCGTAATGAATTTGACTTGTTCTTAGTATCATAGTATCAACCCGTCCTTGACTCACTTATTGTGCAATGAGCACAGCAACACACTGTGGTAGGACTGACTGTGAGTAGTGGTCTGGAACTAGTAGGACTGACTGTGAGTAGTGGTCTATAACTAGTAGGACTGACTGTGAGTAGTGGTCTATAACTAGTAGGACTGACTGTGAGTAGTGGCCTATAACTAGTAGGACTGACTGTGAGTAGTGGCCTATAACTAGTAGGACTGACTGTGAGTAGTGGCCTATAACTAGTAGGACTGACTGTGAGTAGTGGCCCAGAACTAGTAGGACTGACTGTGAGTAGTGGCCTATAACTAGTAGGACTGACTGTGAGTAGTGGCCCAGAACTAGAAGTCAAGCAGAGGCTGTCAGTGTGAGTGGAAAATGTGACATCATGAAGCATTCCATGCGGCAGGACAGAACGTTTGTGGTCGGATGTGTTTTTCAGAAGTTACGGAAGCCTGACTCGCGTGTGCCGCCTCCTTCGCTCTGTGAATCTGTGTTTGACGATTTTCATATTCTGTTTCACTGTTTTGTTTTAAGGGGGGGGGGGGGGGGGCTTCTGTTGATGTTGTTTTTCGGCTTTATTTCTAGCCATGCCAGATCTTGTGGTTTTCGCATTATGAAAGTCTACAGCACAGCCTTCCCACTGGGCACAGATATAAATTCTACACTGGTTCAACGTAATTTCATTGAAATTACAGTACGTGGAAACTACGTTGATTCAACCAGTGTGTGCCCAGTGGGTTTCCGTACCAGGCCGAGCAGGCTCAGCCAATAGGTTTCCACCGCATAACAACAATGTTTCAATTTGTCTAATCGGGGGTATTTAGGCTAAGTAAACTATTACTCTTTTGATTTCATCTGCAGCCCATGGCCCAGTCATACAGGCCTCTTATTCAAACCATTTGTGTGCGGTCTGGATTGAGGGGCGGAGGGTTGCGGAGGGACAGAGGGGGGAGGGGGGGGGGGGGGTTAGGCAGTGGAGAGACGAGAATGGTGGGGGGGGGGGATTTGGATAGCCCTGGGAGAAAGTCTGGGACGCTGAGAGTGAGAGGTATTGGCAGGGAGAACTAAACCACAGCTTGCGTGATTGTGGTTCTCCTTCAGCTTTTCTACTCCTTTCCCTTCTCTTCCTCCCAGCTCCCCCGAAGCACCTGCACGCACACAGCACCTTAACCCCCTGACCTTTGGCCCATGGCCTTGTCAGTGGAGACACACCTCAGCAGTGTTTATTTGATAGGATTTATTTCATTGGTGTTCTCAGTGCATAAAACTGGAATTATCCAGAATGCACAGTTACATTGAATGCGCAGTGTTCATTAGGGCAAACAGTAGAAAATGAAAATGAGCGTTTTTAATATCAGTCCTTTTTATTCCCATTTGTTGCACAACCCTCATCTGGTCATCGGAGCTGAGAGTGACAGATTAGATAGAGAGATAGATCAATACAGTACACACAGTAGCAAGTGCTGAACCTTTGATTTGAGTGACACGATATGCGGTGGTGTGCAGAACAGCCGCTACATTCACCCAGACTATCTTTTTTTTGGTGAGGTCATGGCACTCTCTTCTTACCTACCCTAGTCTGTCTCCTCCATCCCCTTGCCTTTCTCCCCACATCGATTTAGGATCATAACTAGTCTCATTAAAAAAAGTCTTGAGAAGGACGCAAAAGCCAAAAGCCTGATCCAGCCAGCGAGTTTTTAATGGTACAGGTTTATAATGAAACACTCCTTGAGCCGTTCTCCCAAAGCGCTGACGTGATCCACTGGACACGGGCATATTAAAAGTGCACACTATTTATAAAGTGTGTGACTATCGGGGAGAAGGGAGGCGGGGAGGCGAGGCCGGCTGGGAGGATGTAGAGAGAGTTGTGTTGAAACCGTTGCAAAAAAATATATATAAATAAAAAATAAATTTTCACATTTTAGTGGATGACTACTAGACTTCATTCTGTTGTTGTAAATAGCAGATGTTTTGAGGTCATTGCTTAATTTCAATCACCCTCTCTCGGCTGGTGTTTTGTGGGCTGTAGTCATACTTAATGAGAGAGTCATGATGTGTTGTTGGTGGATTGTGGTCTAGAGAAAGTGCCATGGCCATTCATACAGTGCTTTGACCTCCGTCCACACAATACGAACCACCATCGGTGATTTAAGTAATGCATCCTGTTTCTGCTCGGAGATGTGAAGTCCACACACACTTATGCCACATTATTCAATAAAACTATAACATATTAAGCAATCCACACCTCTTCAAAATGGATGTGAGCTAAGGTTTGAGTCAATAAACCCCCTAAAGCGGAAATCACATGGAGAGATGCCCGTCAACGGCGTGAAATTTGCGCGCTAGAGTAGCCAGCATCAATTCACATGCACTGCGTAGCGTATGCCAATATAATTGTCATGAACATTCATAATAAACAGTTGTATTAGTGACCCGTTTCAGGAAACTAGACTTATGTCGCACATCACTACTTCACAGGAGAGCCATTTCAACATAAACATAGATACATTTTTTTTTAGCAAAATGCCTTTATTTGGGGCAGAAATTCCTTCTGGAACTTGTAAACATTCATGTGCCTTAATAACAAATTTGTATGCCATCTGTAAATACAAATACAATTGTTAAATTACGAGCCTAGTTAGTTTAGCCAAGGAAAAAGTCAGGAACCTTCCCGCTAGCCATGATTGGCTGAGATAATGGATGGGCTGGACATGCCTAGAGATGAGGCATGCTTCTGTTTATAACATGAGCTGCTCAGTATGTGTAGGTAATCCTTTCGAACACAGCTTTTTTCTAAAGATATAATGAAGAAATCCCTCGAAGAAGTTGACCGAGTTTTGAAATCAGTGGAATGCACGGTGGAAGAAGAGTATGATAGCTAAGGAGATAAAGAAAATGCTGGCGTTTGATCGCAAATATGCGGAGGGAGTCGAAAAGAGAATACACAGAATAAGGGTAACCATGGCATCTGTGACAGAGAGGAAGAAGCGTTTATCCATGTAAACGGGTAAGAGAGTCTAGCTAGCTACATTTTCAGACATAATATGTTTATAATTTTGTCAGAAGTCGTTTTTATTGCAAGTTAAAGTGTACTGTTAACTAGCTAGCTAACGTTAGGTGGCTGGCTCGCTAGCTAACGTTATGTGTATGATCTGTGTAGTAATATTATTTGTATCTCAGAAAGCCATTTGCATTGCTAGTTATAGCCTAATGTTAGTTAGCTAGCTGACATGGAACCCAGTTGGTTAGCTTTAGTTACCTGCAGGTTCATGCATGGTCGTAACATTATGAGTTGGGATTATGGTTCATTGTTTAGCTAGCTAGCTACATAAAATACTCCACTATGCATCCTGCATCCTGTGCATGTGACAAATAAGTATTGATTTTATTTGATAGAACAACATGACCAGCACCAAAGTCAAATCAAATCAAAGTTTATTTGTCACGTGCGCCGAATACAACAGGTGTAGACCTTACAGTGAAATGCTTACTTACAGGCTCTAACCAATAGTGCAAAAAGGTGTTAGGTGAACAATAGGTAAGTAAAGAAATAAAACAACAGTAAAAAGACAGGCTATATACAGTAGCGAGGCTATAAAAGTAGCGAGGCTACATACAGACACCGGTTAGTCTGGCTGATTGAGGTAGTATGTACATGTACATGTAGATATGGTTAAATTAGGATATAATGATAGGCCAACGAGACAGTGTCCAAGTTCTACAATTCTCTGGTAGAATACCCTGCTTTTATTTTGTCACTCACAACCGTAAGATATTTTCTCTAATTAGCTTTCAATTAACTTGTAAATAAGGATCTTGTTGTGAGTTGATTTTCCTGCAATAACGAATAAAAAATTAGAACATTATCAGCTGTGATATGGTCATTATTTGAACTGGCTAGCTAGTTAACTTAACGTTAGCTAACTAGCTAACAAGCCAGAAATTAACCAAAACACTGATGTGTTTGTTGATGTTATAATACACCAGTTATGATATTTTGCACCACTGATGTCATGCTGCCTGTCGTTTTTTTTGTGTTTATACTTTTTCTGAACGACAACGAAATGTTTGACGTCGGACGACAATGATGTCATGATGTAACTGTGACAACTGTCTACAGACATGTCGATAGATGTAGTCTTGAAATCTATGGTTGTTTACTACACTACATTATTCTCTCTGTTGAGCACATGGCCTCACATGTGAATCCTTAAAGAGATGGGCGGGGCTAAGGCGTAAGAGGGTGTGAACGATGCTGAATGGGTGTAGACAAAGAAGAGCTCTCCAGTAGGTGTACCAAAAAATATTTACGGGACATTTTCTCACAAATGGGGTTACAAGTTTAATTAAATGTTCAATTGTTCCTCAATTGGTTGGTGGTTTGGTCGCATTTGTTCGCTATGGGAGTTATTGTTGTGGGTTCCTTTTTATTCACCTTAGATGTCCTACAGGAGCCACCGTACCTGTGCTAAACTGTCGTTGCTTTGCTATTTCCAGCATGAGCATGCTCGTTCCCACGCTTAAAAAAAACGAATCTGTTTTGTTTGAATGGGCTTAAGAACTCTCTCCATTCAAGCATGCCTAATTTGGTTAGCAGTGCATTCTATTCATTAGGCTACGTAAAAATGGGAATAAATCATCCACTGTCCGCCACCACCACCGTTGCCTCCAACTGCACTGTCCCAGTCTACACAGTTCACACACGCTTTAATGATTTCTTCTGATTGGATGTCTAAATAATTCCATGTGTGGCCGCCTTCGGGCCTGGACGCCATGACGACTCTGCCGGATCTGGTTACTATGCTCAATCTTTCACCCAGGCGGCTGTGTGTCTGTGTTCGTGTCTGTCTGTGTGTCTGCGTGTGTGTCTGTGTTCGTGTCTGTCTGTGTGTCTGCGTGTGTGTCTGTGTCCTCTCTCACCTCGGTTGCTTAACTTTGAACACCTAAACACTGCTGCCTGTCCAGGGTGGACACAACGACCGTGTGATGTCATTTCCTCATCGAGGGGCATCTGCTCAATCCCATGTGGTAGCAGTGGTTATAGGTCACCTCCAGAGGGTATTCAGACCCCTTGACTTTTTCCACATTTTGTAATGTTACAGCCTTATTCTAAAATGAATTAAATAAAACATTTCCCTCATCAATCTACACACAATACCCCATAATGACAAAGCAAAAAAAAGAAAGGTTTTTAGAAAAGAAATATAAATAAAAAACAGAAATACCTTATTTACACAAGTATTCAGACCCTTTATTATGAGACTCAACATTGAGCTCAGGTGCATCCTGTTTCCATTGATCATCCTTGAGATGTTTCTACAACTTGATTGGAGTCCACCTGTGGTAAATTCAAATGATTGGACATCATTTGGATAGGCACACACCTGTCTATATAAGGTGCCACACTTCTTCATTCTTAACTAGAATAAGTTTGGAACCACCAAGACTCTTCCTAGAGCTGGCCGTCTCAGTCTACTAGTAGACTCTAGTAGACTGTAGCAGACTGTAGTAGAATGTACAACATCCTCCTCACGTAGCCTAACCACATAACCTGTAGATCATTATTAAAACTCAACCTCTCCACTCTCTTCTCATTCTCTCTTCTTCTCCTTCTCTTCTCATTCTCTCTTCTCCTTCTCTTCTCCTTCTCTCTTCTCCTTCTCTCTTCTTCTCTCTTCTCTTCCCTCCTCCCTCTTCTCCTTCTCTCTTCTCCTTCTCTCTTCCCTCTTCTCTCTTCTCCTTCTCTCTCTTCTCCTTCTCTCTTCTCCTTCTCTCTTCTCCTTCTCTCTCTTCTCCTTCTCTCTTCCCTCTTCTATCTTCTCTCTTCTCTCCTCTCTCTTCTCCCTTCTCTCTTCTCCCTTCCCCCCTCTCCTCTCTCTTCTCCCTTCCCTTCCCTCCTCTCCTCTCTCCTCTCTCTTCTCTCTTCTCCTCTCTTCTCCCTCTCTCTTCTCCTTCTCCTCTCTTCATATCTCTTTTCCTTTTCTTCTCTCTTCCAATTCTCTTTTTTTTTTTTCTCCTTCTCTCTTCTTCTCTCTTTCCTTCTTTTCTCTCTCTCTTCTCTTCTCCTTCTTTTCTCCTTCTCTCTTCTCTTTTCCTTCTCTCCTCATTCTCTCTTCTTCTTCTCATTCTCTCTTCTCCTTCTCTCTTCTCCTTCTCATTTCTTCTTCTCTTCTCCTTCTCTCTTCTTCTTCTCCTTCTCTCTTCTTCCTCTCCTACTCTCTTCTCCTTCTCTCTTCTCCTCTCTTCTTCTTCTCCCTTCTCTCTTCTCATTCTCCTTCTCTCTTCTCCCTTCCCTCCTCCTTCTATCTTCTCCTTCTTCTCTCTTCTCTGTCTTACTTCTTCTTCTCTTCTCCTTCTCTCCTCATTCTCTTTTCTTCTTCTCCTCTCTCTCTTCTCCTTCTTTTCTTCTCCTCCTATCTTCTCCTCTCTCTCTTCTCCTTCTTCTCTTCTCTCCTCTCTCTTCTTCTTCTCCTTCTTCTCATTCTCTTGTCTTCTTCTCTTGTCTTCTTCTCCTCCTCTCTTCTCCTCTCTCTCTTCTCCTTCTTCTCTTCTCTCCTCTCTCTTCTTCTTCTCCTTCTCTTCTCATTCTCTTGTCTTCTTCTCCTTCTCTCTTCTCCTTCTCCCTTCTCTCTTCTCTCTTCTCCTCTCTTCTCCTTCTCCTTCTCTCCTCTCTTATCTCTTGTATCTTCTCTCTTCTCTCTTCTCCTTCTCTCTTTTCTTATTTTCTTCTTCTCTCTTCTCCTTCTCTCTTTGCCTTCTCTTTTCTCCTTGTCTCTTCTCTCTTTTTCTTCTCTCTTCCCATTCTCACTTTTTCTTCATTCTTCTCCTCCTCTCTTCTCCTTCTCCTTCTCTCTTTTCCTTATTTTCTCTCTTCTCCTTCTCTCTTCTCCTTCTCCATTCTCTCTTCTCCTTCTCTTGTCTTCTTCTTCTCTTCTCTCTTCTCCTTCTCCCTTCTCTCTCCTCTCTTCTCCTTCTTCTTCTCTCCTCTCTTATCTCTTGTATCTTCTCTCTTGTCTCTTTTCTTTCTCTCTTTTCTCCTTGTCTCTTCTCTCTTTCTTCTCCTTCTCTCTTTTTCTTATTTCTTCTCCTTCTCTCTTCTCTTCTCCTTCTCTCCTCATTCGCTCTTCTTCTTCTCCTTCTCTCTTCTTCTCATTCTCTCTTCTCCTTCTCTCTTCTTCTCATTCTCTCTTCTCCTTCTCTCTTCTTCTCCTTCTCTCTTCTTCTCATTCTCTCTTCTCCTTCTCTCTTCTTCTCCTTCACTCTTCTTCTCCTTCTCTCTTCTTCTGCTTCTCTCTTCTCCTTCTCTCTTTTCTTCTTCTTCTAAAAGTTTTGTTAGCGCGTTTACTTCTTCTAAAAGTAATTGGAAAGGTAGATACAAATTATTTGTGACATTGTGGTTACAATAAAGAATGTAAACAAGATGTAAACAAGATGCTGTGCTATTATTTACAGTAGGGATGGACAGCTGGTGGCATTTTGAAAACAGGTTTTCAAACACTTGTAGCCCGATTAGCAGGACAATAGACTCTTTATAGCCCGGCTACTGTAGGTGTGAACATCCCCCTACAAGCAAAAATTGACATTGCGACCAAAGAGAACAAACGAAATGGACATCGTTTTCATTAAGCCAGCTTCTTTCTATGGTGCTACCCGTTCCAGGGTTAGGACCGTAACCACGAGAGGACTTGAAAATGAGCTGGAGCTGAGAGGATCACCAAAACTAAAAGGTATTTTGGTTTCAGTGCATTTTCTTTAAAATTAAAAAGTATGTAGCCTATCAATGTTTATTTAATTTATTTCACCTTTATTTAACCAGGTAGGCTAGTTGAGAACAAGTTCTCATTTGCAACTGTGACCTGGCCAAGATAAAGCATAGCAGTGTGAACAGACAACAACACAGAGTTACACATGGAGTAAACAATAAACAAGTCAATAACATGGTAGAAAAAAAGAGAATCTATATACAATGTGTGCAAAAGGCATGAGTAGGTAGGCAATAAATCGAATAATTACAATTTAGCAGATTAACACTGGAGTGATAAATCATCAGATGACCGTGTGCAAGTAGAGATACTGGTGTGCAAAAGATCAGAAAAGTAAATAAATAAAAACAGTATGGGGGTGAGGTAGGTAAATTGGGTGGGCTATATACCGATGGACTATGTACAGCTGCAGCGATCGGTTAGCTGCTCAGATAGCAGATGTTTAAAGTTGTTGAGGGAGATAAAAGTCTCCAACTTAAGAGATTTTTGCAATTCGTTCCAGTCGCAGGCAGCAGAGAACTGGAAGGAAAGGCGGCCAAATGAGGTTTTGGCTTTAGGGATGATCAGTGAGATACACCTGCTGGAGCGCGTGCTACGTGTGGGTGTAGCCATCGTGACCCGTGAACTGAGGTAAGGCGGCACTTTACCTAGCATAGCCTTGTAGATGACCTGGAGCCAGTGGGTCTGACGACGAACATGTAGCAAGGGCCAGCCGACTAGGGCATACAGGTCGCAGTGGTGGGTCGTATAAGGTGCTTTAGTAACAAAACGGATGGCACTGTGATAAACTAGATCCAGTTTGCTCAGTAGAGTATTGGAAGCTATTTTGTAGATGACATCGCCGAAGTCGAGGATCGGTAGGATAGTCAGTTTTACTAGGGTAAGTTTGGCGGCGTGAGTGAAGGAGGCTTTGTTGCGAAATAGAAAGCCGACTCTAGATTTGATTTTGGATTGGAGATGTTTGATATGAGTCTGGAAGGAGAGTTTGCAGTCTAGCCAGACACCTAGGTACTTATAGATGTCCACATATTCTAGGTCGGAACCGTCCAGGGTGGTGATGCTAGTCGGGCGTGCGGGTGCAGGCAGCGAACAGTTGAAAGCATGCATTTGGTTTTACTAGCGTTTAAGAGCAGTTGGAGGCCACGGAAGGAGTGTTGTATGGCATTGAAGCTCGTTTGGAGGTTAAATAGCACAGTGTCCAAGGAAGGGCCAGAAGTATACAGAATGGTGTCGTCTGCGTAGAGGTGGATCAGGGAATCGCCCGCAGCAAGAGCAACATCATTGATATATACAGAGAAAAGAGTCGGCCCGAGAATTGAACCCTGTGGTACCCCCATAGAGACTGTCAGAGGACCGGACAACATGCCCTCCGATTTGACACACTGAACTCTGTCTGCAAAGTAGTTGGTGAACCAGGCAAGGCAGTCATTATAAAAACCGAGGCTACTGAGTCTGCCGATAAGAATATGGTGATTGACAGAGTCGAAAGCCTTGGCCAGGTCGATGAAGACGGCTGCACAGTAATGTCTTTTATCGATGGCGGTTATGATATCGTTTAGTACCTTGAGCGTGGCTGAGGTGCACCCGTGACCGGCTCGGAAACCGGATTGCACAGCGGAGAAGGTACGGTGGGATTCGAGATGGTCAGTGATCTGTTTGTTGACTTGGCTTTCGAAGACCTTAGATAGGCAGGGCAGGATGGATATAGGTCTGTAACAGTTTGGGTCCAGGGTGTCTCCCCCTTTGAAGAGGGGGATGACCGCGGCAGCTTTCCAATCCTTGGGGATCTCAGATGATACGAAGGAGAGGTTGAACAGGCTGGTAATAGGGGGTGCGACAATGGCGGCGGACAGTTTCAGAAATAGGGGGTCCAGATTGTCAAGCCCAGCTGATTTGTATGGGTTCAGGTTTTGCAGCTCTTTCAGAACATCTGCTATCTGGATTTGGGTAAAGGAGAAGCTGGGGAGGCTTGGGCGAGTAGCAGCGGGGGGGGCGGAGCTGTTGGCCAAGGTTGGAGTCGCCAGGAGGAAGGCATGGCCAGCCGTTGAGAAATGCTTGTTGAAGTTTTCGATTATCACGGATTTATCGGTGGTGACCGTGTTACCTAGCCTCAGTGCAGTGGGCAGCTGGGAGGAGGTGCTCTTGTTCTCCATGGACTTTACAGTATCCCAGAACTTTTTGGAGTTAGAGCTACAGGATGCAAATTTCTGCTTGAAAAAGCTGGCCTTTGCTTTCCTGACTGACTGCGTGTATTGGTTCCTGACTTCCCTGAACAGTTGCATATCGCGGGGACTCTTCGATGCTATTGCAGTTCGCCACAGGATGGTTTTGTGCTGGTCGAGGGCAGTCAGGTCTGGAGTGAACCAAGGGCTATATCTGTTCTTAGTTCTGCATTTTTTGAACGGAGCATGCTTGTCTAAGATGGTGAGGAAGTAACTTTTAAAGAATGACCAGGCATCCTCAACTGACGGGGTGAGGTCAATATCCTTCCAGGGTACCCGGGCCAGGTCGATTAGAAAGGCCTGCTCGCAGAAGTGTTTTAGGGATCGTTTGACAGTGATGAGGGGTGGTCGTTTGACCGCGGACCCGTAGCGGATACAGGCAATGAGGCAGTGATCGCTGAGATCTTGATTGAAGACAGCAGAGGTGTATTTGGAGGGCAAGTTGGTCAGGATAATGTCTATTAGGGTGCCCATGTTTACGGATTTAGGGTTGTACCTGGTGGGTTCCTTGATGATTTGTGTGAGATTGAGGCATACTGTGTAGGCATACTGTGTAAGAAAATCGATAATTAAATAAAGGTTATTTAAAAACGTGAATGTGTTTTTGCAGAGCATATAAACATGCCGACAACCATCTGTGGAGATCAGTGGACAACGGGCCGGACAACGGGCCGGACAACGGGCCGGACAAAGGGCCGGACAAAGGGCCGGACAAAGGGCCGGACAAAGGGCCGGACAAAGGGCCGGACAACGGGCCGGACAACGGGCCGGACAACGGGCCGGACAAAGGGCCGGACAAAGGGCCGGACAAAGGGCCGGACAAAGGGCCGGACAACGGGCCGGACAAAGGGCCGGACAAAGGGCCGGACAAAGGGCCGGACAAAGGGCCGGACAACGGGCCGGACAACGGGCCGGACAACGGGCCGGACAACGGGCCGGACAACGGGCCGGACAACGGGCCGGACAACGGGCCGGACAACGGGGGCAAGGGCCGGACAAAGGGCCGGACAAAGGGCCGGACAACGGGCCGGACAAGGGCCGGACAACGGGCCGGACAACGGGCCGGACAACGGGCCGGACAACGGGCCGGACAACGGGCCGGACAAAGGGCCGGACAAAGGGCCGGACAACGGGCCGGACAAAGGGCCGGACAAAGGGCCGGACAAAGGGCCGGACAACGGGCCGGACAAAGGGCCGGACAAAGGGCCGGACAACGGGCCGGACAAAGGGCCGGACAACGGGCCGGACAACGGGGCGGACAACGGGCCGGACAACGGGCCGGACAACGGGCCGGACAAAGGGCCGGACAACGGGCCGGACAACGGGCCGGACAACGGGCCGGACAACGGGCCGGACAAAGAGCCGGACAAAGGGCCGGACAACGGGCCGGACAACGGGCCGGACAACGGGCCGGACAAAGGGCCGGACAACGGGCCGGACAACGGGCCGGACAAAGGGCCGGACAAAGGGCCGGACAAAGGGCCGGACAACGGGCCGGACAACGGGCCGGACAACGGGCCGGACAACGGGCCGGACAACGGGCCGGACAAAGGGCCGGACAAAGGGCCGGACAACGGGCCGGACAAAGGGCCGGACAAAGGGCCGGACAACGGGCCGGACAAAGGGCCGGACAACGGGCCGGACAAAGGGCCGGACAAAGGGCTGGACAAAGGGCCGGACAAAGAGCCGGACAACGGGCTGGACAAAGGGCCGGACAACGGGCCGGACAACGGGCCGGACAAAGGGCCGGACAACGGGCCGGACAACGGGCCGGACAACGGGCCGGACAACGGGCCGGACAAAGGGCCGGACAACGGGCCGGACAAAGGGCCGGACAAAGGGCCGGACAAAGGGCCGGACAAAGGGCCGGACAAAGGGCCGGACAAAGGGCCGGACAAAGGGCCGGACAAAGGGCCGGACAAAGGGCCGGACAACGGGCCGGACAACGGGCCGGACAACGGGCCGGACAACGGGCCGGACAAAGGGCCGGACAAAGGGCCGGACAACGGGCCGGACAAAGGGCCGGACAAAGGGCCGGACAACGGGCCGGACAACGGGCCGGACAAAGGGCCGGACAAAGGGCCGGACAACGGGCCGGACAAAGGGCCGGACAACGGGCCGGACAACGGGGCGGACAACGGGCCGGACAACGGGCCGGACAACGGGCCGGACAACGGGCCGGACAACGGGCCGGACAACGGGCCGGACAACGGGCCGGACAACGGGCCGGACAAAGAGCCGGACAAAGGGCCGGACAACGGGCCGGACAACGGGCCGGACAACGGGCCGGACAAAGGGCCGGACAACGGGCCGGACAACGGGCCGGACAAAGGGCCGGACAAAGGGCCGGACAAAGGGCCGGACAACGGGCCGGACAAAGAGCCGGACAACGGGCCGGACAAAGGGCCGGACAAAGGGCCGGACAACGGGCCGGACAAAGGGCCGGACAAAGGGCCGGACAAAGGGCCGGACAAAGGGCCGGACAACGGGCCGGACAAAGGGCCGGACAAAGGGCCGGACAAAGGGCCGGACAAAGGGCCGGACAAAGGGCCGGACAAAGGGCCGGACAAAGGGCCGGACAAAGGGCCGGACAAAGGGCCGGACAACGGGCCGGACAACGGGGCGGACAACGGGCCGGACAACGGGCCGGACAACGGGCCGGACAAAGGGCCGGACAACGGGCCGGACAACGGGCCGGACAAAGGGCCGGACAAAGGGCCGGACAACGGGCCGGACAACGGGGCGGACAACGGGCCGGACAAAGGGCCGGACAAAGGGCCGGACAAAGGGCCGGACAAAGGGCCGGACAAAGGGCCGGACAAAGGGCCGGACAAAGGGCCGGACAAAGGGCCGGACAAAGGGCCGGACAAAGGGCCGGACAACGGGCCGGACAACGGGCCGGACAACGGGGCGGACAACGGGCCGGACAACGGGCCGGACAACGGGCCGGACAAAGGGCCGGACAACGGGCCGGACAACGGGCCGGACAAAGGGCCGGACAAAGGGCCGGACAAAGGGCCGGACAAAGGGCCGGACAAAGGGCCGGACAAAGGGCCGGACAAAGGGCCGGACAAAGGGCCGGACAAAGGGCCGGACAACGGGCCGGACAAAGGGCCGGACAAAGGGCCGGACAAAGGGCCGGACAAAGGGCCGGACAAAGGGCCGGACAAAGGGCCGGACAAAGGGCCGGACAAAGGGCCGGACAAAGGGCCGGACAACGGGGCGGACAACGGGCCGGACAACGGGCCGGACAACGGGCCGGACAAAGGGCCGGACAACGGGCCGGACAACGGGCCGGACAACGGGCCGGACAAAGGGCCGGACAAAGGGCCGGACAAAGAGCCGGACAAAGGGCCGGACAACGGGCCGGACAACGGGCCGGACAACGGGCCGGACAAAGGGCCGGACAACGGGCCGGACAACGGGCCGGACAAAGGGCCGGACAAAGGGCCGGACAAAGGGCTGGACAACGGGCCGGACAAAGAGCTGGACAAAGGGCCGGACAAAGGGCCGGACAAAGGGCTGGACAAAGGGCTGGACAAAGGGCCGGACAAAGAGCCGGACAACGGGCTGGACAAAGGGCTGGACAAAGGGCCGGACAACGGGGCGGACAACGGGCCGGACAAAGAGCCGGACAAAGGGCTGGACAACGGGCCGGATCCGAAAAAACGCATGGTTTCCAAGAAAACGGTTCGTTTTGCTAGATTCTTAAAATGTGTAAGCAGCATTTGTGTGTTGGAGTCACTTTTAATTCTTAATTGATCTACCGTTTCTATCATAGGCCACTGTAATCGATGGGGGGCTCAGGGCGGTACCATTCTGCTCATCTGATGAAGGTGCACATGGATCAGATTCAAACTTTGAAGACCGAGATCGAGTCATTGGAGGCAGAGCAGCAGAACAGAAACATTATTGGAGGGCATAGATATGGGCGACAGCTGATGCATTGGTCCAGAGCCAGGCGGTATTGGGGGAGAGACTGGCGGAGAATGACGCGTTGAAGAGGGCGAGGAACGAGATGGAGTCACAATCCATGTCAGGCACACCTGTGAGCTCTGGAACTCCACCTCCGACAGGCAGAGTCAACAGGCAGGTTCATCAGGTCGTCGTTTCACCCTGACATTTCCATTCCTCTTCTGACAACAGAACTTGACCAACTGCTCACCAGGAACAGCAAAGGCCGTCCGGACCGTTACGCTGTTCTGCTATAGCCTAAAAAACAAATGCAGGTGGCTTATATCTTCAAAAATATTTAAATACTTTATTATCCAAATGTAAAAGCATTTACTGTACAGTACTGTATTTCTTCAACAGCATCTTTATGTTTTTGTTAATCAAATAATGATAAAAATACTCTTTCAAAATGCTGATGTTTCTTTAGTTAAGGATCCATAATGAATTACTATGAGAATAAATATCACTGAATTACAGACATATTGAAACAAAGCTTACTGGAAAATACTCTTTCAAAGACACACGGTCACATTGCACAGCACCATTATGGCTATTAGCAGGGCTATATAATTTGGCCTTTATGGGCAGCACACAATATGCCCAGAGTTTCTCTCCCTCTAAAAACAGAAATAAATGTTTTGGCCTTTACAAATACTATTTTGGCCTTTATTCAGATTACAATCGCTCACTTTCATTTTTAAAAAATTTAAATAACCTCCAAAATATCATTATATATTATCAAGTTGATGGCACAGTCATATAGCCCGGGCACCTACATAAAGCCGAGTGACTCACTCATTCATGGCTTTGGATCAAACTGAATAAGTACCAATATTCTTTCTGATAGTCTTAATAAAGAAATGTTTGGGTTATCCTGACCTGGACACCATGTACAGTATTATGGGCTATTAGCAGGACAATATACCTTTACCAACACCGCTCTGTATTTTGATACTTTGTGGATGGGGGCTCTGGAGTGGATGGGGACTCCCGCAGTGCAAAATGCGTTGCTACAGATGCAGGTTTGATACCCGTGCCGGCCGCCACCGGGAGACCCATGAGGCGGCTTTTGGTTTTAATTTATAATCCTCCAATCCTCTGTATGTAATTATTGGCGGAGAGTCACGTCATCTTTTTTGATGTACTGTAGGCCTACCGTAGGCGACATGAGTCTCACTAGTGTTGAGTAATGTACTGTTAAAGGTGGTGTAGGTCTTATTTATTTAAAGAGCATATTGAAGTTAGAAGCAGTAGGATTTGAAGCAATAGCCTACAACTATTTCAGCACCGTTTGGCGCTGCTCTGAGACAAGCATGGGGACTGGTCTTGATTAATCAATGAGATTTTTATTTTCACCGAATGTCCGTTTGGATATTGGTTAGACTACAATTATACAATTAGGGTGTAGAAATGTTATGCTCTTAGTGTAACCTTTATTTAACTAGGCAAGTCAGTTAAGAACAAACTCTTATTTACAAGGACAGTCTACTCCGTCCTCCTCATTGGGGAATTGAACCCCGGTCTCCCTCATGCCCTCACGACACGGGATTATTTAGCTAAATAGCCCAGTACTGTAGCCTACTCCCGACCGTCACATTGTACAGTGCCATATTTTCCATTCCATACTAATGGAATGGAATGGAATAGAAATACCATAATATTAATCAAATTAATTCAGCAACATTTCTTAAAATCTGTCCCATATACTATGTTCTTACAAAACAATGTTTTAAATTCTCTAGTACAGCCTCTATTGAAGGCTATCAAATCTCAAAGATGCCCTCTGGTGGTCAAACTAGCACTAACTAGCATTAAAGGTACCAGTGGTTGGCACTTAAATAACGTGCCATTGAATTCTGCGGCACCACGCAAGCTGTGTCGCAGTACGCTGCAACTTTAGTAGGAGGAATCGCTGTAGCAAGCTGTCATGGTCAAGACATACAGACTCAGTGGTTGCTAAAATGGGAAGAGGTCTGTTCATGATAAGGCGTTGCGAGGCCTTGACATCTAAGTCAACCAGGGAGGTCCTACAGGCCCTAGTTTTGTTGCACCTGGACTACTGCCCAGTTGTGTGGTCATTTGCAGCAAAGAAGGACATAGGAAAATTCCAGTTGGTTCAGAACAGAGCAGCATGTATTGTACTTAAATATATATAGAGGGAAATGCCAAGAGTGTGCAAAGCTGTCATCAAGACATAGGAGTGGCTACTTTGAAGAATCTCAAATATAACATATATTTTGATTTGTTTAACACTTTTTTGGTTACTACATGATTCCATATGCGTTATTTCATAGTTTTGATGTCTTCACTATTTTTCTACAATGTAGAAAATAGTACAAATATAGAAAAACCCTTGAATGAGTAGGCGTGTCCAAACCTTTTGACCGGTAGTGTGTATTATGTATTGTATGTACTCTATTTGTTCTTTTGATTCATTTTTGGACCACAGGAAGACTAGCTGCTGCCTTGCCTGCTGCTAATTGGGGACCCTAATAAAATACTAAAATGAACACCTCTAGTTTAAAACATGGAGTTTTATATTCCTTCTTTCACTCTTTACCAATTACTGAACTGCATAAACTTGAATTGCTGTTGGCTGTCTTTCCTATAGGTTCTGTGTCTCACTAATGGGTCTAGAGGAAATAATATATTCCTCAAATCACTCATTAAAATACAGTGGAACCTTAGTTTTTAAAGCTGTCTCAATCATAATCTTCCCTGAGAGAGGAAAACAATAAAACAGAATAAAAGCATGTGTTCTTATTAATTTGGCATCGCTTAGCCTATACACGACTAACCATAACGTCACACACACCTTCCCCACCACATTTAGACCCATATGAACTGAGCCGATAACCCTGGTCTGTCAGCAGCTTTACACAAGGGAAAGGGACAATGGATTGAACTAAGGTGAGTTAGACCACAGCGGAGTGACAGACAGACACTCAATGTTATGATCCTGGGAATCTAATTTATTTCCATCCATTCCTCCCTGTTACTGCACTCTATAGGTCTACATGCAATACCCTGTCCAGGGAGAGAGAAGGGAAGGGTTCTCCCAGTCCCAGTTCATTGTTTCAATTCCCCTTGGCTGTGTCTGGGGCATATTCTACACACAGCCATATTTTACAGAGTTTCCACAACAAGTAACACTAGGGTCCTGTATGGTCCACTTGGTAGAGCATGGCGTTTACACCCAGAGGATTGTGGGTTTGATTCCGGAGACCGTCCGTACGTATAATGAATGCATGACTCTAAGTCACTTTGACATATATTATATGATGTACCTATTTGAAGCTATCTTTATCTCCCTATACCCTGTTCAGTGCTCTGCCCCTGTCCAGGGAGAGAGAAGAGGGAAGGGGCACGGGCTCCCTAGTCCCACCACCCCAGCTAATCGGTTGATTTTTCCAGCCAGATTTTTAATGATAATCTCAGACGGGAGGAAACGTAGCGGGGACTTTATAGAACCGTGACAAATGCAACCCCTTCATTGTGCTTAGGCTATCTACCTCCACACAGCATAATCTGCTGCTCACCATTTACTTCCTGTGTGTGTGTCCTAAATGGCACCCTAGTCCCTATACTCAAATAAATGAGGTGTTCCTCAAGGGTTCTTTGGGAAGGTTCTATGTGGAACCATAATGACTCAAAGAACCCTTTGAGCCCTTCAATGGTTCTTTCCAGTTCACCAAAGGGTTCTTTGTTCTTTGTTCTAGGAAGTAACCTAGAGAGGAACCAGGCTATGAGGGGTGGCCAGTCCTCTTCTGGCTGTGCCGGGTGGAGATTATAACAGAACATGGTCGAGATGTTCAAATGTTCATAAATGACCAGCATGGTCAAATAATCACAGTAGTTGTCGAGGGTGCAACAGGTCAGCACCTCAGGACTAAATGTCAGTTGGCTTTTCATAGCCGATCATTGAGAGTATCTCTACCGCTCCTGCTGTCTCTAGAGAGTTGAAAACAGCAGGTCTGGGACAGGTAGCACGTCCGGTGAACAGGTCAGGGTTCTTTAGCCGCAGGCAGAACAGTTGAAACTGGAGCAGCAGCACGGCCAGGTGGACTGGGGACAGCAAGGAGCCATCATGCCAGGTAGTCCTGAGGCAAGGTCCTAGGGCTCAGTTCCTCTGAGAGAGAAAAAGAGAGAAAGATAGAATTAGAGAGAGCGAGAATTAGAGAGAGCATACTTAAATTCACACAGAACACCGGAAAAGACAGGAGAAGTACTCCAGATATAACAGACTGACCCTAGACCCCGACACATAAACTACTGCAGCATAAATACTGGAGGCTGAGACAGGAGGGGTCAGGAGACACTGTGGCCCCATCCGAAGACTTGTCTTGTCAATTAATACAATAATAACACAGATGGAATTGTAACAATATAATATGTCTAACCAGAATAAAATACCCTGTGGTCCTCCAAAAGGATCTACAGAAAAACTTTAAGATTAAAAAATTAAAGAATCATTCTCCATAAATAACCTGTTTCCTAGGTAGCACTCCAAATCAGTTACAGTTGTGTCATGTTTGTTCCCTGTTGTAACTAAAACACTGTGGTCCCCTTACTGTGGAGGCTGTGTGAGTCTGTGTTGTCACTAAAACACTGTGGTCCCATTACTGTGGAGGCTGTGTGAGTCTGTGTTGTCACTAAAACACTGTGGTCCCATTACTGTGGAGGCTGTGGGAGTCTGTGTTGTCACTAAAACACTGTGGTCCCCTTACTGTGGAGGCTGTGTGAGTCTGTGTTGTCACTAAAACACTGTGGTCCCATTACTGTGGAGGCTGTGTGAGTCTGTGTTGTCACTAAAACACTGTGGTCCCATTACTGTGGAGGCTGTGTGAGTCTGTGTTGTAACTAAAACACTGTGGTCCCATTACTGTGGAGGCTGTGTGAGTCTGTGTTGTAACTAAAACACTGTGGTCCCATTACTGTGGAGGCTGTGGGAGTCTGTGTTGTCACTAAAACACTGTGGTCCCATTACTGTGGAGGCTGTGTGAGTCTGTGTTGTAACTAAAACACTGTGGTCCCATTACTGTGGAGGCTGTGTGCGTGTGGGAGTCTGTGTTGTCACTAAAACACTGTGGTCCCATTACTGTGGAGGCTGTGTGAGTCTGTGTTGTCACTAAAACACTGTGGTCCCATTACTGTGGAGGCTGTGTGAGTCTGTGTTGTCACTAAAACACTGTGGTCCCATTACTGTGGAGGCTGTGGGAGTCTGTGTTGTCACTAAAACACTGTGGTCCCATTACTGTGGAGGCTGTGGGAGTCTGTGTTGTCACTAAAACACTGTGGTCCCCTTACTGTGGAGGCTGTGGGAGTCTGTGTTGTCACTAAAACACTGTGGTCCCATTACTGTGGAGGCTGTGGGAGTCTGTGTTGTCACTAAAACACTGTGGTCCCATTACTGTGGAGGCTGTGGGAGTCTGTGTTGTCACTAAAACACTGTTCCCTCATTGGCACCAATTTGCTTTGCGTGATAGAACATGTGTGTAGAGACCTTTTAGAATGGGGTACACTCCAAGAACAATGTACATCTCACAGACTGGGTGTGTGTGTGTGTGTGTGTGTGTGTGTGTGTGTGTGTGTGTGTGTGTGTGTGTGTGTGTGTGTGTGTGTGTGTGTGTGTGTGTGTGTGTGTGTGTGTGTGTGTGTGTGTGTGTGTGTGTGTGGGTGGGTGGGTGGTGGTGGTGGTGGGGGGGGGGGTTCATCTACTTTGTGTTAGTCTACCTATAACACCTGTCTTCTAAAACAAACAAAGTTGACCCAGTCATTTTATATATAGGCAGTGATTAAGTACATTTAACTGCACATTGAACTCATTGAACTGCACATTGAACTGCACATTGAACTGCACATTGAACTTCACATTGAACTCATTGAACTGCACATTGCACATTGAACTGCACATTGAACTGCACATTGAACTGCACATTGAACTGCACATTGAACTGCACATTGAACTGCACATTGAACTGCACATTTAACTGCACATTGAACTGCACATTGACCTGCACATTGAACTGCACATTGAACCGCACATTGAACTGCACAATCAGTGGAATTAATAATACACCAGAGCAGGATGGAGAGCAGCACGGAAAATATATGTAATCTAGTGTAAACCACACACACACACACACAGACACACACAGACACACAGACAGACAGACACACAGACACACAGACACACAGACACACAGACACACAGACACACAGACACACAGACACACAGACACACAGACACACAGACACACACAGACACACAGACACACAGACACACAGACACACAGACACACAGACACACAGACACACAGACACACAGACACACAGACAGAGCATGTCCTGTGAAGCCATTAAGTCACTTTGCATGCAACAGAGAGCTCACATGTACACATCTGTGATTCCCCCAAATCTGTGGTGGTGTGTGAAAGGTCCAAACATCAGGACCGGCTCATGGTTTGTTTGCATTTCTCCATAATGAGGTACGTTTACCTCCTATTCAGGGAGGTAAAAGCACAACCAACTGAAGAGCAGACAGGCTACTTTAAATGGATTGGAAGATGGTTCATTCATTCTTACATAACAGAGTAGAATGGAGTAGCCGTCACTCTAAATATAACCCACTGGGCAAACACTGGTTGAATCAAGGTTGTTTCCAAGTCGTTTCAATGAAATGACGTTGAACCAACGTGGAATAGACGTTGAATTGATGTCTGTACGCGGTGGGAAGATTGTTATCATTAGTATAGTCCTATTTCCCAGGCTATAGTCCACACCTGGGTTCAAACACTATTTAAACTATTTCAAATACTTTAGCTGTGCCTGAATTGGCTTGCTTCTCACAATGGAACCAATAGACAAGTTCCAAAAGTTGAAAACCCCACACATCTGACACTCCAGGCCAGGTTGGATCAAACGCTCTATGTGTTTGAAAGATTTCGAATAGTTTTTGAACCCCCGGTGTGGTTCCGTCATGTCTGTGTTTATTCCAGGAGCCACATGGTGTTATTTATCCTCAAAACAGACAGAGGAACAGGAAGGGCAACAGATTTGATCTTACTATTTACAAAACAGGGTGAACAACGAATGCACCTGTTTCTACCCTTAACCTTCAGGCTGACTTTTTTTGACTGTATCTTCTATTCTTTCTTCCTCCTGTTGTGTCCAGTGTGTGTGTGGCCTGACTGATATTAAAGTGTGTTGTAGATCTTGTATTAGTTCCATCTCAGACCTTTGATCATATAGAAAAAAACAACAACAACAGCAAGATGATGCAACCACGATGTTATTCTTTAGCAATCGTTGAGAATGGGGGACAGGAAGTGAGACACATGCTACTTCCTGTTTCTATCCTATTCACCTCAGTACACCGAACCCTTTCTCCGTTTGTCATAACTTCCCAAAATAAAATATGACTTATTTCTTTGATTTGTTCTTTTTTTAAGGCCTCTCATATTATTTTTAATAGAAATAATCAAAAACAAATGCAGGCCATAATTTTATAGTATGGAATGACTGCATACTAATATTTAATGATTTCTTTTGCAGACAATGTTTCTCTGTTTCCATCCGATTTCTTGAGAGGTCCTGGTCAATACAGGTAGCCGAGAGTGGCAGAGTGAGCACGGGTTAAACACCCAGCCGCTGTGTCTACAGTAGGTATCCGGGCTAGTCTTCTCACACTGTGTGTGTGTTGCGTTTGTTTGTGTGCGTGCGTGCGTGCAGGGGTGGGGAAGAGGGGGGTGGGGGCTGTAAGCTAGGGCCAGTAAAAATGCTCATTTGAGATCTGAGCTTGTGACCCCCCCAGAAATAGCTATTTTACATCTTCCCTCACATACTCTAAAAGTCACAATGACCTTTTTAACAGGCATCAACCACTGCGGGTGTTGAAACATTAAAAGAACACATTTTTATTCTTTCCCCCCTTCAAACCAAAAGTCAGTCTACCCTGCGTGCCAAATATATTACAACAATAAATGTTTTCCTTTGGCTCCAGTTCAGAGTTGAGATATCAATATTATTGTTGTTATAAATTGTTTTCTCAGAGAACACTTGATGTTCACTATATAATTAATTTGACTGGAAGATCAATTCAGGCCAACCGTGTAAAAAATAAAAAAGACCTGTTGGCCAAATCTTACCTCACCGGGGTTCAAGGTGGTCTTGAATTGAACTGAATAACTTTATTGATCACCTTCAAGGGCACCAAGCACAGTTGGCCATACAAGTAACTCCAGTCCAGACTGTTGAAGGGCCATAAACTGTTTATTTCACTGCTTTGTTTGTTCATGTCTGAATTCAAGTTAACACAATACTGAGATATTGCTGCACCATTGACATTACGAGGTATTTGTGAAACCTTGTGTCCATTTTAGACCAGAGGCAAGAACAAGCTCAGTTAAGTAATGGGAGAAAGGAAGTGCATTTTTCAGGACAATGACACTTCTGGATCAAAGGAAGTGAGAGAGACAACCTGTAATTTTTATTTTATTTAACTAGGCAAGTCAGTTAAGAACAAATTCTTATTTTACAATGAAGGCCTCCTGTGGACAACACTGGGCCAATTGTGCGCAGCCCTATGGGACTCCCGATCACGGACGGTTATGATACAGCCTGGGATCAAACCAGGGACCGTTGCGCCAGTCGGGAGCCCACCATTTGGAAGGAATAGAAATGTTACAAACTATCAAAATGCTGACCACCATGAAAAACCCCCGGAATCCACACACTCCAAAACTCCTTAGTAGTGAGAAAGGAAAAGAAAATCTGTGGCCTGCCTGCCTTGTTACGCTCCACATTCAATACATTTCCTCCTCATCTCAAGCTGGGAAGGTCATTAGTAGACTGCTGTTCGGGAACCAGGGGCCTGCCAAAACCCCTTCCTTTTTCCCCCAACTCCTGCTGCATTTCCTGGGGTCAAGACAAGTCTCAAACTGGGTCTATTTCTTAGGTCTGGTTCTTACAGAGATCTGAGGCTTATGTCAAGGAGACACTGTCAAACCTCCCATAAGAAAATCTAAATGCATTTCAATATATTTAACATCATGTAAAATGTATTCTAGTGTCTTCCAGAAAGTATTCACACGCCTTGACTTTTTCCATATTATGTTGTGTTACAAGGTAGGATTAAAATGGATTTAATTATATTTGTTTGTCAATGATGTATACAAAATACTCTGTAATGTCAAAGTTGAAGAAAATGTCTAACATTTGTTAAAATAAATATGAAAAATGAAACACTAATATATCTTGATTAGATAAGTATTCAACCCCTTGAGTCAATACATGTCAGAATCACCTTTGGCAGTGATTACAGCTGTGAGTCTTTCTGGGTAAATCTCTAAGAGCTTTACATGCCTGGATTGTACAATATTTGCCCACTATTCTTTTTTAAATTCTTCAAGCTCTGTCAAGTTGGTTGTTGATCATTGCTAGACAGCCATTTTCAAGTCTTCTTTGTGAGACATTGGAAAACCTCCCTGGTCTTTGTGGTTGAATCTGTGTTTAAAATTCACTGCTCGACTGAGGGACCTTACAGATAATTGTATGTTTGGGGTACAGAGATGAGATAGTCATAAAAAAATCCTGTTCAACACTATTATTGTGAGTCCATGCAACTTATTATGTGACTTGTTAAGCACATTTGTACTTATTTAGGTTTGCCATAACAAAGAGGTTGAATACCTATTGACTTAAGACATTTCAGTTTTTTATTTGTTATAAGTTTGTAAAAATGTCTAAAAAACATCATTTGACTTTGACACTAATGAGTATTGTGTGTAGGCCAGTGACACAAAATCTATATTTAATCCATTTTAAATATTATCTGAAGGCACATTTACTCAAGCGCATGTAATGCTTTACAATATTCCAGAACTGCGTGGCTATCCTACAGAGTGGCCAGATTGGTTCTTTATTTCTCTTAAATTACTCTTTACATATTGATTAATAGAGATGCTTTTTTTGGGCCAACAAGACAGAATTTAAACTGTTACAGTGATTACAAAAATAACTTTTGATTTCACTTTAATTAAAAAAAAATAATAATAATTATAAAAGAAGAGAAAATAAAGACTGTAGTGCCTCTCCTCAGCTAAATGAAACGATGTAACAAATCTAGTGCTCAAAATCGAAGCTGTTTTTATTATTTTATTATTTTTTAGTTTTTTTATCGATTTAAACTAAAACTATACATCGTACCACACTATACAATAGTGTAGGTCTAGGTTCTGGTGCTTCCAATGAGTGGTATTATACGTCTCTACAGTGGATGGTTAGCGTTGTTATGGTGCGTTCGTACCCAAGTGGGAAGTGGGAATTTACCACATCTGGGAAAAATCCACTTCAATGGCCCTGCAACTGGTAATTACGAGTTAAATCAGGCATGAATCCCCTTGTGACAGGGAGAATGGAAACTTGTTGTGTGCAACAGGGAGGGGCAATTGATTGCATTTCATAGTCTGTCTATGGGTAACAGAGTTGACGTGTTATGTTCGACACGCTCAGTCTTTTTACCACAAAACACCAGAAAACGTCAGAAAAGTGGAGAACAGCTCACCTGCTTTTACACTATGATTTATTATTAGATGTTCAATGTTTCTAGTTTCACCATATTAAAAGGAAAGATCATTTCAAGTAACAGGGTCCGGCTGGGATTGGGAGTCCCATAGGGCAGCGCACAATTGGCCCAATTGGCCCAGCGTCGTCCGGGGTTTGGCCGGGGTTGGCCATCATTGTAAATAAGAATTTGTTCTTAACTGACTTGTCTAGTTAAATAAAGGTTAAATAGAATAAATACAATTTAAATAAAAGGAGGGACATATGTAAATTATTCACATGAAATAAATTATAATCTTCAGAATTTTTTTTGTCAAAGCAACTATATATCTAGGGCTTCACAATGGTTGAAATGTGAGTATTCCTGAGGGTTAGTGGGTCAGAATCTTCCTTGAGGTCACAGAGGGACATATTCCGGAGGGTTAGTGGGTCAGAATCTTCCTTGAGGTCACAGAGGGACATATTCCGGAGGGTTAGTGGGTCAGAATCTTCCTTGAGGTCACAGAGGGACATATTCCGGAGGGTTAGTGGGTCAGAATCTTCCTTGAGGTCACAGAGGGACATGTTCCGGAGGGTTAGTGGGTCAGAATCTTCCTTGAGGTCACAGAGGGACATGTTCCGGAGGGTTAGTGGGTCAGAATCTTCCTTGAGGTCACAGAGGGACATGTTCCGGAGGGTTAGTGGGTCAGAATCTTCCTTGAGGTCACAGAGGGACATGTTCCGGAGGGTTAGTGGGTCAGAATCTTCCTTGAGGTCACAGAGGGACATGTTCCGGAGGGTTAGTGGGTCAGAATCTTCCTTGAGGTCACAGAGGGACATGTCAACATGCTGAATTTGAGCACTTTAGCAAGTCTTTATTGATATTGAAAATCTGATTTATTGAATTCTCCTTGTGCCCTATATTAAAGGACAATATGATTTAGCCATACATTTAGCCATACATTTTAATTAAATAATATATTTCTTACAAATATATTTAAATGCATGTCCAAATACATTTAAAAATATATTTACCAAATATATCAATAAATACATGTGAAAATACATTCTAAAATACATTACATATATATTCCGATGCATTTAATATACACTGAGGTACAAAACATTAGGAAATCTTTCCATGACATAGACTGACCAGGTAAATCCAAGTGAAAGCTATGATTCCTTATTGATGTCACTTGTTAAATCCACTTCTTTTAGTGTAGCTGAAGGGTAGTAGACCGGTTAAAGAAGGATTGTTAAGCCTTCAAACCATTGAGTTACCCTGCTATTCAGAGGGTGAATGGGCAAGACAACATATTTGTATATATTTTTTAATTATTTTAGGGGGTAGATCAGCTTTAATATTGCAGATAGATTGTAGCTTCCATCATTTACATAAGTATTCAGACCTTTTACTCAGTACTTTTTTGAAGCACCTTTGGCAGCGATTACAGCCTTGAGTCTTCTTGGGCACACCTGCATTTGGGGAGTTTCTCCCATTCTTCTCTGCAGATCCACTCAAGCTCTGTCAGGTTGGATGGGGAGAGAGTCGCTTCACAGCTATTTTCAGGTCTCTCCAGAGATGTTTTTGTTCGGGTTCAAGTCCGGGCTCTGGCTGGGCCACTCAAGGACATTCAGAGACTTGTCCCGAAACCACTCCTGCTTTGTCATGGCTGTGTGCTTAGGGTCATTGTCCTGTTGGAAGGTGAACCATCGCCCCAGTCTGAGGTCCTGAGTGCGTTGGAGCAGGTTTTCATCAAGGATCTCTGTACTTTACTCCTTTCATCTGTCCCTCAATCCTGACTAGTCTCCCAGTCTCTGCCGCTGAAAAACATCCCCACACCATGATGCTGCCACCACCATGCTTCACCATAGAGATGGTGCCAGGTTTCCTTCAGACGAGATGCTTGGCATTCAGGCAAAAGAGTTACATTTTGTTTCATCAGACCAGAGAGTCCTTTAGGTGCCTTTTGGCAAACGTTATGGATGTTATGTGCCTTTTACTGAGGAGTGGTTTCCGTCTCTACCATAAAGGCCTGATTGGTGGAGTGCTGCAGAGATGCTTGTCTTTCTGGAAGGTTCTCCCATCTCCACAGAGGAGGTCTGGAGCTCTGTCAGAGTGGTCATCGCGTTGCATCACAACATGACAATAACATGGTAGCAACACAACATGACAACAACATGGTAGCAACACAACATGGCAGCAGCACAAAACATGGTACAAACATTATTGGGCACAGACAACAGCACAAATGGCAAGAAGGTAGAGACAACAATACATCACGCAAAGCAGCCACAACTGTCAGTAAGAGTGTCAATGATTGAGTCTTTGAATGAAGAGATTGAGATAAAACTGGCCAGTTTGAGTGTTTGTTGCAGCTCGTTCCAGTTGCTAGCTGCAGCGAACTGAAAAGACGAGTGACCCAGGGATGTGTGTGCTTTGGGGACATTTAACAGAATGCGACTGGCAGAACGGCTGTTGTATTTAGAGGATGAGGGCTGCAGTAGAAATCTCAGATAGAGGGAAGTGAAAAGATTTACACAGAATCGTCAGGAATGAATACACCCCTGATCATGTGTAAACAGAGTTCACTCTCATAACAGCCACGTTGTATTCCTTCTCTTGCCTTCACTTGTGGACTTCAATGCACAACACATCAACCTTTCCATTCCAAACCGCTACACACAGCCTACATCGTTGTCACCATATTAGCTAAAATAACGTCATAGTCAACATAGCTACTAGAACTAACGCGTTAGTAAACCCGCTACAATCATGCAGTAACGTTACAGTGTACAGTCAGTAAACAGTTACACCGGCGGGCCCCGGTGGCAATAAATTAGTCGTACCAAAAGCTTACCCTTGACATGGAAGAGTTCCAGTGTTGCGTTGGAAAGTCTTAGCCAGCTAGATAACATAGCATCCCTCTGTTTGAGAAGTGTGTTTCAGTAGGCTAAACTAGCTAGCTGCATTTGCTAATGAAGTAAGTGAAACTGAAAGTGAAAAAAAATGACAAAATCTCTCTCTCTCTCTATTTCTCTCTTGCTTCTCCTTCATTTTGGAAGAAATGAATTTGTTCAAAACTGTTTAACTATTATCTTTCTCTTTTAGAGTCAACTACTCACCACATTTGATGCACTGCAGTGCTAGCTAGCTGTAGCTTATGCTTTCAGAACTAGATTCATTCACTGATCCTTTGATTGGGTGGACAACATATCAGTTCATGCTGCAAGAGCTCTGATAAGCAAAATAGACAAAATATTTAATTGCCTTTGAATGGGGTATGGTAGTATGTGCCAGGCGCACCGATTTGTGTCAAGAACTGCAACGCTGCTGGGTTTTTCACACTCAACAGTTTCCAGTCTGTATCAAGAATTGTCCACCACCCAAAGGACATCCAGACAATTTGACACAACTGTGGGAAGCATTGGAGTCAACATGGGCCAGCATCCCTGTGGGTCACTTTCGACCCCTTGTAGAGTCCATGCCCCTGCAAATTGAGACTGTTCTGAGGGCAAAAGGGGGAAGGTGTTCTTAATGTTTTGTACACCCAGTGTATGTTGTGATATATCTTTTACATACATTTATATATATATATACAGTGGGGCAAAAAAGTATTTAGTCAGCCACCAATTGTGCAAGTTCTCCCACTTAAAAAGATGAGAGAGGCCTGTAATTTTAATCATAGGTACACTTCAACTATGACAGACAAAATGAGAAAAGAAAATCCAGAAAATCACATTGTAGGATTTTTAATGAATTTATTTGCAAATTATGGTGGAAAATAAGTATTTGGTCAATAACAAAAGTTTATCTCAATACTTTGTTATATACCGTTTGTTGAATATGACAGAGGTCAAACGTTTTCTGTAAGTCTTCACAAGGTTTTCACACACTGTTGCTGGTATTTTGGCCCATTCCTCCATGCAGATCTCCTCTAGAGCAGTGATGTTTTGGGGCTGTTGCTGGGCAACACAGACTTTCAACTCCCTCCAAAGATTTTCTATGGGGTTGAGATCTGGAGACTGGCTAGGCCACTCCAGGACCTTGAAATGCTTCTTACGAAGCCACTCCTTCGTTGCCCGGGCGGTGTGTTTGGGATCATTGTCATGCTGAAAGACCCAGCCACGTTTCATCTTCAATGCCCTTGCTGATGGTAGGCTTTGTTACTTTGGTCCCAGCTCTCTGCAGGTCATTCACTAGGTCCCCCCGTGTGGTTCTGGGATTTTTGCTCACCGTTCTTGTGATCATTTTGACCCCACGGGGTGAGATCTTGCGTGGAGCCCCAGATCGAGGGAGATTATCAGTGGTCTTGTATGTCTTCCATTTCCTAATAATTGCTCCCACAGTTGATTTCTTCAAACCAAGCTGCTTACCTATTGCAGATTCAGTCTTCCCAGGCTGGTGCAGGTCTACAATTTTGTTTCTGGTGTCCTTTGACAGCTCTTTGGTCTTGGCCATAGTGGAGTTTGGAGTGTGACTGTTTGAGGTTGTGGACAGGTGTCTTTTATACTGATAACAAGTTCAAACAGGTGCCATTAATACAGGTAACGAGTGGAGGACAGAGGAGCATCTTAAAGAAGAAGTTACAGGTCTGTGAGAGCCAGAAATCTTGCTTGTTTGTAGGTGACCAAATACTTATTTTCCACCATAATTTGCAAATAAATTCATTAAAAATCCTACAATGTGATTTTCTGGATTTTTTTTCTCATTTTGTCTGTCATAGTTGGAGTGTACCTATGATGAAAATTACAGGCCTCTCTCATCTTTTTAAGTGGGAGAACTTGCACAATTGGTGGCTGACTAAATACTTTTTTGCCCCACTGTATTTAAAAATACATTTCGTAATTTATGTTAGAATGTATTTAAAATCTATTAAACTCAGGCCTCCCGAGTGGCACAGCGGTCTAAGGCACTGCATCTTAGTGTTAGAGGCGTCACTACAGACCCTGGTTTGATCACGGGCTGTATCACAACCAGCCGTGATTAGGAGTTCCATAGGGTGGCGCACAATTGGCCCAGCGTCGTCCGGGCTAGGGGAAGGTTTGGCTGGGGTAGGCTCTCATTGTAAAATAAGAATTTGTTCTTAACTGACTTTCCTTGGGCTAGGGGGCAGTATTTTGACGTCTGGATGAAAAGTGTGCCCAGAGTAAACGGCCTGTTACTCAGGCCCAGAAGCTAGGATATGCATATTATTGGTATATTTTGATAGAAAACACTCTAAAGTTTTAGGAACTGTTAAAGTAATGTCTGTGAGTATACCAGAACTGATACGGCAGGCAAAAACCCGTGGACAAACCATCCACAAATAACAAAATGTTGTAATATGAAGGGAAAATCTCCCAGATTGCAGTTCCTAGGGCTTCCACTAGATGTCAACAGTATTTAGAAAGAGTTTCAGGCTTGTTTTTGGAAAAATTAGCTAGAATTTGTAGTTTTTCTAAGTATTCCCATTTTGGCTGTAGTGTTTTCATGCGCGTGGATGAGAGTGCGTTCTTTGTTGTTAATCTCCGGTAAAGACAATAACGATTCTCTGTCTTAAATTTGATAGTTTATTTACGTATTAGGGTACCTGAGGTTTGATTATAAACATTGTTTGACTTGTTTGGAGAAGTTTATTTGTAACGTTTGGGATTCATTTTGTATTAATTTTGAAGGCGGGAAACCGGTGGATTATTGAATGAAGCGCACCAGCTAAACTGAGTTTTTGGGGATATAAAGAAGGACTTTATCGAACAAAACGACCATTTGTGATGTAGCTGGGACCTTTTGGAGTGCCAACAGAAGAAGATCAAAGGTAAGGCATTTATTTTATCGCTATTTCTGACTTTCGTGGCGCACCTGCCTGGTTGAATTTTTTTTTAAATGCTTTTGTGTGCTGGGCGCTGTCCTCAGATAATCGCATGGTGTGCTTTCGCCGTAAAGCCTTTTTGAAATCTGACAAAGCGGCTGGATTAACAAGAAGTGAAGCTTTTTTTCTGATGTATGACACTTGTATTTTCATGAATGTTAAATATGACTATTTCTGTCATTTGAATTTGCGCTCTGCATTTTCACCGGATGTTGTCGAGGTGGATCGCTAGCGGAACGCCTGCGCCAGAAAGGTTAAAAAAAGGTTAATAAGAAAAAACATATATATGTCGTTTTTGGCCAATTTTAAATATTTCAAATGTATGCCACATTTTTTTTCTCCAAAAATATATTTAAAATTAGTTTTTTTCCCCCAATAGGAGCTACTGGTAGTGGCACAAGCTCTTTTTCAAATCGTCTTTAATTGATTTCTTATGTCCTCTCTCCTCACATGGGAGGACAAGAAGATCAAAGGAGAGGAACCATACCTCTCAATTCATCTTTCCTCTCTCCACCTCCAATGTGTTTTGAGAAGCAGACGAGAAGAAAGGAAGTTAGGAATCAATAAAAATTGAAAAACAGCCACAGAGTGGTGGCTGTCGAGAGGATCGCCTCAAGTTATTTGTGAACTCAGTTCTGAGACAATAGTAGTAAATATTATGTAGAGGTACTCTAATCTGTTATTACATAGCACAGTGAATGCAGTGAAGGCCAACTGCTAGTTTAGATGGCATAGGCTTACTGTTGTAACTTGTGACCTTTGGATGGATATTCAGTATACACACTGTAGTGTGTAGAGAATACCCAGAAACCTGTATGAGGGTTTCAAAAATACATTTGTGTATACAGGTGTAGGATCCTAATTTGATCAACCTGTTGCAGAATAACTTTTCCGCAGTGCAGGAAATGTTCAACTTGTAGTGTATTTGAGGATTAGAGAGGCTTCTGAAGCTTGTAATTTCCACTTAGAAATTTCAAACTTGACCTTAAGCTGATAGTGCTGTAGGTCGCCCTTTCTGTTGACACAACAGACGTTACACTGTCCTGTGTGTGTGCGACTGTTAAAGCCATATTGTCATTGCATTGTCAGCATTGACAGATTTGTTATTTCCCAGAGGGAGAAAGTCAGAGAACATACATTCAGTGAGAGACTCAACTGAGGTCCAGTCTCCAGTGTCATGGTATTCAGTGACTTAGTCAACTGAGGTCCAGTATCCAGTGTCGTGGTATTCAGTGACTTAGTCAACTGAGGTCTAGTCTCCAGTGTCATGGTATTCAGTGACTTAGTCAACTGAGGTCCAGTCTCCAGTGTCGTGGTATTCAGTGACTTAGTCAACGGAGGTCTAGTCTCCAGTGTCATGGTATTCAGTGACTTAGTCAACTGAGGTCTAGTCTCCAGTGTCATGGTATTCAGTGACTTAGTCAACTGAGGTCCAGTCTCCAGTGTCATGGTATTCAGTGAGGGAGTCAACTGAGGTCCAGTCTCCAGTGTCGTGGTATTCAGTAAGGGAGTCAACTGAGGTCCAGTCTCCAGTGTCGTGGTATTCAGTGAGGGAGTCAACTGAGGTCTAGTCTCCAGTGTCATGGTATTCAGTGAGGGAGTCAACTGAGGTCTAGTCTCCAGTGTCGTGGTATTCAGTGAGGGAGTCAACTGAGGTCCAGTCTCCAGTGTCGTGGTATTCAGTGAGGGAATCAACTGAGGTCTAGTCTCCAGTGTCATGGTATTCAGTGAGGGAGTCAACTGAGGTCCAGTCTCCAGTGTCATGGTATTCAGTGAGGGAGTCAACTGAGGTCTAGTCTCCAGTGTCATGGTATTCAGTGAGGGAGTCAACTGAGGTCCAGTCTCCAGTGTCATGGTATTCAGTGAGGGAGTCAACTGAGGTCCAGTCTCCAGTGTCGTGGTATTCAGTAAGGGAGTCAACTGAGGTCCAGTCTCCAGTGTCATGGTATTCAGTGAGGGAGTCAACTGAGGTCTAGTCTCCAGTGTCATGGTATTCAGTAAGGGAGTCAACTGAGGTCCAGTCTCCAGTGTCATAGTATTCAGTGAGGGAGTCAACTGAGGTCCAGTCTCCAGTGTCATGGTATTCAGTAAGGGAGTCAACTGAGGTCCAGTCTCCAGTGTCATGGTATTCAGTGAGGGAGTCAACTGAGGACCAGTCTCCAGTGTCATGGTATTCAGTGAGGGAGTCAACTGAGGTCTAGTCTCCAGTGTCATGGTATTCAGTGAGGGAGTCAACTGAGGTCCAGTCTCCAGTGTCATGGTATTCAGTGAGGGAGTCAACTGAGGTCCAGTCTCCAGTGTCATGGTATTCAGTGAGGGAGTCAACTGAGGTCCAGTCTCCAGTGTCGTGGTATTCAGTAAGGGAGTCAACTGAGGTCCAGTCTCCAGTGTCATGGTATTCAGTGAGGGAGTCAACTGAGGTCTAGTCTCCAGTGTCATGGTATTCAGTAAGGGAGTCAACTGAGGTCCAGTCTCCAGTGTCGTGGTATTCAGTGAGGGAGTCAACTGAGGTCCAGTCTCCAGTGTCGTGGTATTCAGTGAGGGAGTCAACTGAGGTCTAGTCTCCAGTGTCATGGTATTCAGTGAGGGAGTCAACTGAGGTCCAGTCTCCAGTGTCATGGTATTCAGTGAGGGAGTCAACTGAGGTCTAGTCTCCAGTGTCATGGTATTCAGTGAGGGAGTCAACTGAGGTCCAGTCTCCAGTGTCATGGTATTCAGTGAGGGAGTCAACTGAGGTCCAGTCTCCAGTGTCGTGGTATTCAGTGAGGGAGTCAACTGAGGTCCAGTCTCCAGTGTCGTGGTATTCAGTGAGGGAGTCAACTGAGGGCCAGTCTCCAGTGTCGTGGTATTCAGCGAGGGAGTCAACTGAGGTCCAGTCTCCAGTGTCATGGTATTCAGTGACTTAGTCAACTGAGGTCCAGTCTCCAGTGTCATGGTATTCAGTGAGGGAGTCAACTGAGGTCTAGTCTCCAGTGTCATGGTATTCAGTGAGGGAGTCAACTGAGGTCCAGTCTCCAGTGTCGTGGTATTCAGTGACTTAGTCAGCTGAGGTCCAGTCTCCAGTGTCATGGTATTCAGTGACTTAGTCAACTGAGGTCCAGTCTCCAGTGTCATGGTATTCAGTGACTTAGTCAACTGAGGTCCAGTCTCCAGTGTCATGGTATTCAGTAAGGGAGTCAACTGAGGTCTAGTCTCCAGTGTCATGGTATTCAGTGAGGGAGTCAACTGAGGTCCAGTCTCCAGTGTCGTGGTATTCAGTAAGGGAGTCAACTGAGGTCTAGTCTCCAGTGTCATGGTATTCAGTGAGGGAGTCAACTGAGGTCCAGTCTCCAGTGTCATGGTATTCAGTGAGGGAGTCAACTGAGGTCCAGTCTCCAGTGTCATGGTATTCAGTGAGGGAGTCAACTGAGGTCTAGTCTCCAGTGTCGTGGTATTCAGTAAGGGAGTCAACTGAGGTCCAGTCTCCAGTGTCATGGTATTCAGTGAGGGAGTCAACTGAGGTCCAGTCTCCAGTGGCGTGGTATTCAGTGAGTTAGTCACATGTTCATGGGTTTGTAGCATTCAGGAGTTACGAACTTGTACCTAGCAGATACAAACAACTTTAAATAACTCATTACAATATCAAAAAACACTACTCAACTCATAAAAAAACTAAAACAAGAAAAGCTTTTTTTGCCACTTGGTCCCCCAGAATAGTTTGAATGGAAACTGAGTGAGAGGGATCAGTTCACATCTGAATGCACACTTAAATGTTGCAGAGGAGAACGCGTAACATCTATAGAAAAAAAAATACCCTCTAAAGCCGATGTCAAGATGTGCATCCGAAAATAACAACAGATATCACAGTATTTCATTTTTAATCCAGGGTATTGCTTTCTACTGTGTCTATTCTTTCATGCCTCAGTGGTCATGTTAAAGTAACAAAAAATAAATAGAATAAACACACCTAGTGGAGAGGAAGAACAGTGAAGTTAGGCTGTAGAATATTGAGCTCTGTTCGGCTGTAGAATAGTGAGCTCTGTTAGGCTGTAGAATATTGAGCTCTGTTCGGCTGTAGAATAGTGAGCTCTGTTAGGCTGTAGAATAGTGAGCTCTGTTAGGCTGTAGAATAGTGAGCTCTGTTAGGCTGTAGAATAGTGAGCTCTGTTAGGCTGTAGAATAGTGAGCTCTGTTAGGCTGTAGAATAGTGAGCTCTGTTAGGCTGTAGAATAGTGAGCTCTGTTAGGATGTAGAATAGTGAGCTCTGTTAGGCTGTGGAATAGGGAGCTCTGTTAGGCTGTAGAATAGTGAGCTCTGTTAGGATGTAGAATAGTGAGCTCTGTTAGGATGTAGAATAGTGAGCTCTGATAGGCTGTAGAATAGTGAGCTCACTTATTAGGCTGTAGAATAGTGAGCTCTGTTAGGCTGTAGAATAGTGAGCTCTGTTAGGATGTAGAATAGTGAGCTCTGTTAGACTGTGGAATAGTGAGCTCTGTTAGGCTGTAGAATAGTGAGCTCTGTTATGCTGATGAATAGTGAGCTCTGTTAGGCTGTAGAATAGTGAGCTCTGTTATGCTGATGAATAGTGAGCTCTGTTAGGCTGTAGAATAGTGAGCTCTGTTAGGCTGTGAAATAGTGAGCTCTGTTAGGCTGATGAATAGTGAGCTATTTTAGGCTGCAGAATAGTGAGCTCTGTTAGGATGTAGAATAGTGAGCCCTTTTAGACTGTGGAATAGTGAGCTCTGTTAGGCTGTAGAATAGTGAGCTCTGTTAGGCTGTGGAATAGTGAGCTCTGTTAGGCTGTAGAATAGTGAGCCCTTTTAGACTGTAGAATAGTGAGCTCTGTTAGGCTGTGGAATATTGAGATCTGGTAGGCTGTGGCATAGTGAGCTCTGTTAGGCTGTAGAATAGTGAGCTCTGTTCGGCTGTATAATAGTGAGCTCTGTTAAGCTGTAGAATAGTGAGCTCTGTTAGGCTGTAGAATAGTGAGCTCTGTTAGACTGTGGAATAGTGAGCTCTGTTAGGCTGTAGAATAGTGAGCTCTGTTAGGCTGTAGAATAGTGAGCTCTGTTAGGCTGTAGAATAGTGAGCTCTGTTAGGCTGTGGAATAGTGAGCTCTGTTAGGCTGTAGAATAGTGAGCCCTTTTAGACTGTAGAATAGTGAGCTCTGTTAGGCTGTGGAATATTGAGATCTGGTAGGCTGTGGCATAGTGAGCTCTGTTAGGCTGTAGAATAGTGAGCTCTGTTCGGCTGTATAATAGTGAGCTCTGTTAAGCTGTAGAATAGTGAGCTCTGTTAGGCTGTAGAATAGTGAGCTCTGTTAGGCTGTAGAATAGTGAGCTCTGTTCGGCTGTAGAATAGTGAGCCCTGTTAGGCTGTAGAATAGTGAGCTCTGTTAGGCTGTAGAATAGTGAGCTCTGTTAGGCTGTAGAATAGTGAGCTCTGTTAGGATGTAGAATAGTGAGCTCTGTTAGGCTGTAGAATAGTGAGCTCTGTTAGGCTGATGAATAGTGAGCTCTGTTAGGCTGTAGAATAGTGAGCTCTGTTAGGCTGTAGAATAGTGAGCTCTGTTAGGCTGTAGAATAGTGAGCTCTGTTAGGCTGTAGAATAGTGAGCTCTGTTAGGCTGTAGAATAGTGAGCTCTGTTAGGCTGTAGAATAGTGAGCTCTGTTAGGCTGTAGAATAGTGAGCTCTGTTAGGCTGTAGAATAGTGAGCTCTGTTAGGCTGTAGAATAGTGAGCTCTGTTAGGCTGTAGAATAGTGAGCTCTTTTAGGCTGTAGAATAGTGAGCTCTGTTAGGCTGTGGAATAGTGATCTCTGTTAGGCTGTAGAATAGTGAGCTCTGTTAGGCTGTAGAATAGTGAGCTCTGTTAGGCTGTAGAATAGTGAGCTCTGTTAGGCTGTAGAATAGTGAGCTCTGTTAGGCTGTAGAATAGTGAGCTCTTTTAGGCTGTAGAATAGTGAGCTCTGTTAGGCTGTGGAATAGTGATCTCTGTTAGGCTGTAGAATAGTGAGCTCTGTTAGGCTGTAGAATAGTGTGGCCACACAGACAGTGTGTTGAAGAAGGCACAACATCGCCGCTTCAACCTCAGGAGGCTGAAGAAATTTGGTTTTGCCCCTAAGACACTCACATACTTTTACAGATGCATCCTGTTGGGCTGTATCACCGCCTGGTATGGCAACTGAACCACCCGCAACTGCAGGGCTCTCCAGAGAGTGGTGCGGTCTGCCCAATGCATCACCGGGGGCAAATTACCTGCCCTCCAGGACACCTACAGCACCCGATGTCACAGGAAGGCCAAAAAAGATCATCAAGGACATCAACAACCCGAGACACTGGCTGTTCACCCCGCTATCATCCAGAAGGCGAGGTCAGTACAGGTGCATCAAATTGGGACCGAGAGACTGAAAAACAGCTTCTATCTCAAGGCCATTAGACTAAAATAGCCAGTGGTGGAAAAAGTACCCAATCATCATACTTGAGTAAAAGTAAAGATACCTTAATAGAAAATGACTGAAGTAAAATGAAAGTCACCCAGTAAATTATTACTTGATTTAAAGTCTAAAAGTATTTGGTTTTAAATATACTTAACTATCAAAAGTAAAAGTATGACTAATTTAAAATACCTTATGTTAAGCAAACCAGACGGTACAATTTTCTTATTTTTTGTAATTTACGGATAGCCAGTGGCACACTCCAACAGTCAGACATCATTAGCAAACCATGCATGTGTGTTTAGTGAGTCCGCCAGATCAGAGGCAGTAGGGATGACAAGGTAGGTTCTGTTTATAAGCGTGTGAATTGGACCTTTTTCTGTCCTGCTAAGCATTCAAAATGTAACAAGTACTTTTGGGTGTCATGGAAAATGTAAGGAGTAAAAAGTACATTATTTTCTTTAGGAATGTAGTGAAGTGAAAGTAGAAGTTGTCAAAATATAAATAGTAAAGTAAAGATACCCCAAAAAACGACTTATGTAGTACTGTAAAGTATTTTACTTAAGTACTGTACTTTACACCACTGAAAATAGGCATCACTAGCCGGCTACCAACCAGTTACTCAACCCTACACCTTAGAGGCTGCTGCCCTATGTATATAGACATGGAACACTGGTCACTTTAATAATGGAACACTGGTCACTTTATTAATGGAACACTGGTCACTTTAATAATGGAACACTGGTCACTTTATTAATGGAACACTGGTCACTTTAATAATGGAACACTGGTCACTTTAATAATGGAACACTGGTCACTTTAATAATGGAACACTGGTCACTTTAATAATGGAACACTGGTCACTTTAATAATGGAACACTGGTCACTTTTAATAATGGAACACTGGTCACTTTAATAATGGAACACTGGTCACTTTAATAATGGAACACTGGTCACTTTATTAATGGAACACTGGTCACTTTAATAATGGAACACTGGCCACTTTAATAATGGAACACTGGTCACTTTAATAATGGAACACTGGTCACTTTAATAATGGAACACTGGTCACTTTATTAATGGAACACTGGTCACTTTAATAATGGAACACTGGTCACTTTAATAATAGAACACTGGTCACTTTAATAATGGAACACTGGTCACTTTATTAATGGAACACTGGTCACTTTAATAATGGAACACTGGTCACTTTAATAATGGAACACTGGTCACTTTAATAATGGAACACTGGTCACTTTAATAATGGAACACTGGTCACTTTAATAATGGAACACTGGTCACTTTAATAATGGAACACTGGTCACTTTAATAATGGAACACTGGTCACTTTAATAATGGAACACTGGTCACTTTTAATAATGGAACACTGGTCACTTTAATAATGGAACACTGGTCACTTTAATAATGGAACACTGGTCACTTTAATAATGGAACACTGGTCACTTTATTAATGGAACACTGGTCACTTTAATAATGGAACACTGGTCACTTTAATAATAGAACACTGGTCACTTTAATAATGGAACACTGGTCACTTTATTAATGGAACACTGGTCACTTTAATAATGGAACACTGGTCACTTTAATAATGGAACACTGGTCACTTTAATAATGGAACACTGGTCACTTTAATAATGGAACACTGGTCACTTTAATAATGGAACACTGGTCACTTTAATAATGGAACACTGGTCACTTTATTAATGGAACACTGGTCACTTTAATAATGGAACACTGGCCACTTTAATAATGGAACACTGGTCACTTTAATAATGGAACACTGGTCACTTTAATAATGGAACACTGGTCACTTTATTAATGGAACACTGGTCACTTTAATAATGGAACACTGGTCACTTTAATAATAGAACACTGGTCACTTTAATAATGTAACACTGGTCACTTTATTAATGGAACACTGGTCACTTTAATAATGGAACACTGGTCACTTTAATAATGGAACACTGGTCACTTTAATAATGGAACACTGGTCACTTTAATAATGGAACACTGGTCACTTTAATAATGGAACACTGGTCACTTTAATAATGGAACACTGGTCACTTTAATAATGGAACACTGGTCACTTTAATAATGGAACACTGGTCACTTTAATAATGGAACACTGGCCACTTTAATAATGGAACACTGGTCACTTTAATAATGGAACACTGGTCACTTTAATAATGGAACACTGGTCACTTTAATAATGGAACACTGGTCACTTTAATAATGGAACACTGGTCACTTTAATAATGGAATACTGGTCACTTTAATAATACCAGTTGTCTCTTCTCCCTGACAAGGGTATATGGCTTGGATGGAGGAAAAGCAACATAAAATTGAGTTATGCCTAATATTGCAATTCATATTATTTTTCATAAATTAATTTAGCTAACTTACATCTCAAGGCCATACATACATGCAAGAAGCCTTGCATACATACAGTTGAAGTCGGGAGTTTACATACACTTAGATTGGAGTCATTAAAACTAGTTTTTCAACCACTCCACAAATTTCTTGTTAACAAACTATAGTTTTGGCAAATCAGTTAGGACATCTACTTTGTGCATGAGACAAGTAATTTTTCCAACAATTGTTTACAGACAGATTATTTCACTTATAATTCATTGTATCACAATTCCAGTGGGTCAGAAGTTTACATACACTAAGTTGACTGTGCCTTTAAACAGCTTGGAAAATTCCAGAAAATTATGTCATGGCTTTAGAAGCTTCTGACAGGCTAATTGACATCATTTGAGTCAATTGGAGGTGTACTTGTGGATATATTTCAAGGCCTACCTTCAAACTCAGTGCCTCTTTGCTTGACATCATGGGAAAATCAAAAGAAATCAGCCAAGACCTCAGAGAAAAAATTGTAGACCTCCACAAGTCTGGTTCATCCTTGTGAGCAATTCACGTTCTGTCTCCTAGAGATGAACTTACTTTCGTGCGAAAATTGCAAATTAATCCCAGAACAACAGCAAAGGACCTTGTGAAGATGTTGGAGGAAACGGGTACAAAAGTATCTATATCCACAGTAAAACAAGTCCTATATCGACATAACCTCAAAGGCCTCTCAGCAAGGAAGAAGCCACTGCTCTAAAACCGCCATAAAAAAGCCAGACTACGGTTTGCAACTGCACATGGGGACAAAGATCGTACTTTTTGATGAAACAAAAATAGAACTGTTTGGCCATAATGACCAGAGTTGTATTTGGAGGAAAAAGGGGGAGGCTTGCAAGCCGAAGAACACCATCCCAACTGTGAAGCACGGGGGTGGCAGCATCATGTTGTGGGAGTGCTTTGCTGCAGGAGGGACTGGTGCACTTCACAAAATAGATGGCATCATGAGGCAGGAAAGTGATATGGATATATTGAAGAAACATCTCAAGACATCAGTCAGGAAGTTAAAGCTTGGTCACAAATGGGTCTTCCAAATGGACAATGACCCCAAGCATACTTGCAAGCAAAGTTGTGGCAAAATAGCTTAAGGACAACAAAGTCAAGCTATTAGAGTGGCCATCACAAAGCCCTGACCTCAATCCTATAGAAAATGTGTGGGCAGAAATGAAAAAGTGTGTGCGAGCAAGGAGGCCTACAAACCTGACTCAGTTACACCAGCTCTGTCAGGAGGAATGGGCCAAAATTCACCCAACTTATTGTGGGAAGCTTGTGGAAAGCTACCCGAAACGTTTGACTCAAGTTAAGCACTCAGTCACGGTATTTGAACATTTTCCACATCAGCCCCTTCATTCTCCTTATTCTCCACATGCACCCCCATCACAGCTATTCTTTCCACTGTCAGAATGAAAGAGGAAGCCAGCCCTGCGCCCAGACTTGTATTCTGTGGTGAATATGGACTCATGTCTGGGTTTCGAATTTGGTAACCTACTAAAAGTTTAATGTAGAATTTTTATTGTGTATTTATCGTAGATCGCGCCACACTCTACCAACTGAGCTAAAGAAGGGCCCCGATCTGGAGGGTCTACATCCTCCCTACTGGTGATGAAGGCTCATTCTCTCTCCAACTGACTGCTAGATCGTACATAATGCATATTAACATCACATAATGTCATCACATAATGACATCACATAATGACATCACATAATGACATCACATAATAACATCACATAATGACATCACATAATGACATCACATGATAACATCACATAATGACATCACATAATAACATCACATAATGACATCACATGATAACATCACATAATGACATCACATAATGACATCACATAATGACATCACATAATGACATCACATAATAACATCACATAATGACATCACATGATAACATCACATAATGACATCACATAATGACATCACATAATAACATCACATAATGACATCACATAATGACATCACATGATAACATCACATAATGACATCACATAATGACATCACAAAATGACATCACATGATAACATCACATAATGACATCACATAATGACATCACATAATGACATCACATAATAACATCACATAATGACATCACATGATAACATCACATAATGACATCACATAATGACATCACATAATGACATCACATAATGACATCACATGATAACATCACATATTGACATCACATAATGACATCACATTATCACTGTTGAGACAATTGTTGCTTTGTTTATTTTCTGTTATTATTCCTTTCCTTCTTTCTGTTCCTGCTCGTCTTTCTTTCCTTCCCCAACTACTATTAAAGGTCATGAATCAATTTCCTATTGTCTGGGTGGAAAAGGAGGCGGCTGCCTCTGCCTCTGCTGCCGCTGCCTCTGCTGTGTGCTTTTGCGTGCGCGCGTGCGTGCGTGTGTGTGTTCATTCAATGCGCTTATGGACAACATGAATCAGGTTTTTGATACAAGGGGGCTGGCGCGGATTCAATGCAGTAAAATATTTCCCTTCCCAATACAGTGGGGTGCGGGATTACTGGATCCCTTGATAAAGATGAGCCAGCACCTTCCCCTTGTGAGGATAACGACACAGAGTCTTTTTCTAAAATGTTTTATGAGATTACAAAAACACATTGGGAGGGACCTTTCCAGATCCTTGATATCCTTCATCTGCACTTTTCAATTCAAACTACAGGTTTTCAATAGTGTACAAGTCAATGGTGTTCAAGCCATTGCAAAATGTGGATTCTGTGGTCAATTAACATTTAAAGTCCTGGACCTCGGTACCCTTCTCCGTATGTGACCAATGAGCAGCCATTTTAACTGCAAATATAAATAGTCTTAATTTGAAAAAAATCAACGACGGAGGGGGCCATGACTTTACATATTTTTTTGAGATATTTCTATTTGAATGTAATATGCATTTAAGATGACTGCCTCAAAACTTGTCTTGTCTTGCTGTAGGATCCACTTGCAGAAAAGTTTCAGCCTCTTGGCAGAGGCAACCAGGTTTTTTGCAAAAATGTCCATGATGTCGTTGACCTTACCGTTTTTTACAATCCCTTTGGCACTCATTTCGGAACCTTGATGTCATTTCCCAAAACTCTAGACACAAAACTCACGACCGATAATCAAAATGCACATTTTTCAAAACTCTTTTTCCAATTGCTTGGATACAATACACATAAAGCTAAGATTATTTGTTAATTGAACTAAAATCACCTGTTCAAAATGACACAGCTTAACATCAAAGTATTACCATTTCAAAATGCAATTCACACATTACATCTGAGATGACTGTCTATTCATTTCATTACAATGATCTAACTATCAACTGACACAACTGCTCAAAATGATGAGTAACTGTTACATTACTCTTAATGCATAGTTTTATGGAAACTGACAAACAATATTCCATGTTTAGATCATGAAAGTTTCAGGATAACGAGATCCATTGACATCAATTACCGTGGCACATGAACCAATTGGACTACATTATCTATGGATGTAATATTTCATCATCATTCTTTATCAGACACTGTTTCTATGGTCCCATGTACCACTTTTCCAGACCATGTTTTCAGATTTGACATTACTGTACACTCACCGGACACTTTATTTGGTACACCTATCTAGTACTGGGTAGGACCCCCTTTTGCCTCCACAACAGCCTGAATTATTCACGGTGTTGTACGTTAAGAGATTATCTTCTGCCCACCACTGTTATAAACAGCTGTTATTTGAGCATTTGTGGCCTTTCTGTTAGGTTGAATGAGTCTGGACATTCTCCTCTGACCTCTCTCATTAACAAAGTGTTTTAACCCACAGAACTGCCACTCAATGAATGTGTTTTGTTTATCACAACATTCTCTGTAAACTCTAGAGACTGTAGTGAGTAAAAATCACAGCTGTTTCTGATATGCTGGAACCACCATGTGTGGCATCAACAATTATACCACGTTCAAAATTGCTGAGATGACGCATCTTGCCCGTTCTAATGTTTGGTCGACAACTTAAGCTCTCTACTCTATATACTCTATATACTGAGTTGCAGGCAGCCACATGATTCGCTGTTCGAAGGAGCAGGCTATTTGCGTTAACAAGCAGGTGTACCTAATAAAGTGACCGGTGTATGTATGTAGGCCCTTGTAATTGCTTTTCCAATACTGCCAACTCGTTAATGATGATTGATTTCACATTGTGGTACGAGTATATAGGAAAATAAGTGGTATCCTCCTAAACTCAGCAAAAAAAGAAATCTCCCTTTTTCAGAGCCCTTTCAAAGATAATTCGTAAAAATCCAAATAACTTCACAGATCTTCATTGTGAAGGGTTTAAACACTGTTTTCCATGCTTGTTCAATGAACCATAAACAATTAATGAACATGCACCTGTGGAACGGTCGTTAAGACACTTACAGCTTACAGACGGTAGGCAATTAAGGTCACAGTTATGAAAACTTAGGACACTAAAGAGGACTTTCTACTGACTCTGAAAAACACCAAAAGAAAGATGCCCAGGGTCCCTGCTCATCTACGTGAACGTGCCTTAGGCATGCTGCAAGGAGGCATGAGGACTGCAGATGTGGCCAGGACAATAAATTGTAATGTCCATACTGTGAGACGCCTAAGACAGAGCTACAGGGAGACAGGACGGACGCCTGATCGTCCTCGCAGTGGCAGACAACGTGTAACAACACCTGTACAGGATTGGTACATCCGAACATCACACCTGTGGGACAGGTACAGGATGGCAACAACAACTGTCCGAGTTACACCAGGAACGCACAATCCCACCATCAGTGCTCAGACTGTCCGCAATAGGCTGAGAGAGGCTGGACTGAGGACGTGTAGGCCTATTGTAAGGTAGGTCCTTACCAGACATCACCGGCAACTACGTTGCCTATGGGCACGAACACACCGTCGCTGGACCAGACAGGACTGGCAAAACGTGCTCTCCACTGTCGAGTGACGGTTTTGTCTCACCAGGGGTGATGGTTGGATTTACATTTATCATTGGAGGAGTGAGCGTTACACCGAGGTCTGTACTCTGGAGTCGGGTCGATTTGGAGGTGGAGGGTCCGTCATGGTCTGGGGCGGTGTGTCACAGCATCATTGGACTGAGCTTGTTGTCATTGCAGGCAATCTCAACGCTGTGCGTTACAGGGAAGACATCCTCCTGCCTCATGTGGTACCCTTCCTGCAGGCTCATCCTGACATGACCCTCCAGCATGACAATGCCACCAGCCATACTGCTCGTTCTGTGCATGATTTCCTGCAAGACAGGAATGTCAGTGTTCTGCCATGGCCAGCGAAGACTCCGGATCTCAATCCCATTGAGCACGTCTGGGACCTGTTGGATCGGAGGGTGAGGGCTATGGCCAATCCCACCAGAAATGTCCGGGAACTTGCAAGTGCCTTGGTGGAAGAGTGGGGTAACATCTTACAGGAAGAATTGGCAAATCTGGTTCAGTCCATGAGGAGGAGATGCACTGCAGTACTTAATTCAGCTGGTGGCCACACCAGATACTGACTTTTACTTTTGATTTTGACCCCTCTTTATTCAGGGACACATTATTCCAATTCTGTTAGTCACATGTCTGTGGAACTTGTTCAGTTTATGTCTCAGTTGTTGAATCTTGTTATATTCATACAAATATTTACATATGTTAAGTTTGCTGAAAATAAACGCAGTTGACAGTGAGAGGATGTTTATTTTTTTGCTGAGTTTATAACAACATAGACGTTGAGCCAGCAGGTGATCCAGGCCACAATAGAGGTCAAGCAGTGGGCGGAGGAAGATGTGGTGGTCAAAGGAATGGCAGGGGACAAGCACCCCTTCTGAGAAGTGGTCGTGGGCCTCGTTTGAGAGGTGTGGGGGAACGTGGTCGAGGACAAGGCCACGGACCAAGGCAGCGGCAAGAATAGCAAAGAGTGTCCAATGAAATCCGAGCAATAGTTGTAGACCATGTTGTAAATCATGGCATGACAATGACTGAGGCAGCTATAATGATTCAACCAAACCTCAGAAGATCAACCGCGGCCTCAATCATCAGAACTTTCCGCAATGGGAACCGGTAAGTCTTCAGCCTTCACTAAACATTAGGCTACTCTCAATTGTCAAATGACTGTATACTGCATGCCAATGTGTACCACAGAGTAGGTGATGTGACTAAGTGTGTTCTTACTGTAATTTTCCCTGCAGAATTGAGACTTGGCAAAATAGGGAAGGCAGAGGCAAAATTCTGACTGACCCAACAAGGGTGGGCTGTGGTAAATTTGGTTCGGGCCAGAAATGATATTCACCTTACAGAAATTCGGCAGCACATCTTGGACAACGGCGACATGTTCAACAATGTGGAAGCCATAAGTTTGCCGACTATTACACGCATGCTGAAAAGGCACCAGGTGTCTTTAAAACAACTATACCGTGTGCCTTTTGAAAGAAATGCAGACAGAGTGAAGCAGCTGAGTACTGGGTATGTTGAGGTATGTTCAGTTTCAAGATGCCTGTTGTGAAAAATTCCCCAAAGATTCTAAATCATTGTAATCAGTAATTCTCTTTCCAAAATGTCTTTTTAGAGGGTGGTGGAGCTGGATGCTGACGAAAACCATCACAAATTCCTCTTTTTGGATGAGGCAGGTTTCGACCTGGCCAAGACAAGGAGGAGAGGTCAGAATTCATTGGCCAGCGGGCAACCATCCAAGTACCTGGACAGCGTGGGGCCAACATCACCATGTGTGCGGCTATATCGGAAGATGTTGTGGTGGGACGCAGACCTCGTATAGGATCATATAATGCAGCTCTCCTTGTAACCTTCCTTGATGAGCTAAATCAGGTCTGTAGAGCTGATGGCGTGACCTATGTCATTGTGTGGGATAATGTCAGGTTCCACCATGCTCAAATGGTGCAAGCATGGTTTCAGGCCCATCCACAATTTACCACCCTGTACTTACCCCCATACTCTCCTTTCCTTAACCCGATTGAGGAATTCTTCTCCACATGTTGTCCACGAACAAGCCACCCTTCTCCAGGCCATGGATGACGCATGCAATGACATCACGGCAGACCAGTGTCAGGCCTGGATTCGCCCGAAGATTCTTCCCAAGATGTTTGGCTAATTAAAACATCAATTGTGATGTGGATGAGAACCTGTGGCCAAATCCACAAGACAGGGTTGATGGAAATATAGAAGTACAGTAATCAACCCTTTGTTTTGCTTTTTACAGTAAGCCAGGTGAGGAACACTGCAGTTGACGTTTTACAGTAAGCCAGGTGAGGAACACTGCAGTTGACGTTTACCTGTTTTTTCTTTTTTTGTAGCTAATTATTTTTGCTTCGATGCAAAGTAACCTATGTTGTGATTTTATTGTATTTCATCAATACATTTCAGATTTTGTTCAATGACTCCACTGTGTCTGTAGTATTCTCTCTACTAGTCCTTTTACAGTGATATATTTACGTGTAGTAGCATAATGAAACATGTGTCACATATTTTGTACTACAATATTTAATGATTGTACGAACAACTACACAGTGAAACTATTGGTATCTTGTGTGTGGGTGATCTAAATTAACGTTCCTATGGTATTTCATAATAAATGAGTTATTTGAACCAACGATTCTGCAAGTGCAAGGTTTCTTTAAAGATATGAATGCACAATGTTACAAATGATGACCGTTTTGAGTTTTGTGTCTAGAGTTTTGAATAATGACCACAAGGTTCTGAAATTAGTGCCAAAGTGATAACAAGGGTCCCAGGAGCACTGGAAGCAAAATAGCACCATAACATCAAACCATATTTTACAGTAGGGATGAGGTATTTTTTGCTGACCATAGCCATACCTACACCTACTGTGTGTGTGTGTGTGGTGTGTGTGTGTGTGTGTCTCAGTGTCTGTGTGTCTCAGTGTGTGTGTCTCAGTGCTTGTGTGTGTGTGTGTGTCTCAGTGTTTCTCTGTACGTGTAGTGTGTGCACTGTGTGTACTGTGTGTGTGTCTCAGTGTGTGTGTGTCTCTGTGCTTGTGTGTGTATGTGTGTGTGTAGTGTGTGTGCTGTGTGTGTGTGTAATGAGGTCATGTTGTCCACGAACCCGGTCATCAATCAGGACAATGGACCACTGCAGAACTCCCAGGGTTCAACCCTGGGTCGCACCAATCAGAACCATGGGAATTAACCCACGCTTTACCAGTTGTTCCGTTGTATTTCCTACCATGCCCAGACTGTTAGATCTGGCCAACTAATACTGTTCCACCATTTTCCTGTGCTTGGTGGTGATTGTTTGCGAGTGGGAAATTAACAAAGAAAGTAACACCCAAAGAGAACAAAGAGAACTAACGGTATATTTCCTGCAGCTGAAATATTAAGATATTGTTTCGAGCTAGTAATATGTCATGGCTTTATGAAAACCCATAATTAAATACACACAGAATGTGCGCCTAAAAAGTCAGCAGTATAATCACACGTGCTACTGCCTTCCCCGAAAGCATTCTGACGTTGAGGCACCCCTGACCCTAAAACTCCTTGAAATTGGATGGTTTGATTGCCTCTTTAAGAAAACACAAGGCAAAGAGGCAACAAGGCACAACTCTGTCCTCACCATGGGTCTGTGTAGCCTGCAAAGAATACCCTCTATACCTGAACTTCTCTCCTTCACCTGCAAGCAACACTGCGATAGGAGGTTTAGTATCTTGAACAATATTCAATACTACACTAAAAACAAATGGTTCTATATAGTGCCAAATAAGGGTTCTTTGGCTTGTAACCAAAGCGGAACCCTTTATGATGCTACATGGAATTTTTTTTTGATGGTTCTATCAACAACCATGCTCCTCAGGTTCTAAATGGAACTTATATGGTACAAAAAAAAAAAAACTTTAATAACTTCTTATGGCTGCAATCCCGTTAACGGGATGAAATGACAACAGCCAGTGAAAGTGCAGGGCGCCAAATTCAAACAACAGAAATCTCATAATTAAAATTCCTCAAACTTACATGTATCTTATACCATTTTAAAGGTAATCTTGTTGTTAATCCCACCAAAGTGTCCGATTTCAAATAGGCTTTACAGCGAAAGCACCACAAACGATTATGTTAGGTCACCGCAAAATCACAGAAAAACACAGTCATTTTTCCAGCTAAAGACAGGAGTCACAAAAAAGCAGAAATAGAGATAAAATTAATCACTAACCTTTGATGATCTTCATCAGATGACACTCATAGAACTTCATGTTACACAATACATATATGTTTTGTTCGATAAAGTTCATATTTATATCCAAAAACCTCAGTTTACATTGGCGCCATGTTCAGAAATGCCTCCAAAATATCCGGAGAAATTGCAGATAGCCACGTCAAATAACAGAAATACTCATCATAAACTTTGATGAAAGATACATGTTTTACATAGAATTCAAGATACACTTGTTCTTAATGCAACCGCTGTGTCAGATTTCAAAAAGCTTTACGGCAAAAGCACAATATTCAATAATCTGAGAACAGCGTTCAGCCACAAAAGGAAGACATACAGTTACCCGCCAAATTGTGCAGTCAACAAAACTCATAAAAAGCATTATAAATCTTCACTTACCTTTGCTGATCTTCGTCAGAATGCACTCCCAGGACTCCCACTTCCACAAGAAATGTTTGTTTTTGTTCGGTAATGTCCATCATTTATGTCCAAATAGCTATTTTTGTTAGCGTGTTTGGTAAACAAATCCAAAGTCAGGAAGCGCGTTCACTAAAAGCAGACGAAATGTCAAAAAGTTCCGTAACAGTCAGTAGAAACATGTCAAACGATGTATTGAATCCATCTTTAGAATGTTTTTAACATAAATCTTCAGTAACGTTCCAACCGGAGAATTACATTGACTTCAGATGTGCGATGGAACAGAGCTCCCTCTCATGTGAACGCGCATGGTCAGAGCATGGTAAGGTCATGATAGACCTGACTAATTCCTTTCTCCATCGGCCCCACTTCACAGTAGAGGCATCAGACAAGGTTCTACAGACTGTTGACATCTAGTGGAAGCCGTAGGAAGTGCAAACTCATCCATATCCCACTGTGTATTCAATAGGGGCTTGGTTGAAAATCGACCAACCTCAGAATTCCCACTTCCTGTTTGGATTTTTTCTAAGGTTTTTGCCTGCCATATGAGTTCTGTTGTACTCAAAGACATCATTCAAACAGTTTTAGAAACTTCAGAGTGTTTTCTATCCAATACTAATAATAATATGCATATATTAGCAACTGGGACTGAGGAGCAGGCAGTTTACCATGGGCACCTCTGGGCACCTTTCATCCAAGCGACTCAATACTGCCCCTGCAGCCATAAGGAGTTTTAATATACATTTAAATGGTAGTAATTTGGCAGATGCTCTTATCCAGAGTGACTTACAGTTAGTGCATTCATCTTAAGATAGCTAGGTGGGACAATACACTCTTAAGCCTTAGCCCCACCCATCTCTTTAAGGAATAACATGTGAGGCCATGTGCTAAACAGAGTGAGTACGGTAGTGTAGTAAACAACCAAAGATTTCAAGACTAAAAGTGGTGAAAGTAGTAGCCTATAAAAAGGAAAAACTCCAGGTGAAAACACTCTTTATCTTGTCCTATGTTCTAATCTGACTTTGGTTCAGGTCATGTTGTTCTACACATTACAGTCTCTGGTAAACACACACTATATCAAATAAAATCTATGTTTATTTGTCACATGCACAGGATACAGAAGGTGTAAACGGTACAGTGAAATGGTTACTTGCACATTTGCATAGAAGCAATATCAAAAATAAAAAGTGTCCAGATAAAAATATGTTATAAATATTTTATCATTATTAGATAATGCTTAGCCAGACATACTTGTTTAAATTGATGGGTCATGTGAAAGAAACGCTATAACCACCCCCCAGCCACATCTAGCTAAGTGGACGGGTCACTATTGTCTAAACATGTACACATGTTCATGAAATACAATAGATGGCCATAATCACCCACAGCCACACACCTGGCTAATTTGATGGGTCAGGTAATCATCTGGCGAAGTGGAGTCGTTTGTTTAGACATGTAGCTAGCTAGCTAAACAATTAACCATAATCCCAACTCATACAGTACACACGGATTGTCATAGCTAGCCACCATGCATGAAATGCTGTTGTATGAATATGCAGGTAGCTACTAACCAACTAGGTTCAATGTTAGCTAGCTAACTAACATTAGGCTATAACTAGCAATGCAAATAGCTTTCTGAGACACAAAACATATAACTACACAGATCATAAACATAATGTTAGCTAGCAAGCCAGCAAGCTAACATTCGCTAGCTAGCGAACAATGCGTTTGAACTTGCAATGAAAACTACATTTTGACTAAATTTGAATATCTGAAAATTTTGCTAGACTCTTACCCATATACATGGCTGAATGCTTCACGGCAGACTGGAACCCCTAAAACAAAGTGAAAGATTTCCTGTGTCGTTTCTGTTTTGTTTGTAGCTTGTTTGGCCCGTTGTGTCAAGTCACTCCAGTTCACACCGTGTGCAGAAAGTAGTCTATCAAAACGTTTTCCCACTGCTCTTTGTCGATTGCGCCTGTGGGGTGGGTGGGGTGTACTCTGCTGTCCTAGCTTCAGGGGCATTCTGGTTCCACCATTGGGGTGGACAGAGAAGAGCTTTGACTGGGCTGAGAGCGAGGGCCAAGAGACCATAGGTTCTTGTTGTGTAGGGTTTGAGCATAGCCTGAGGGTAGGCAGGGGCAAGATCGACTTGCTGCTCTGTAGACAAGTACCATGGTTTTGTAGTGGACGCGAGCTTTGACTGAACGCCAGTGGAGTGTGCGGAGGAGTGGGGTGACATGGGAGAACTTCGGAATGCGATAATTGCTGGGGATTGATTGCACAAGCGGGGAGCCCAGGCAACAGCGAGCTGCAGAAGTCCAGACGGAAGATGACAAGTGCCAATGTGCCGCTTCCTGTGTGGGGTAGGGTCGTACTCTGTGGATGTTGCACAGCATGAACCTATATGTTCTTGGAGCTCCGTCTTGTCAAGGTTGAGCTTGAGATGGTGGGCCGACATCCAACCTGAGATATCTGTCAGGTATGCAGAGGTGCATGTCGCCACCTGGGTGTCAGAAGGGGGGAAAGAGAAAAGTAGTTAAGTGTCATCCGCATAGCAATGAAAGGAGATACCATGTGAGGATATGACAGAGCCAAGTGACTTGGTGTATAGAGAGAAGAGGAGAGGGCTTAGAACCGAGCCTTGGGGGACACCAGTAATGAGAGCATGTGTTGCAGACATAGATCCTCTCCACATCACCTGGTAGGATGCAATCCAACAGTGTGCAGAGCTTGAGACACCCAGATCTGAGAGGGTGGAGAGGAGGATCTGATGGTTCAAGGGGTCGAAGACAGTGGATAGATCGAGGAGGATGAGAACAGACGAGAGAGGGTCAGCTTTGGCAGTGTGGAGAAACTCCGTGACACAGAGAAGAGCAGTTTCGGTTGAGTGTCCTGTCTTGAAGCCTAACTGGTTAGGGTCAAAAATATCTTTCTGGAAGAGATAGCTAAATAGTTGGTCAGAGACAGCACGCTCAAGTGTTTTGTGAAGAAAAGAAAGAAGGGATACCGCTCTATAGTTTTTGATGTCAGAGGGGTTGAGTTTGGTTTCTTGAGGAGGGAGCTACTCTGGCCATTTTGAAGTCAGAGGGGATGCAGCCAGTGGTCAGAGATGAGTTGATGAGGGAAGTAAGGAATGGGAGAAGGTCTCCAGAGATGGTGTCAAGCGGGCAGGTTGTCGGGCGACCGGACATCACTAGTCATAAGATTTAATCTGGAGAGAGAGGGTAGATTGAGGAGCGGATGTAATCAACCTTCTTTTCAAAGTGTTTGACAAAGTCATCCGCAGAGAGGGATGAGGTAGGGGGAGAGCGTGGAGGATTAAGGTGGGAGGAGAAGGTGGAAAAGAGTTCCCTAGGATTAGAGGCAGAAAATTGAAATTTAGAGTGATAGAAGGTGTCTTAAAGCTGATAAAGAGGAAGAGAAGGTAGAGAGGAGGGAGGGAAAGAATGGTAAGTCCTCCGGAAGTTTAGTTTTCCTCCAGCAGCCCTGTTCTGTAAGCTCGCAATGAGTCACTCAGCCACAGAGCAGGAGGAGAGGGCTGAGCCGGCCGGGAGGAAAGGGGACAGTGAGAGTCATAGGATGCGGAAAGGAGTAGGGCTGGTGTGGTGACCATATTACCAACACACAGTCATGAGTCATGACTGCAGTAAAATTCCCTCTGGACATGCTTTGGTAGTACCCAAATGGCTAATGATCCGCGTAACTTGTAAAAATAATCTGCAACACTCAGTCCCCGAGTTCCAAACTGCCTCTGGAAGCAAGGTCAGCACAATGACTGTTCGTCGGGAGCTTTATGAAATGGGTTTCCAAATCAAATCAAATCAAATCAAATTTTATTAGTCACATACACATGGTTAGCAGATGTTAATGCGAGTGTAGCGAAATGCTTGTGCTTCTAGTTCCGACAATGCAGTAATAACCAACAGTAATCTAACCTAACAATTCCACACTACTACCTTACACACACACACAAGTGTAAGGGATAAAGAATATGTACATAAAGATATATGGATGAGTGGTGGTACAGAACGGCATGGCAGATGCAGTAGATGGTATAGAGTACGGTATATACATACAGTGGGGAGAACAAGTATTTGATACACTGCCGATTTTGCAGGTTTTCCTACTTACAAAGCATGTAGAGGTCTGTAATTTTTATCATAGGTACACTTCAACTATGAGAGACGGAATCTAAAACGAAAATCCAGAAAATCACATTGTATGATTTTTAAGTAATTAATTTGCATTTTATTGCATGACATAAGTATTTGATACATCAGAAAAGCAGAACTTAATATTTGGTACAGAAACCTTTGTTTGCAATTACAGAGATCATACGTTTCCTGTAGTTCTTGACTAGGTTTGCACACACTGCAGCAGGGATTTTGGCCCACTCCTCCCTACAGATCTTCTCCAGATCCTTCAGGTTTTGGGGCTGTCGCTGGGCAATACGGACTTTCAGCTCCCTCCAAAGATTTTCTATTGGGTTCAGGTCTGGAGACTGGCTAGGCCACTCCAGGACCTTGAGATGCTTCTTACGGAGCCACTCCTTAGTTGCCATGGCTGTGTGCTTCGTGTCGTTGTCATGCTGGAAGACCCAGCCACGACCCATCTTCAATGCTCTTACTGAGGGAAGGAGGTTGTTGGCCAAGATCTCGCGATACATGGCCCCATCCATCCTCCCCTCAATACGGTGCAGTCGTCCTGTCCCCTTTGCAGAAAAGCATCCCCAAAGAATGATGTTTCCACCTTCATGCTTCACGGTTGGGATGGTGTTCTTGGGGTTGTACTCATACTTCTTCTTCCTCCAAACACGGCGAGTGGAGTTAGACCAAAAAGCTCTATTTTTGTCTCATCAGACCACATGACCTTCTCCCATTCCTCCTCTGGATCATCCAGATGGTCATTGGCAAACTTCAGACGGGCCTGGACATGCACTGGCTTAAGCAGGGGGACCTTGCGTGCGCTGCAGGATTTTAATCCATGACGGCGTAGTGTGTTACTAATGGTTTTCTTTGAGACTGTGGTCCCAGCTCTCTTCAGGTCATTGACCAGGTCCTGCCGTGTAGTTCTGGGCTGATCCCTCACCTTCCTCATGATCATTGATGCCCCACGAGGTGAAATCTTGCATGGAGCCCCAGACCGAGGGTGATTGACCGTCATCTTGAACTTCTTCCATTTTCTAATAATTGCGCCAACAGTTGTTTCCTTCTCACCAAGCTGCTTGCCTATTGTCCTGTAGCCCATCCCAGCCTTGTGCAGGTCTACAATTTTATCCCTGATGTCCTTACACAGCTCTCTGGTCTTGGCCATTGTGGAGAGGTTGGAATCTGTTTGATTGTGTGTGGACAGGTGTCTTTTATACAGGTAACGAGTTCAAACAGGTGCAGTTAATACAGGTAATGAGTGGAGAACAGGAGGGCTTCTTAAAGAAAAACTAACAGGTCTGTGAGAGCCGGAATTCTTACTGGTTGGTAGGTGATCAAATACTTATGTCATGCAATAAAATGCAAATTAATTATTTAAAAATCATACAATGTGATTTTCTGGATTTTTGTTTTAGATTCCGTCTCTCACAGTTGAAGTGTACCTATGATAAAAATTACAGACCTCTACATGCTTTGTAAGTAGGAAAACCTGCAAAATCGGCAGTGTATCAAATACTTGTTCTCCCCACTGTATGAGATGAGTACTGTAGGGTATGTAAACATAAAGTGGCATAGTTTAAAGTGGCTAGTGGTACATGTATTGCATAAAGATGGCAAGATGCAGTAGATGATATAGAGTACAGTATATATACATATGAGATGGGTAATGTAGGGTATGTAAACATTGTATTAAGTGGCATTGCTTAAAGTGGCTAGTGGTACATTTTTACATAATTTCCATCAATTCCCATTTTTAAAGTGGCTGGAGTTGAGTCAGTATGTTGGCAGCGGCCGCTAAATGTTAGTGGTGGCTGTTTAACAGTCTGATGGCCTTGAGATAGAAGCTGTTTTTCAGTCTCTCGGTCCCTGCTTTGATGCACCTGTACTGACCTCGCCTTCTGGATGATAGCGGGGTGAACAGGCAGTGGCTTGGGTGGTTGTTGTCCTTGATGATCTTTATGGCCTTCCTGTGACATCGGGTGGTGTAGGTGTCCTGGAGGGCAGGTAGTTTGCCCCTGGTGATGCGTTCTGCAGACCTCACTACCCTCTGGAGAGCCTTACGGTTGTGGGCGGAGCAGTTGCCGTACCAGGCGGTGATACAGCCCGACAGGATGCTCTCGATTGTGCATCTGTAGAAGTTTGTGAGTGCTTTTGGTGACAAGCCGAATTTCTTCAGCCTCCTGAGGTTGAAGAGGCGCTGCTGCGCCTTCTTCACAACGCTGTCTGTGTGGGTGGACCAGTTCAGTTTGTCCGTGATGTGTACACCGAGGAACTTAAAACTTTCCACCTTCTCCACTACTGACCCGTCGATGTGGATAGGGGGGTGCTCCCTCTGCTGTTTCCTGAAGTCCACAATCATCTCCTTTGTTTTGTTGACGTTGAGTATGAGGTTATTTTCCTGACACCACACTCCGAGGGCCCTCACCTCCTCCCTGTAGGCCGTCTCGTCGTTGTTGGTGATCAAGCCTACCACTGTAGTGTCGTCCGCAAACTTGATGATTGAGTTGGAGGCGTGCATGGCCACGCAGTCGTGGGTGAACAGGGAGTACAGGAGAGGGCTCAGAACGCACCCTTGTGGGGCCCCAGTGTTGAGGATCAGCGGGGTGGAGATGTTGTTACCTACCCTCACCACCTGGGGGCGGCCCGTCAGGAAGTCCAGGACCCAGTTGCACAGGGCGGGGTCGAGACCCAGGGTCTCGAGCTTGATGACGAGTTTGGAGGGTACTATGGTGTTAAATGCTGAGCTGTAATCGATGAACAGCATTCTCACATGGGTATTCCTCTTGTCCAGATGGGTTAGGGCAGTGTGCAGTGTGGTTGCGATTGCGTCGTCTGTGGACCTATTGGGTCGGTAAGCAAATTGGAGTGGGTCTAGGGTGTCCGGTAGGGTGGAGGTGATATGGTCCTTGACTAGTCTCTCAAAGCACTTCATGATGACGGAAGTGAGTGCTACGGGGCGGTAGTCGTTTAGCTCAGTTACCTTAGCTTTCTTGGGAACAGGAACAATGGTGGCCCTCTTGAAGCATGTGGGAACAGCAGACTGGGATAAGGATTGATTGAATATGTCCGTAAACACACCAGCCAGCTGGTCTGCGCATGCTCTGAGGACGCGGCTGGGAATGCCGTCTGGGCCTGCAGCCTTGCGAGGGTTAACACGTTTAAATGTTTTACTCACCTCGGCTGCAGTGAAGGAGAGCCCGCAGGTTTTGGTAGGGGGCCGTGTCAGTGGCACTGTATTGTCCTCAAAGCGGGCAAAAAAGTTGTTTAGCCTGTCTGGGAGCAAGACATCCTGGTCCTCGACGGGGCTGGTTTTCTTTTTGTAATCCGTGATTGACTGTAGACCCTGCCACATACCTCTTGTGTCTGAGCTGTTGAATTTCGACTCGATTTTGTCTCTGTACTGAGACTTGGCCTGTTTGATTGCCTTGCGGAGAGAATAGCTACACTGTTTGTATTCGGTCATGCTTCCGGTCACCTTGCCCTGGTTAAAAGCAGTGGTTCGCGCTTTCAGTTTCACGCGAATGCTGCCGTCAATCCACGGTTTCTGGTTTGGGAATGTTTTTATCGTTGCTGTGGGTACGACATCGTCAATGCACTTCCTAATGAACTCGCTCACCGAATCAGCATATTCGTCAATATTGTTGTTGGACGCGATGCGGAACATATTCCAATCTGCGTGATCGAAGCAGTCTTGAAGCGTGGATTCAGATTGGTCGGACCAGCGTTGAACAGACCTGAGCGCGGGAGCTTGTTGTTTGAGTTTTTGTTTGTAGGCTGGAATCAACAAAATGGAGTCGTGGTCAGCTTTTCCGAAAGGGGGGCGGGGGAGGGCCTTATAAGCGTCGCGGAAATTAGTGTAACAATGGTCTAGTGTTTTTCCAGCCCTGGTAGCACAATCGATATGCTGATAGAATTTAGGGAGTTTTGTTTTTAGATTAGCCTTGTTAAAATCCCCAGCTACGATGAATGCAGCCTCAGGGTGTGTGGTTTCCAGTTTACAAAGAGTCAGATAAAGTTCGTTCAGGGCCATCGATGTGTCTGCTTGGGGGGGAATGTATACGGCTGTGATTATGATTGACGAGAATTCCCTTGGTAGATAATGCGGTCGACATTTGATTGTGAGGAGTTCTAGATCAGGTGAACAGAACGACTTGAGTTCTTGTGTGTTGTTATGATGATCACACCACTTCTCGTTAATCATAAGGCATACCCCCCCGCCCCTCTTCTTACCGGAAAGATGTTTGTTTCTGTCGGCGCGATGCATGGAGAAACCAGCTGGCTGCACCGACTCCGTTAGCGTCCCTTGAGTTAGCCATGTTTCCGTGAAGCAGAGCACGTTGCAATCCCTGATGTCTCTCTGGAATGCTACCCGTGCTCGGATTTCATCAACCTTATTGTCAAGAGACTGGACATTGGCGAGTAGTATGCTAGGGAGTGGAGCGCGATGTGCCCGTCTCCGAAGCCTGACCACGAGACCGCCACGTTTTCCCCTTTTTCGGCGTCGCACAGGGTCGCCGGCTGGGATCAGATCCATTGTATTGTGTGGAAGGCAAGACACTGGATCCGTTTCGGGAAAGTCATATTCCTGGTAGGAACGATGATGAGTTGACGTTAATCGTATATTCAGTAGTTCCTCCCGACTGTATGTAATGAAACCTAAGATTACCCGGGGTACCGATGTAAGAAATAACACGTAAAAAAACAAAATACTGCATATTTTCCAAGGAACGCGAAGCGAGGCAGCCATCTCTTTCCGGCGCCGGAAGTTCC